>NC_036860.1:18802490-18963461 GCF_002910315.2 Salvelinus sp. IW2-2015 | reverse complement strand
TCTTCTCTCTCTCGTTCTCTCTCTCTCCATCTCTCTCTCTCCTCTCGTCTCGTCTCTCTCTCTCTCTCCTCTCTCATCTCCTCTCTCTTGAGAGAGAGAGAGAGAGAGAGAGAGAGAGAGAGAGAGAGAGAGAGAGAGAGACCATGCGACAGATCTTTTTGATGTGTGATTGGCTTTGTGGATCTTGCTGAGCACACTGTGTTTTTCAGAGAGATTTCTTTTGAGTCACACTTCTTCTATTAAGGCCCATAGCTGTCTGATCCTTTGTGGCTCAGTTGGTAGAGCATGGCACTTGCAATGCCAGGGTTGTGGGTTTGATTCCCACTGGAGACCAGTACGAAAATGTATGCATTCACTACTGTAAGTCGCTCTGGATAGAAGCCAATTTATGCTTGATCCGAAAATGTTGCCGGTGGCACCGTATGAATGGTGCGATGCAATTGCAGAGCCTCCGGAGGCATGCAGAGGTCAAATTGAAATGTTAATGTAAAATGTAAAATATGATCAGGTGCTGAAAGGCCCAGTAATCTTTTTATCTCTGAGCTGTCAAAGCCAGTAGGGCTCTGATTTAAGAGAGTCCTGGACAGGTTCCTAATCGCCCCCCAACCCCAGACAGCACACATAACACATATRGTTTAGACAAGCACAGGGTCAAGCTGCAGTGCAGCGTCCCTGGATGGAGAGCATGGGGTTAAGGGCCTTGCTCAAGGGCCCAACGGTAGGGGAATGTCTTTAGGATGTAAAGAAAGAACAAACTTATGAGGTATTATAATTCTGGTATGACTGAATCTGCCAAGCCGAGCGCATTTAAGTTTCTCTAATGTGTTTTCAACAGAGAATGAACTTTTGAAATGTCACATGCCTTTCTGGCATTATCTCAAGGAGGAAAATCTCTGAGAAATAGCAGTGTAGCTGTGAGTTTACCCATAATTGATTGTTATCTGTGTGAGCATATGCCTCAGCCTGTTCTTATCCTGTAGCTCCTAAAGTTCAGATGCCTGAAGATGTATACAGACACACAAAACACACACACACACGCAGGCACGCACACACACACGCATATACACACACACATGCACACACAAAGTGTAAACAAATCATTTGTTTTGTTGAGACATAACACAGTCTGTCTTTTGGTGCTTATCCAGTAAGAAAGTACGAAGTACAACATGAAAGTCCAAAGAATTAATCCGCCTACCACAACACTGATTCATCACACTATTTGCAAACCTACATGTGGTAGCAAGTCTGCAAGCTAAGGAGAGGATTGGTGCAATGTGACTATCTATGTGAACAAGTTTCCCAATATGCAGTAATGTTGCATTACCCAAGACTGGTGATAAGAGGGATGTCTTTAGCTGTAGCTAATCTCTAGCTCCTTGCTCCTTATATGCTCACAGTATACAGTATAACATGCCAGCTGCTGTTCCATCATTCTTCACTATTCCTCCAGATAATTATTCAGCTGCCACAACAGCCACTCACAAGAAAGTTCCTGTTTACATCTATTCATCCTGTATGCAAAAAGTGAATAGTATGTATAAGCTGGAAGTAGAAACCTACAGTTGAAGTYAGAAGTTTACATACACTTAGGTTGGAGTCATTAAAACTATTTTTCAACCACTCCACAAATTTCTTGATAACAAACTATARTTTTGGCAAGTCGGTTAGGACATCTACAAGTAATTTTTCSAACAATTGTTTACAGACAGATTATTTCACTTATAATTCACTGTATCACAATTCCAGTGGGTCAGAAGTTTACATACACTAAGTTGACTGTGCCTTTGAACAGCTTGGACAATTCCAGAAAATGATGTCATGGCTTTAGAAGCTTCTGATAGGCTAATTGACATCATTTGAGTCAATTGGAGGTGTACCTGTGGATGATTTTCAAGCCTACCTTCAAACTCAGTGCCCTTTGCTTGACATCATGGGAAATCAAAAGAAATCAGCCAAGACCAGGAAAGAAAACAATTGTAGACCTCCACAAGTCTGGTTCATGCTTGGGAGCAATGTCCAAACGCCTAGAGGACCCCGTTCATCTGTACAAACATAGTACGCAAGGATAAACACCATTTGACCACGCAGCCATCATACCGCTCAGGAGGAGACGCGTTCTGTCTCCTAGAGTAGAACGTACTTTGGTGCGAAAGTGCAAATCAATCCCAGAACAACAGCAAAGAACCTTGTAAAGATGCTGGAGGAACAGGTACAAAAGTACCTATATCCACAGTAAAACGAGTCCTATATCGAAATAACCTGAAAGGCGCGTCAGCAAGGAAGAAGCCACTGCTCAAAAAACGCCATAAAAAAGCCAGACTATGGTTGCAACTGCACATGGGACAAAGATCGTACTTTTTTGGAGAAATGTCCTCTGGTCTGATGTAACAAAAATAGAACTGTTTTGCCATAATGACCATCATTATGTTTGGAGGAAAAAGGGGGAGGCTTGCAAGCCGAAGAACACCATCCAACCGTGAAGCACGGGGTAGCAGCATCATGTTGTGGGGGTGCTATGCTGCAGGAGGGAATGGTGCACTTCACAAAATAGATGGCATCATGAGGTAAGAAAAGTATGTGAATATATTGAAGCAAACATCTCAAGACTCAGTCAGGAAGTTAAAGCTTGGTCGCAAATGGGTCTTCCAAATGGACAATGACCCCAAGCATACTTCCAAAGTGTGGCAAAATGGCTTAAGGACAACAAAGTCAAGGTATTGGAATGGCCATCACAAGCCCTGACCTCAATCGCATAGAAAATTGGTGGGCAGAACTGAAAAAAAGCGTGTGTGAGCAAGGAGGCCTACAAACCTGAATCAGCTACACCAGCTCTGTCAGGAGGAGTGGGCCAAAATTCACCAAACTTATTGTGGGAAGCTTGAGGAAGGCTACCCGAAATGTTTGACCCAAGTTAAACAATTTAAAGGCAATGCTACCAAATACTAATTGAGTGTATGTAAACTTCTGACCCACTGGGAATGTGATGAAAGAAATAAAAGCTGAAATAAATAATTCTCTCTACTTTTATTCTGACATTTCACCTTCGTAAAATAAAGTGGTGATCCTAACTGACCTAAAACAGGGAATTTTTACTTGAATTAAATGCCAGGAATTGTGAAAAATGTAGTTTAAATGTATTAGGCTAAGGTGTATGTAAACTTCTGACTTCAATTGTAAGTGTTATTGTTTATTAGTTTACTCCAATTAGGAGAAGGGTGGTAGGGTTTGCGGGGAATAATAAAGGAAGGTATATATTTTTTTAAAGTGTATGTGCATATATGTATATAAATATGTATGTGTATGTATGTATATATACGTATGTGTATATGTATGAATGTTTATATGTATACAGAGTGGGCTCCAAAATTACTGGCACTCCTGGCTGGCAATGCACAAACAATACTTTAAAAATATAAACAATATAATTATAGACGTAAACTCAATATACCAACATGTGAGAAATAGTGTTATTTATTAATGTTTCAATGGAACTCACCAAAATAGTTTATTGATTTAATAAAAAATGTATGTCCTCCAAATCAAGGTTTCACAATTAATGKCACCCTTAAAGATTATTGTAAATAACATCTACCAAAATTAAACCAGGAATTAAATTCCACTTATTTAAGTTTATCTAAGTCTTAAGGAACTATATTGAGCCATTACATCACTTATTGTTTCACTAGGGTATAAAAATGAGGTAACACGCATGCAATATCYCTTTGTCATCCAACATCATGAAGAAAACAAAAGAACTGGCAGTTCAAAAGAGACAGATGGTTGTAGACCTTCATAAATCTGGTAATGGCTACAAGAAGATCCATAAACGATTGAATATACCACTGAGCACTGTCAGGGCAATTATAAAAAAAGATATGGAACAGTTGAAAACCTCACAGGTAGAGGACGCAAATGCATTTTGCCCCCCAGGATAGGGAGGAGGATGGTGAGAGAAGCAACAAAATCCCCAAGAATCACTGTGAAAGAATTGCAGGCCTTGGTGGGTCAGTGATGTTTTTTGGGCTGTTTTAATTCCAGAGGTCCAGGGGCACTGGTTAAGATTGATGACATAATGAATTCAACCAAATATCAGGCAATTTTGGCTGACAATCTGGTTCACTCTGCCAGAAGGCTGGGACTTGGCCGTAGGTGGACTTTCCAACATGACAATGACCCAACACATACCTCAAGATCCACACAGAAATGGTTCTGTGACAACAAAATCAATGTTCTGCCATGGCTATCTCAGTCGCCGGACCTCAATCCAATCGAATACTTGTGAACTGAGTTGAAGAGGGCAGTTGATAAGCGCAAACCTAAGAATGTGAAGGATCTTGAAAGGATCTGCTTAGAGGAATGGTCCAAAATCCCTCCAAATGTGTTCCTTAACCTTGTCAAACATTACAGGAAAGGACTCCATGCTGTTATCCTTGCCAGAGGTGGTTGCACTAAGTACTAAATGAGGAGTGCCAATAATTATGAAACCTTGATTTTGGTCAAATTTATTTTGCATTAAATAATTGTAGGATTTTGGTGGCTTCCATTGAAACATTAATAAAGTACAGTAATTTCTCACATGTTGGTATTTTGAGTTTATCTCTGTAATTATATTGTTTATATATATTTTTTAAAGTATTATTTGTRCATTGCCAGTCAGGGGTGCCAGTAATTTTGGAGCTCACTGTATATATGTGGATGTATGTATATATATATAGATATATTCACCCCAAAAATATATGGGGGATTGTAAATGATGCAGACAATTACATTGATGGAAGCAACAATCTATGCGCAATATTAAAGCTGATCAACCTACTAAAAAAAATCAAGTCATTAGGTTGGGTACACTAGATTACTTTCTAAATGTAATCCATTACAGTTACTAGTTACCTGTCCAAAATGTTARTCAGTAACGTAACTTCTGGATTACCCAAACTCAGCAACGCAACCTGATTACTTGATTACTTTCAGTTACTTTTAGATTACTTTTCCCTTAAGGTTAGTAGTTGGAACAGCCACAAAGTCATAAAATCTGATTTTTAAACCTAACCTTAACCTTACCACATAGCTAGCTCTTATGCCTAATCCTAACCTTAAATAGCCCTAACCTTAACCACACTGCTAACCCTAATACCTAACCCTAAATTATTRAGACCAAAAAGCAACCCAATAAATMGTTTTTTACAATTCAGCAAATTTGGGATTTGCAGCTGAAAATCACTCAGTTCTGCCTTAAGAACAAGACTCGTCCCAATAAACGTCAACCTAGTTAAGAGGCATTAGCAGAAGACAAAAATKTGTATTACCAATTGAACATCTATTGCAGGATAAATTAATGTTAGAGTTTACATAGCTGGCCATAAATGGATGTTGCATTTTACTTTATGGGTTGGTTATGTAGACTATTTCTAACCTATTCCATTCTACTACAGATACTAATATGACTAGGCTAAAAACTCTACCAGATTTTAAGTCATTCCAATTTAATACCCCTTAATCTTCAAAAACAGGACTTTGAAATTTGGAAATACAGATTAGCCAAATTGCTATACCTAAGCATAACCCCAAAACGAAGGACTAATTCGCCTACTCTAYTGTTTATGATTTTGCTGTCATAGAGGACTGATTGGGCTCATTGCTTTGAGTTAAAAAATAAATAGGCTTTTATGCTTGATCCRAAAATATGGTTGGAGGCACCATAAGGACGGTGTGAYGTAGTTGCGGAGCCTCCGAGGCATGCAGAGGCCAAATTGAGCTCCATACCACATTGCCGTGCTCCTCCAAAAAAAATGAACAATGTGGAAGGTTCTGTATAGCTCCACACTGACATGATTGGTTGACGGTAGGTATTTGTATTTGTCTTTATTATGGGTTCCCATTAGCTGCTTCCTGAGGTCCGACAAAAKTAAGGCAGTTACACAATTTTAAAACATTACAATACATTCATATCAGATTTCACAACACACTAAGTGTGTGCCCTCAGGCCGTTACTCCATTACCACATATCTAMAAAACAAAATCCATGTGTACGTGTGTATAGTTGCACACACTGTACATAMGATTTTTCTATTGTGTTATTGACTGTACCTTTGTTTATGTGTAACTCTGTGTTGTTGTTTTTGTCGCACTGCTTTGCTTTATCTTGGCCAGGTCGCATTTGTAAATGAGAACTTGTTCTCAACTGGCCTACCAGGTTAAATAAAGGTGAAATACATTTTTTTAAATWAAAAATAGTGAGTATGTTAKGATGTGTGTATATGCATGTGTCTGTGCCTATGTTTGTGTTGCTTCACAGTCCCCACTGTTCCATAAGGTGTATTTTTATCTGTTTTTWAAAATCTGATTCTACTGCTTGCATCAATTACCTGATGTGGAATAGAGTTCCATGAAGTCATGGACATACTGTGCGCCTCCCATAGTCTGTTCTGGACTTGGGAACTSTGAAGATACCTCTGGTGGCATGTCTTGTGGGGTATGCATGGGTGTCTGAGCTGTTGTTTAAACAGACAGCTCRGTGCTTTCAACGTGTCAATACCTCTCACAAGTAGTGATGAAGTCAATCTCTCCTCCACTTTGAGCCAGGAGAGATTGACATGCATATTATTAACATTAGCTCTCTGTGTACATCCAAGGGCCAGCCGTGCTGCCCTGTTCTGAGCCAATTGCAATTTTCCTAAGTCCCTCTTTGTGCCACCTGACCACACGACTGAAAAGTAGTCCAGGTGCGACAAAACTGGAGCCTGTAGGACCTGCCTTGTTGATAGTGTTGTTAAGAATATAGAGCAGCGCTTTATTATGGACAGACTTCTCCCCATCTTATCTACTGTGGCAATATGTTTTGACCACGGCAGTTTACAATCCAGGTTACTCCAAGCAGTTTAGTCACCTCAAATTGCTCAGTTTCCACATTATTTTTTACAAGATTTAGGGTTTATTGAATGATTTGTCCCAAATACAATGCTTTTAGTTTTTTGAAATATTTAGGAATAACTTATTCCTTGYCACCCATTCTGAAACTAACTGCAGCTCTTTGTTAAGTGTTGCAGTCATTTCAGTCGCTGTAGTAGCTGACTTGTATAGTGTTGAGTCATTTGCATACATAGACACAATGGCTTTACTCAAAGCCAGTGGCATGTCGTTAGTAAAGATTTTWAAAAGTAAGAGGCCTAGACAGCTGCCCTGGGGAATTCCTGATTCTACCTRGATTATGTTGGAGAGGCTTCCATTAAGGAACAACCTCTGTGTTCTGTTAGACAGGTAACTCTTTATCCACAATATAACAGGGGGTGTAAATCCATAACATATACGTTTTTCCAGCAGCAGACTATGATCGATAATGTCAAACGAGGGAGGTCCTGGGGCCGKGAGGTCCTGTATAAACACAAACTCACTTCCTTGACAACTTCCTTCACAACAGCTCTGCTCTGTTCCTGCGAAGCACAAGAAGTATGAATGCCCTAATTTATGCGGAGGCCGCATCGCAATAAATGCTTTATGGCCACTGCAGACGTCAAATTGACCCTCCACAATACCTAAAATAATAATTACAACATAAAGTGGATAGCAGAGAACATGCCTAACGTTTACCCTCACTCTTAGGACAGACCAGATGCTTTAGATTTGTGGTTTTAGAAACTGTTCTTCGTTTTGTAAGCATTAGCCTACATGACAAAGTAGCCAGCGTGTGGATGCACATTCTGCCGCTGACAAGGTTAGCGGTGAAAATATCACCATGATAATAAAAGCAATGCATGAATCTATCATCTTATTTGCGGTCCGAGGAAAAATAACCTTGARTAAATGCATTTCATGCACTTCTACACAATTTTACATGAATGGAGACGAGCAGAATCGTTTAATACCACAACAGAACATGAATTCGATAAAAAGCCATTTGTTTTTAACACAGTAGCTGCATATATAGGTATAGGTAGGTAGGCCTATATGCACTTGTAGAACTAGCTTTTTTTTATTACGGAAACGATCATTTTCTAATTTATTCTATTCCATGATATTGTTGTTACAAAATAGATTTTTTGTTGACTGTGATTAGGGCATGGGAATATAAGAGCATCTGCTAGGCTAAATTAACAAACTAGGCATGCAAAGCTCACTGCATGATCCTCAAACCAAAGACTGGACAAACTCATATTTCTAAAAGTGATTTAAAAGGTACTGTAGAATGACTGTATAGCCTAATAAGGCATTTTTGGTTTAATTATTATTTAAGTAAGGGATAAACACCTTGGAAATAATGGACAACGCATCGGGACGAGGTGGAGCCCTGAAGATACAAAACAGTAAGCTGACTTTCCCTTTTTGTCTATCTATTGTTGGCAGGCCTACATAATTTTAGCCATGCTTTGGAGGTGCATAAAACCCCCTCCATGATGTAGGCTACATGTGTCCATGCCCATCAGGAAATTACATGAGAACTGTGGTGAGTACCGGTAAACATCGTATTTAGAAGTTATTTTCCTGTAACAATTGCTTGTTGCCATTTCCCATTTTTAAAACCAAAATTCCTCCGTAGGCTACCCTTACCCTAGGCCTAATTTAATGAAGGCTGGATCAACACCAATGTGTCTAGCCTATTGTATCCTGGTGATTTTATGAAATCATTATATTTTACATAAATGTATTGTTGTTGTTGAAAAAAATTAACAGATAGCTTGTTTTTTTTATTTAATTTGATTAAAACCAAAATTAGAATGAATCACAATGTCCTGGTTTTATGGTAAGAACGTCCATGGAGCACATGCAATGCAACTTCTGGAGATGTGAATGTGATCTGTAAGATGGTTCCAATATGTACAGTGCATTAAGAAAGTATTCAGACCCCTTGACTTTTTCCACATTTTGTTACGCCTTATTCTAAAATTGATTAAATCGTTTTTTTCCCTCATCAATCTACACACAATAAAATAAAACACTGAAATATCACATTTATTTAAGTATTCAGACCCTTTACTCAGTACTTTGTTAAAGCACCTTTGGCAGCGATTACTGCCTCGAGTCTTCTTGGGTATGATGCTACAAGTTTGTCACACATGTATTTGGGGAGGTTCTCTCATTCCTCTCTGCAGATCCTCTCAAGCTCTGTTCAGTTGGATGGGGAGCGTTGCTGCACAGTTATTTTCAGGTTTTTCCAGAAATGCTTGATCAGGTTCAAATTCGGGCTCTGGCTGGGCCACTCAAGGACATTCAGAGACTTGTCCCGAAGCACCCTGCGTTGTCTTGGCTGTGTGCTTAGGGTTGTTGTCCTGTTGGAAGGTGAACCTTCGTCCCAGTCTGAGGTCCTGAGCACTCTGGAGCAGTTTTTCATCAAGGATCTCTCTGTACTTTGCTCCGTTAATCTTTGTCTCGTTCCTGACTAGTCTCCCAGTGCCTGCTGCTGAAAAATGTTTTGGTACGCTTCCCCAGATCTGTGCCTCGACACAATCTTGTCTCGGAGCTCTACGGACAATTCCTTCGACTTCATGGCTTGGATTTTGCTCTGACATGCACTGTCAAATGTGGGACCTTATATAGACAGGTKTGTGCCTTTCCAAATCATGTCCAATCAATTGAATTTACCACAGGTGGACTATAATCAAGTTGTAGAAACATCTCAAGGATGATCAATGGAAACAGGATGCACCTGAGCTCAATATCGACTCTCAAAGCAAAGGGTCTGAATACTTATGTAAATAAGCTTTCACTTTGTCATTATGGGGTATTGTGTGTAGATTGCTGAGAAWWAAAAAAAAAAATGTTTTTAGAATAAGGCTGTAAAGCGACAAAATGTGGAAAAAGTCAAGGGGTATGATTTATTTCTGAAGGGAAAAGTATAACGGTGAGTGGATATTCTCCCTTTCTCTTTATATTGGATATTTGTGAAAAGTTTGRATGTGCTTAGTCTGCCTTGTTTTAATACCCTATTATATGCCCATAGGGATCAATGATGGTGCCAGTAAGTCTATTTAGACATAGCCGATTTAAAACAAGTTGTTGTTTTGTTAAGAATTTGATTAGAATTATTTGCTCTGTTTTTAGGCCTTATCAATAATTCATTTTACCTTGCTTATTGACACCGTTTGGCATGTCCATGCTCAGCCATAATGCAATATACAGTAGGCCGAGCCCCTATATCAGTGAGAATGCTATGTAGGCTGTATATTTCCACATTGAAGCCATGCAATTACTTAGAACAATGTTGACTGCAAACAGGTTCAAGTTAACATATTTTGCAAAGATGGCAAAGATACATTTTGTTATTTCATTTCTGTAAGCTGTTTAACAAACTATAACGGGACTAACATTTGAATTGGAGTTGATTCCATGGCAATACATACATAAAATATCATAAATACACAACTTGAAGCAACCACATATCGGCCAGTGAGGGGCTAAGCCTCGACACACCCACAACTGGTTTAATCATTAAAACCCAGCCCTTTCGCACCACCACCACCAAGCACTGTAAAGATCATTTCTGAATGTAAAGATTGCAAAAATATTTCTGACACACCCCTGAACCTATAGTGCTACCGCCAGCGCATATATTTACGACTGTGTTAGGTTTGTTAATTGATTACAAATTACATGACCCTCCCTGGACTAAATCAAAAAATACTAAACTCTCCCACTGACTGAAATTGAAAGAAATATGACCCTCCCCAATTTTCCTCCGGGTAACAATTGTGTCAATTTCGGCCACTCCCTTACCTCCAAACGTTTATCCAAGTTGGATAATCTTTGGAGGCTGATAGCAGTCGCAACATTGGAAGACATAGCTTGGACTGTAGCCTACAAAAACCTATTTCTGCTCTTTTCCTGCAATCCATCAAACGTATTTGATGTGTCATCAGAGTGGTCTTTGACTTGTGGTCAGACTTGCTCAGGCGGAACAAACTTAAACGTGCCTTTTTTCAATGCTGATTTGAATGTCAGTGAGAGCAGAAAGATGTCAAGACATTTTTTTCACAAACATGCTTTCTGAAATTAAAAGTAACGCTAGAAGTAATCTGATTACAATATTTTTGCTAGTAATGTAACAGATTAGAGTTTTTAAATGTTTTAATGTACATGTAATGGACATGTAATCTGTTACTCCACCAACCCTGGTCATTAAAACTCAACTCTCATCACCCTAAATATCAAACCTGAATTAGAACAGATGTCACTAGATCCATCCACAAGATAGTTCCATACATACATCCCTCCTGTATGCCAAACAAATAGTTATATTTGCATTATGAAGTCATCATCCTTACATATAGTGGTGCTCTAAAGGTTTTGTATAATTTCAGCCAGTAAGTAAAAAAAGTAGCGCTCACAAGCAAAAACTGTCCCCGAACATTGTGCACAATTGTGTGCTATATCATCCATTTCGTATATGTTATGTATACATTTTTGCTTTGCAATTTGTACTATATGTTACAAATTTGTCAGTGCTCAAGATCCCAGACTGCATCTTTAAATATCACTTCCTAATTTGGTCAGATATCTCGTGATATCTGTAGCGTTTTACTTTGTATTGTTTTACTTTGTAAAGATCTCTACTACACACAACACATTTTGACATTTCAACAAACAAGCCATTGAGTGTAAATAACGAAAGCTGGGTCATGCATTTTGCAGTCGAGAAATTACTCAGTCTTGCTGAAACTTGCAACAGACAAGCTCACACACTAACTCACATGCTCACCACGCTCCACTCTAAGTTTGCATGCCAGTAGAGTCCCGGTAAATAACATAATCCTTTAAAAGAGTCTTACCCGATGATGTAAGCCAGGACCCCCAGCTGAATCAATCGGCACACGACCCCCACTCTCCTGTTCTGCACCAGCACCTGGCGGGGGGTCTCATACTTGAAGAAGAAGTCAGAGATGGCGTTGGTGATGTAGCTGTTCATCTTGCTGCTCCGTGGAAGACAGGAGGGTCTCTCCATCGTGCTGGCATGCATACACCCTGACCCTGCCTCTCTGTCTCTCACACCTCTTCCCTATTAACTATTTTTCTTCTTCAGCCCCCCTTAACCAACAGCTGACATGTTTCAGTAGCTGTGTTGGACTTCTCTCTCTCTCTCTCAAGTTTCTTCCTGTCACCCTTACCTCTCAAACACACCCTCTCCTTCCCTCTCCCTCTCTTTCGCTCTCTTTACACTCTACTCCCTCGTTCTCTCTCCTTCCCTCTCTCCAAAACAAACAAATACTATATAGTCTTGCTGTAAACCAAGGTGTTACTGTTCCACAGTCCTTAAGTCAAAAAACAACTTCTTCACTTAGCTACTGATCAGATCATTCAACATGTCACAGACATAATAAACATTACATCCTTCTCACACCGTGCAATCATTTCCCCCTGACACTGTCTTCCTGTGTGGTGCACAGAGATAGCACGGACATATGCTTGACCTAAACTTAGGCTACAAAAACAGTTCCCTATACATGTATAATGCATGTGGGTTTTTTGTTTTCTATATTTTGTTTTATTCACGCAATTCAGAGTTCTATTGTATTCTGCCATGTGAATGAAGTAGATGAACTTGGACTACATTTACATTTACATTTTTACATTTAAGTCATTTAGCAGACGCTCTTATCCAGAGCGACTTACAAATTGGTGCATTCACCTTATGATATCCAGTGGAACAACCACTTTACAATAGTGCATCTAACTCTTTTAAGGGGGGGGGTTAGAAGGATTACTTTATCCTATCCTAGGTATTCCTTAAAGAGGTGGGGTTTCCAAGGATGGGTTTCAGGGTCTCGGTAGGTGGTGTTGACTCCGCTGACCTGGCGTCGTGAGGGAGTTTGTTCCACCATTGGGGTGCCAGAGCAGCGAACAGTTTTGACTGGGCTGAGCGGGAACTGTACTTCCTCAGAGGTAGGGAGGCGAGCAGGCCAGAGGTGGATGAACGCAGTGCCCTTGTTTGGGTGTAGGGCCTGATCAGAGCCTGAAGGTACGGAGGTGCCCGTTCCCCTCACAGCTCCGTAGGCAAGCACCATGGTCTTGTAGCGGATGCGAGCTTCAACTGGAAGCCAGTGGAGAGAGCGGAGGAGGCGGGGTGACGTGAGAGAACTTGGGAAGAGTTGAACACCAGACGGGCTGCGGCGTTCTGGATGAGTTGTAGGGGTTTAATGGCACAGGCAGGGAGCCCAGCCAACAGCGAGTTGCAGTAATCCAGACGGGAGATGACAACAGTGCCTGGATTAGGACCTGCGCCGCTTCCTGCGTGAGGCAGGGTCGTACTCTGCGAATGTTGTAGAGCATGAACCTACAGGAACGGGTCACCGCCTTGATGTTAGTTGAGAACGACAGGGTGTTGTCCAGGATCACGCCAAGGTTCTTAGCACTCTGGGAGGAGGACACAATGGAGTTGTCAACCGTGATGGCGAGATCATGGAACGGGCAGTCCTTCCCCGGGAGGAAGAGCAGCTCCGTCTTGCCGAGGTTCAGCTTGAGGTGGTGATCCGTCATCCACACTGATATGTCTGCCAGACATGCAGAGATGCGATTCACCACCTGGTTATCGAGGGGGGAAAGGAAAAGATTAATTGTGTGTCGTCTGCATAGCAATGATAGGAAGACCATGTGAGGATATGACGAGAGCCAAGTGACTTGGTGTATAGCGAGAATAGGAGAGGGCCTAGAACAGAGCCCTGGGGACACCAGTGGTGAGAGCAACGTGTGGCGGAGACAGATTCTCGCCACGCCACCTGGTAGGAGCGACCTGTCAGGTAGGACGCAATCCAAGCGTGGGCCGCACCGGAGATGCCAGCTCGGAGAGGGTGGAGAGGAGGATATGAATGGTTCACAGTATCAAAGGCAGCCGATAGGTCCTAGAAGGATGAGAGCCAGAGGAGAGAGAGTTAGCTTTAGCAGTGCGGAGCGCCTCCGTGACACAGAGAAGAGCAGTCTCAGTTGAATGACTAGTCTTGAAACCTGACTGATTTGGATCAAGAAGGTCATTCTGAGAGAGATAGCAGGAGAGCTGGCCAAGGACGGCACGTTCAAGAGTTTTGGAGAGAAAAGAAAGAAGGGATACTGGTCTGTAGTTGTTGACATCGGAGGATGTTGCCTGCTTCTTTCGCTTTCCATTACAGATGTTTCATATAGTATTATATTTTATTTTTGGTAGGGGTAGCCTACACAAAGTATGAGGAAGAGACAAAAATGGCTTAATAAATAATAGATTGAATAAAATGCAATTAGATTGGATTAATAAATATTATGTTCTGTTAATCTGTTTGATTAACACATAACCATTCAAGTGAAATAATTCAGTTACTTGTATATCGCTTAGGGATGAGTTCAACACAAACGCACCACAAGGGTGTTACTAATTTTAATTTTAAAATGGAAAACATCTGCAGTTTGTAGTTTTGCATTTTGCCTCCAGCACCTTCACTAATCGGTTTTGGGTGTGCGGTAGATTCTGCCTATTATCATGCTATTTTTTATTAAACTAGAATTTCAGAACTCATATCTCTGTCCAGCAATGGAAAGTATCTCTTACAGTACATTAGTTATTTATCCCAAATGTTTGAATAGCAAATAAGCAAGCATTTAAAACTTCAAAACGACCACACATTTGCATAGTCACTTTAATAACTCTACCTACATGTACATAATTACCTCAATTACCTCGACACCAGTGCCCCCCGCACATTGACACGTTGACTCTGTACCGGTACCCCCTGTACATAGCCCCGCTATTGTTATTTACTACTGCTCTTTCATTATTTGTTATTCTTATCTCTTATATTTTGGGGGATTTTCTTAAAACTGCATTGTTGGTTAAGGGCTTGTAAGTAAGCATTTCACTGTAAAGTCTACACCTGTTGTATTCGACACATGTGACAAATACAATTTGATTTGATTTGATTTGACATTTAGCCCTATTTTTCTGTGGTTGTGTTAGGTACCATATTTAGCTCATATTGAGCTAGTGCTCTGATCTCCCTATTGTCTTCCATCAGATCGTGTCACTCCTACGCGACACTCGTCGTGCTATCTGACGTGAGACTATGCTAATCTCCCATGATATTCAAATGTGGAAGGCTATTTCCAGTCCAGGGCTGGGTCAAATACATATAAGACGCTTTCAAATACTTCAGGTGTATTGATTGATTTAGTTTGCTAAACAATGGAACCAATAGTGCCGATAATGCAATCTACAAGCTAAATCAAGTGTATCTCAAATACCTGCCCCTAGGCCTGTATCAAGCAGGTCTACTTACTTCAGGTAATTTATTAAACCCTAGTGTTTGCATGACATACTGTACATTGATTTGTGTAGTTCCTATAAAGTTATTGATGTTATGAGTCATATCCTGGACTACCGTGTCTGTGTACTGACTACTGAGCTGTAAAGCTACTGGAGAAAATAGTTCAATACATCAATGTGTTAGTTTATGACTGTGAGAGACTAGAAGTAGGCTAGGCTGGAATCATTCAAAGCACATTTGCAAACCATGTACAGTGTCTGCCTTTAATCTGGAAAAACATGGCTTGTAATTGGGTGAACGCTGCCTGATCCTGCTTCCCCTGAATATTTAGAAAATATTGGAGAAATACTGGAGCGGGTATTCTAATACCGTGTAAACAGTTTCTTTAATGTTTGTTAATAAATGTCAATATTTGTATTTTTCTAATAAATGCCTGCAATCAATATGTGCACTGGTTGAAGGATACATTTAATCATTCTTCTTTAGTTTTCTGTTACACAACTTTTTATGCTGATAAGCATCCCCTAACACAGCTAGTGAGTGACATCTCATGTCACTATTTGCAAACTTTGGTATTGATATAGATATTTCCAACTACCCATTGTAACGGCACTAATCTAAAATGACATGATGATCAATGGGTTGGCTATGTCTAGGCCAGTGCTAGTGGAGATAGTCCTCAGTGTCTGGTCCTTCCATTTTTATCTTAATGTGGGCATGGCTCTACTGGACTGTAAGGTCAGGACTATGGAAGGAGAGGTTAGATACAACTGGACTATTAAAGGAGAGGTTAGATATAAGTGGACTGAATTTAATTCATTTCGCATCAATCAGTCTGACAAACATGCTCACACTCTGAATTGAAACTATCTGGCTTATCTCTATCTGGTAAAGCCACAAGAGGATGGGCCACCACTTAGAGCCGGGTTCCCCTCTAGGTTTCTCCCTTCTAGAAACTTTTTCCTGGCCACTCTGCTCTTGCTTTTCTGGATCTAAGCCAGGCTACTGTAAAAACACTATAAAAAAGGGCTTTGCAAATAAAAAATATTGATGAACAATGCACAGTTTGATTAATTTATAAAACTATGACAAAAAAAACTGGTGCTACCAATCTCGTGAAGAGATTTTTTTTAAAGTTTACAGGCCGGATCGACCCCCTCTCAGGCCGGATTCAGCACCAGTCCTTGTGTTTGACACTCCTGCTCTAGACATACCGGTTGCCTAGCAATGTAGCAATGTTCCTAGTGCTGTTGCCCTAGCTCTGGGAATTCTGAGACCATTATGTGACTGTCAGGGCTATACAGGATTCTTGGGACGTCCCTACTCTAAACCTTAACCTTAACCCCTACCTTTACTCTAACCTTAACTATTACCTAACCCTAACATTAACCATTTTGATTTTGAATGTCAACTTCAATGGGGTAGGGATGTCCCAAGGATCCCTGATAGCACTGACCATTATCTTCCACTAACTGTTTGTGATATTTATCTCAGCAGCTTGCTCCTGCATGATATTTCTTTGTGCTAACTTTTTTTGTATGTTAGGCTTTGGTGTCAAATCAGCCTCTAAAGTCCATTGCGCGCGAGATGGCTCTGCCGAGCAAGAATAAACATCACTGAGCAAGCAAACACTGAATAGAGAGTGCAGAGGATATGTCCCGTGAGCAAAGGATAAGTGAAACGAGCGCACAGACCAGAATGTGGTCACGCGGGCAGAGGATGGGTCCTGCGAGCGCACAGGCATCGGGGGCATGCAAATTAAACTTCAATTGCAAGTGTGACTTTGAGCGAACAGAACATCATTGCCGCATGCAAAATATTAATTTGAGACAGAGATACTTATTTTTGCAGAGATACTTTTTACATGTCAAGACTCTGAAGTTACTGCGCTCTCACAAATACACCTCTCACAACAAAAAATGTTGCTCTCACAACTGCAATCTTATACTATCATTTTATTACAGGTAAACATTTGAGCCAATGAACATGGTCGTCACTAGTTAACACAGCCACAAAGTCAKAATTATTATGGGGCCCTAAACCCTGCCTATTGATCAAATGACTTGTGACTCCTGCATGAGTATGACCAACATACGAGACTGTGACATCTTCGCATGAGACCAATCATTGAGTACAGCCATTTGTAACCCCACCCACCAGCCTACTGAACCGGATAAGGCCATGGGCAAGTGGAAATGAAATAGGAACTATGATATTCACTGCACGGAATAGCACAACCTGTAGTGGAAAATCGCCATTGGCTAACTAGTCACCACCAGCCTTCTAGTTAGCTACCGTTTGCCTGGTTAAGAAACACAAGCTACTGCTTTACACAATTAAAAACAACAGTAGCATTGAGTTTAATAGTAAAACAACAGTCTAGCTATGTTTTTCTCTCCCTTGAGTAGGCTATAGAAAAGTAGGCTGTCTTTGAATTTGTAGTCTTAACCCTCCCACTTTTCCCACTGCATTTCATATACATGTTCTGTAGCCAGCATAGCCAAGTCTCCCTCTTTACCTTAGAGAAAACGTCTTGATTCGAGTTCAAAAGACATTACCCTATTGTGCATTGGCGGGCTGCATTTTACATTCATAAGGCATATCGCGGGCCGTTCTTAAACTAGGCTACCGATAAGCATTTGTTTAGCTACACCTTGTTCAGTCATGTTACTTCAGTAGCTACACTAAATATACAATAGTATGTGTACACCCCTTCAAATTAGTGGATTCGCCTATTTCAGCCACACCCGTTTTAGACAGGTGTATAAAATGGAGCACACAGCCATGCAATCTCCATAGATTAGCAGTGGAGTGGCCTTACTGAAGAGCTCAGTGACTTTTAAAGTGGCGCTGTCATAGGATTCTGCACTGCTAGAGCTGCCCCAGTCAAATGTAAGTGCTGTTATTGTGAAGTAGAAACATCTAGGAGCAACAACGGCTCAGATGCTAAGTGGTAGGCCACACAGGCTCACAGAACTGGACAGCCGAGTGCTGAAGCGCTGTTGGTTGGTCCTTTGCATGGGGTGATGTAAGTTTCCTTTAACAATCAGTCTTCCAGATAGATGACACAGACACAGGAACCTTGTAATTGCAGACAGAGATTCACATACAGAATACCACAGTAGTTTATAGTAAAGATCTGTGAGGTGAAACAGGAGACAAAGCTCCATATCCTAGTGGGTGTGGACAACCTACCGTCAATCATACCTTAACATTGTTGCATTGGATTAGATACAAAGTATCTAAGATGAGAAAAACATGTCTAGACTGTGGTTTCTCACTCTGCTATCTCGGCCTTGAGCCTGCGTGACTATCAGCAGGTGCAGACAGTTCTCAGCCTGAGAACTAAAGCATTACATCTCCATTTACCCAGTACTTTTACATCATTGGACATTGCAAGCATACAAATGTTATCACATATATACAGTAATCATGGCATTGGTGTAGCCCCACACCCGACCCACAGGGTAAACCCCAACATTCCCCCCTTTGAGACTACCTAGTCTCATATAACCATGTACAGAAATCGACATTAGACATCTGGAACTTTTAACCATTCACATAGGTAGTATAGTAATAATCCTCTGAGTCAGTTGGGCAMGCAAGAGGGTCATAGTTGGGGTCAACACCAATGGCATTGGCATCATATGAATCACTCATTTAACCAAACAACTCTCTCATGGATTTGGGTTTAGACAAAATTAACACCGCAGTCCCGTTTGGGGACACATTTCTACCTAAGTCTCAAACAAACTTTACCCACGTGTTGACAGACAAACAAGTAGTGTGGATAGAGCCAACACAGTCAACTACCAATGATCACATGCTGTCATCTTCCCTCTTTTATTCCCCCTAAGGGTTTGGTTATGTACAACATAACCTTGCTGATCATGTAAAACAGTTGGTTCTTCAGGGCTTTGGTCTTGCCCTTCATCTTTTTCAAGTATTTGGTCTCGACTCACATTTGCTTCTGCCTCCTGTTTCAGGCTGTGTCTGGCTCCATCATCTCCTGTGGGCTGAACACCTTCTGGCAGTGGGACAGGTGGTGCCAGCCGGACCTTTCCTGAACTCTGACTGCCGTTGATGTTGCCATGGTTACCTTCAATGGCCCCATCCATCTTGGCTGGTTACATTTTCTCTTGTGGACCCGGATTTTGACACAGTCTCCAACCTCCACAGGCAGGTAGTCGGGGTCCTCACCTGGTACCTCCTACTGAGCTTTCCTAGTGTGAGAGTGGAGAGATTTAACAATAGTAGTTAGCTCTTGCATGTACTCCAAGTGTTCTACTTTAGCTAGAGTCAGGTCTATTTGTCTGTCAGTCATGGGTCTGTGTGCAGGAACATTCATGGGTCTTCCTGTCAACATTTCATATGGTGTACACCACAGGCCTTTATTAACACTACTGCRCATTTTCATTAACACCAGTGGTAAACAATCCACCCAAGATTTCTTGGTGGAGTGGCATGCCTTAGCTAACCCTTGTTTAATGGATTGGTTAGCTCTCTCGGTAACCCCATTGGTGGTAGATGGACACAAACTTCTGGTCCACTCCCATCATTATGGCTACCTGCTTCACTACATCACCAGTGAAGTGGGTACCATTGTCTGCAGATAAAACCTCAGGAACACCAAATCTAGGTATTATCTCCTTCACTAGTAGCTTTGCTACTGTCTTAGCATCACAGTGTGTGGCATCACGGTCTGCCAGACCACGGCATCACGGTCTGCAACTCTGTCTGGCAGACGGTCTGCCACGGTCTGCCAGACAGAGTCTGTCTCCAAATTTTAGAAACGTGGTCAAGTTTACAACCCTGCTGTTGCCATACCAAATGAGAACCAACATCCAACGCCTGTTTAGATGCCAAATCATCAGTGTCTTTCCCAACAGTAGAAGAGAAGAACATGGAGTGGCTATGACACTTTGAGGCAGCCAATTTAGCAGCCTCATCTGCCATGGCGTTACCCCCCCCCCCCCCCACTGTGAGCAGCAACCTTCACAATAGCCAAAGCAGAGGGCAGCATCATAGCCTCCAAGAAATCTAAAACCGTAGTTCTATTATGAATAGGACTTCCACAAGCATTGTGAAAACCCCTACTCCTCCAGACACCACACCAGGAGAGAAAACCCCCTATTGCATAAGCAGAATCAGAGAAAATTGTAACCCTTTTCTCTTCTTCCATTTTACAGGCAGTGGTTAGTGCCAAAAGTTCAGCCTGTTGAACTGAGAAAGTATCTGGTAATGGTTGTTGTGTGTGAGTGGTTCTATCAATTGTCACAATACCAAACCCTGCATGTTTCTTCCCTGTAGTTTGATCTACCCTGTAGCTTGATCAGTCAGGGCAGTGTCAGAGAGGTTAGGCCCAGCCTTCATTGGTGTGGGACCCACTGTCTCTGCACTGCATTTGGTTTAATCTGTCATGGTGCCCCGTGATTTTGTTTTAATCAGGTTCTATGTCATGTGGACTGAGTGACTTATCTGTATGGAACTGTAGAAAAACCCAGTTCTATCTCCGTATACAGATAGTAGGACCTAACATAGAATGATATACCCAACGCAGTTCTATTTTCTCTAACATCTCTTCTTCTTTAGTTTCACTACATTTATTCACTAACCATGGTACTGTAAATGTACAGTTGAAGTCGGAAGTTTACATACACCTTAGCCAAATACATTTAAACTCAGTTTTTAAACAATTCCTGACATTTAATCCTAATTAAAAAATTCCCTGTCTTAGGTCAGTTAGGATCACCACTTTATTTTAAGAATGTGAAATGTCAGAATAAAAGTAGAGAGAATGATTTATTCAGCTTTTATTTCTCTCATCACATTCCCAGTGCGTCAGAAGTTTACATACACTCAATTAGTATTTGGTAGCATTGCCTTTAAATTGTTTAACTTGGGTCAAACGTTTTGGGTAGCCTTCCACAAGCTTCCCACAATAAGTTGGGTGAATTTTGGCCCACTTCTCCTTACAGAGCTGGTGTAGCTGAGTCAGGTTTGTAGGCCTCCTTGCTCACACACGCTTTTTCAGTTCGGCCCACCAATTTTCTCTAGGATTGAGGTCAGGGCTTTGTGATGGCCACTCCAATACCTTGACTTTGTTGTTCTTAAGCTATTTTGCCACAACTTTTGAAGTATGCTTGGGGTCATTGTCCATTTGGAAGACCCATTTGCAACCAAGCTTTAGCTTCCTGACTGATGTCTTGAGATGTTGGTTCAATATATTAACATACTTTTCTTACCTCATGATGCCATCTGTTTTGTGAAGAGCACCAGTCCCTCCTGCAGCAAAGCTCCCCCACAGCTGCCACCCCCGTGCTTCACGGTTGGGATGGTCATTATGGCCAAACAGTTCTATTTTTGTTTCATCAGACAAGAGGACATTTCTCCAAAAAGTACGATCCATGTGCAGTTGCAAACCGTAATCTGGCTTTTTTATGGTTGTTTTGGAGCAGTGGCTTCTTCCTTGCTGAACGGCCTTTCAGGTTATGTCGATATAGGACTCGTTTTACTGTGGATATAGATACTTTGTACCTGTTTCCTCCAGCATCTTCACAAGGTCCTTTGCTGTTGTTCTGGGATTGATTTGCACTTTTAGCACCAAAATATGTTCATCTCTAGGAGACAGAACGCGTCTCCTTCCTGAGCAGTATGACGGCTGCATGGTGCCATAGTGTTTATACTTGTGTACTATTGTTTGTACAGATGAACGTGGTACCTTCAGGCATTTGGGAATTGCTCCCAAGGCTGAACCAGACTTGTGGAGGTCTACAATTTTTTTCCTCTGAGGTCTTGGCTGATTTCTTTTGATTTTCCCATGATGTCAAGCAAAGAGGCACTGAGTTTGAAGGTAGGCCTTGAAATACATCCACAGGTACACCTCCAATTGACTCAAATGATACTATTAGCATATCAGAAGCTTCTAAAGCCATGACATCATTTTCTGGAATTTTCCAAGCTGTTTAAAGGCACAGTCAACTTAGTGTATGTAAACTTCTGACCCACTGGAATTGTGATAAAGTGAATTATAAGTGAAATAATCTGTCTGTAAACAATTGTTGGAAAAATTACTTGTGTTATGCACAAAGTAGATGTCCTAACCGACTTGCCAAAACTATAGTTTGTTAACAACTTTGTGGCAACAGTTTGGGGAAGGTCAGGGCTCTATGTTTCATTATGAGAATGCCCTGTGCACAAAGGTCCATACAGAAATGGTTTGTCGAGATCAGTGTGGAAGAACTTGACTGGCCTGCCAAGAGCCCCGACCTCAACCCCAACAAACACCTTTGGTATGAATTGGTCAATGAGAGAGTTGAGTTGAATTTGCTACATAAGGTTTATTTGATAGAATAGAAGTTTCGTAATGCTTAAGTTGTTACGTGACATCCCAGCAACTTTGAGAAAAACACTTTATATCGAAGTTGTCTCGAGATGGCTATGCATATTCATGTCATGAGGCTAGTAGCATAGCATCTCTCACCATTGAATAGTGGTGGTTGACGTCAAAAACCCTCATCAAATATTGAAAAAAAGACAGCCCGTTGTGCCGCTTTGTGGACAATGACTTTCATTGTTAGGGCGGAGAGATGTGTATCTTGTCAGTATATCCATAATCTTTTCTATAGCTAACAACCTGAGGGCGCGTTCAGCAGTACACAATGTTTTGGAATGTTCAGATATAAATATGCTATGTAGAACAAATATGCCTCTCTGACATGTTGAATATAACGTTGGCTCTATTCAAGGTATTTCCATCTGCAACGTTTGAGAACAATTTTCAACTGAACGTGGTCCTGGTAACATTACCAGTAGCCTATATGAAAACATTTGGTGGCACAGAAAGAAAGGAAAAGGGATAGCAAACTATTTATTGACTACATTCCTCTTGCCACTACGCTATATCTGACTGGGTACATAACTTTATTTTCAGTTAATGTGGACCCAGTGACTCAGACTTAAGCACTTGGACCAGGACTCGAGCACTGGGACTCAGCCTTCAGCCATAGAGATGTGTAACTCAACCATTGGTGAATCGGACTTGGACTTGGACCCTAGCACAGGGGATTTGGACTCGAGGTTTAGTGACTCAACTACATCACTGGGTGAAACAGTCAATAGGTCCCATTCAAGGTTATTAGCCCCGTTCTACTTTTGGACATCAATAGGCGGGTTCAAGCTGCACCTTAGCCCAAGGCTTGGAGCCTCCTTAGCCCTGTGCTAAGATAGATTTTAGTGCCAAAATAGCTAGTGTGAAACAGGGTCAAGAACAACTCCTATAATGCTCATTGTTCAATCACAAAAGCTGCACTGACACTTAATTTACAGTGCATTTAAACCGTTTTCGCTTTGTCATTATGGAGTATTGTGTGTAAATTGCTAAGGATTATTATAATTTTTAAATACATTTTAGAATAAGGCTGTAACGTAACAAAATGTGGAAAAAGTCAAAGGGTCTGAATACTTTCTGAATGCACTGTATGCTTGTGATGCCTGTAATGCGTTCTGCCTGTAATGCGTTCTGCACATCAAGTACAAAAAACAAAATCCTTTAATCCGCGCAAAAATATTCGCTGCTATGCCTAACAATTATTTTTCTATGCAGGCTGGCTAGCGTCTTCTCACTTAGCCAAGTAAAGCTACAAACTCTACAGCTGGAAGGGCAACAAACGCAAAATGTTGTCATAGCTTTTCTATTGACATTTAATTGTATATATCCATGATAATAATATTGTTGCATGATATCGCCTGGATCAGAAAGGTTGATGTCTCGTGCACAGCATTCTCTGTTCAGGGGCGAAATTGAATTTCAAAAGTGAAACGTTGTTTCTGAGGTCAGACAGGCAGACGGAAAGGTTTATACAAACCATCACTGTTGGAAATKAAATGCTAGACTAGAAGCAAGAGGAAATAATGTGTTAATAAATGGATAATTGTTTATATGCCTAGGTTTACCTCCAAAGTATTCACATCCTACCATACCTTTGTCTGTACATTATGCCTTGAATCTATTCTATCGCGCCCAGAAACCTGCTCCTTTAACTCTCTGTTCTGAACGTACTAGACGACCAGTTCTTATAGCCTTTAGCCGTACCCTTATCCTACTCCTCCTCTGTTCCTCTGGTGATGTAGAGGTTAATCCAGGCCCTGCAGTGCTCCACTCCTATTCCCCAGGTGCTCTCATTTGTTGACTTCTGTAACCGTAAAAGCCTTGGTTTCATGCATGTTAACATTAGAAGCCTCCTCCCTAAGTTTGTTTTATTCACTGCTTTAGCACACTCTGTCAACTCGGATGTCCTAGCCATGTCTGAATCCTGGCTTAGGAATACCACCAAAAACCCTGAAATTTCCATCCCTAACTATAACATTTTCCGACAAAATAGAACTGCCAAAGGGGGTGGAGATGCAAACTACTGCAGAGATAGCCTGCAGAGTTCTGTCTTACTATCCAGGTCTGTACCCAAACAATTCGAGCTTCTACTTTTAAAAATCCACAAGTCTCTCAACGTTGCCGCTTGCTATAGACCATCCTCTGCCCCCAGCTGTGCCCTGGACTCCATATGTGAATTGATTGCCCCCATCTATCTTCAGAGCTCGTGCTGCTAGGTGACCTAAACTGGGACATGCTTAACACCCCGGCCATCCTACAATCTAAGCTTGATGCTCTCAATCTCACACAAATGATCAATGAACCTACCAGGTACAACCCCAAATCCGTAAACACGGGCACCCTCATAGATATCATCCTGACCACCTTGCCCACCAAATACACCTCTGCTGTTTTCAACCAAGATCTCAGCGATCACTGCCTCATTGCCTGCATCCGTAATGGGTCTGCGGCTCAAACGACCACCCGTCATCACTGTCAAGTGCTCCCTAAAACACTTCAGCGAGCAGGCCTTTCTAATCAACCTGGCCCGGGTATCCTGGAAGGATATTCCCGTCAGTAGAGGATGCCTGGTTATTCTTTAAAAGTGCCTTCCTCACCATCTAAAATAAGCATGCCCCATTCAAAAAATGTAGAACCAGGAACAGATATAGCCCTTGGTTCACTCCAGACCTGACTGCCCTGTGGTGTACTGCATTAGCATCGAATAGCACCCGTGATATGCAACTTTTCAGGGAAGTTAGGAACCAATATACACAGGCAGTTAGGAAAGCTAAGGCTAACTTTTTCAAACAGAAATGTGCATACTGTAGCACAAACTCAAAATAGTTCTGGGACACTGTAAAGTCCATGGAGAATAAGAGCACCTCCTCCCAGCTGCCCACTGCACTGAGGCTAGGAAACACTGTCACCACCGATAAATCCACTATAATTGAGAATTTCAATAAGCATTTTTCTATGGCTGGCCATGCTTTCCACCTGGCTACCCCTACCTCGGTCAACTGCCCTGCACCCCCCACAGCACCTCGCCCAAGCCTCCCCCATTTCTCCTTCCCCCAAATCCAGATAGCTGATGTTCTGAAAGAGCTGCAAAATCTGTAACCCTACAAATCAGCCGGGCTAGACAATCTGGACCCTCTCATTCTAAAATGATCTGCCAAAATTGTTTCAACCCTTATTACTAGCCTGTTCAACCTGTTCGTACCGCCTTTCCTTCCAGTTCTCTGCTGCCAATGACTGGAACAAACTGCAAAAATCACTGAAGCTGGAGACTCATATCTCCCTCACTAGCTTTAAGCGCCAGCTGTCAGAGCAGCTCACAGATCACTGCACCTGTACATAGCCCATCTGTAAATAGCCCATCCAACTACCTCATCCCCATACTGTATTTATTTATTTATCTTGCTCCTTTGCACCCCAGTATCTCTACTTGCACATTCATCTTCTGCACATCTTTGTGGTATATTGTAATTACTTCGCCACCATGGCCTATTTATTGCCTTACCTTACTTATCTTACCTCATTTGCTTGCACACATTGTATATAGATTTTTTTTCTACTGAATTATTGACTGTATGTTTTTTTTATCTTGACCAGGTCGCAGTTGTAAATGAGAACTTGTTCTCAACTAGCCTACCTGGTTAAATAAAGGTGAAATAAAAAAAGTAAAAAAATTGGTCGCGTCTCAGAGATGGTCGCATGTTGTGTTTGTTTGTTAGCCCAGGGCTTTGGAATGCAAGTGTGAATCCTTAGCCCATGGCTCAAGTTTAGCCCAGGGTTAACAAATGGTTGTGTAAACACAGACAAAGCTATCCCAGGGCTAGTCTAGCATGGGGCTAAGATAGCCTGGGGCTAAGAACAATACAGTGTGAAAAGGCCTAATGTGGTTGTGGAACATTGATAACAATGGTAATGATGCAACTGAGTGATGGAGGGTCAACCCAAACTACTTTGCCAATTCATTATTTTTATTTCTCTCTCTCTCTCTCATATTTTTTTCTGTTGGGAAGAGAATAGGATGTTATGCAGAAACATATGTTGGTAGGACAAGGCTATGTATGTTTGTGCACCTGGAAGTCAGTGATTTATGTTAACTATATGTTAATGAGGCAATACAAATGTGATGTGACTAAAATGAAAGGCCATTTAGTTGACTAAAATGGCCCACTGTTTGTTATGACAATAACTAGACTAAATCATTATTCAAATGACAAAAAATTACTGTTACCTTGAATGCAACACAAAGATGTTAAAACTTTTCAACTCCAGTTGAACTCTGTCTATGACATTTCTTGACATTTCCTATTTTTACTTTCTCTCTCACTGCAGTTGTTCTCAGGAGAAGTGTCAGTATGTGTGCAAAAAACATACAGTATGTCTGACATGGTGGAGTCAGGCTTCTACTTCATTGCCCTGGACCACTACATCTACGAGGCAGAGGACGCCAAGGTTGGACCTGTGAGTCACCTTTGACCTCAACGTAACTTTCTTCTAAGGCTTTTGGGGTCATGGGTGTTCCCTAACTCATCTTGTGCCTTGCACAACTCAGCACACACAGTACCAGTCAAAAGTTTGGACACAGCTACTCATTAAAGGGTTTTTCTTCATTTTTACTATTTTCTACATTGTAGAATAATAGTGAAGACATCAAAACTATGAAATAACACATATGGAGTCATGTAGTGACCAAGAAAGTGTTAAACAAATCAAAATATACACTGCTCAAAAAAATAAAGGGAACACTAAAATAACACATCCTAGATCTGAATGAATGAAATATTCTTATTAAATACGTTTTTCTTTACATAGTTGAATGTACTGACAACAAAATCACACAAAAATTATCAATGGAAATCAAATTTATCAACCCATGGAGGTCTGGATTTGGAGTCACACTCAAAATTAAAGTGGAAAACCACACTACAGGCTGATCCAACTTTGATATAATGTCCTTAAAACAAGTCAAAATGAGGCTCAGTAGTGTATGTGGCCTCCACGTGCCTGTATGACCTCCCTACAACGCCTGGGCATGCTCCTGATGAGGTGGCCGATGGTCTCCTGAGGGATCTCCTCCCAGACCTGGACTAAAGCATCCGCCAACTCCTGGACAGTCTGTGGTGCAACGTGGCGTTGTGGATGGAGCGAGACATGATGTCCCAGATGTGCTCAATTTTTTTTTTTTTTTTTTTTTTTTCACCTTTATTTAACCAGTAGGCTAGTTGAGAAGAGAACTAATTGCTCATTTGCAACTCGACCTGCAGACTGCATAAAGCATAGCAGTGTGAACAGACAACACAGAGTTACACATGGAGTAAACAATAAACAAGTCAATAACATGGTAGAAAAAAAAGAGAATCTATATACAATGTGTGCAAAAGGCATGAGGTAGGCAATAAATCGAATAATTACAATTTAGCAGATTAACACTGGAGTGATAAATCATCAGATGATCATGTGCAAGAAGAGATACTGGTGTGTGCAAAAGAGCAGAAAAATAAATAAATAAAAGCAGTATGGGGGGTGAGGTAGGTAAATTGGGTGGGTAGTTTACAGATGGACTATGTACAGCTGCAGCGATCGGTAGCTGCTCGGATAGCAGATTTTTAAAGTTGTTGAGGGAGATAAAAGTCTCCAACTTCAGAGATTTTTGCAATTCGTTCCAGTCGCAGGCAGCAGAGAACTGGAAGGAAAGGCGTCCAAATGAGGTTTTGGCTTTAGGGATGATCAGTGAGATACACCTGCTGGAGCGCGTGCTGCGGGTGGGTGTAGCCATCGTGACCAGTGAACTGAGATAAGGCGGCACTTTACCTAGCATAGCCTTGTAGATGACTGGAGCCAGTGGGTCTGACGACGAACATGTAGCGAGGCCAGCCGACTAGGGCATACAGGTCGCAGTGTGGGTCGTATAAGGTGCTTAGTAACAAAACGAATGGCACTGTGAAAAACTGCATCCAGTTTGCTGAGTAGTATATATGGAAGCTATTGATGACATCGCCGAAGTCGAGGATCGGTAGGATAGTCAGTTTTACTAGGGTAAGTTTGGCGCGTGAGTGAAGGAGGCTTTGTTGCGGAATAGAAAGCCGATTCTTGATTTGATTTTGGATTGGAGATGTTTGATATGAGTCTGGAAGGAGAGTTTGCAGTCTAGCCAGACACCTAGGTACTTATAGATGTCCACATATTCTAGGTCGGAACCGTCCAGGGTGGTGATGCTAGTCGGGTGCGGTGCAGGCAGCGAACGGTTTAGAAGCATGCATTTGGTTTTACTAGCGTTTAAGAGCAGTTGGAGGCCACGGAAGGAGTGTTGTATGGCATTGAAGCTCGTTTGGAGGTTAGATAGCACAGTGTCCAAGGAAGGGCCGGAAGTATATAGAATTGGTGTCGTCTGCGTAGAGGTGGATCAGGGAATCGCCTGCAGCAAGAGCAACATCATTGATGTATACAGAGAAAAGATCGGCCCGAGAAATTGAACCCTGTGGTACCCCCATAGAGACTGCCAGAGGACCGGAACACATGCCCTCCGATTTGACACACTGAACTCTGTCTGCAAAGTAGTTGGTGAACCAGGCAAGGAGTCATTAGAAAAACCGAGGCTACTGAAGTCTGCCGATAAGAATATGGTGATTGACAGAGTCGAAAGCCTTGGCCAGGTCGATGAGACGGCTGCACAGTAATGTCTTTTATCGATGGCGGTTATGATATCGTTTAGTACCTTGAGCGTGGCTGAGGTGCACCCGTGACCGGCTCGGAAACCGGATTGCACAGCGGAGAAGGTACGGTGGGATTCGAGATGGTCAGTGATCTGTTTGTTGACTTGGCTTTCGAAGACCTTAGATAGGCAGGGCAGGATGGATATAGGTCTGTAACAGTTTGGGTCCAGGGTGTCTCCCCCTTTGAAGAGGGGGATGACCGCGGCAGCTTTCCAATCCTTGGGGATCTCAGATGATACGAAGGAGAGGTTGAACAGGCTGGTAATAGGGGGTGCGCAAATGGCGGCGGACAGTTTCAGAAATAGGGGGTCCAGATTGTCAAGCCCAGCTGATTTGTATGGGTCCAATTTTCCAGCTCTTTCAGAACATCTGCTATCTGGATATGGGTAAAGGAGAAGCTGGGGAGGCTTGGGCGAGTAGCAGCGGGGGGGGCGGGGCTGTTGGCCAAGGTTGAGTCGCCAGGAGGAAGGCATGGCAGCCATTGAGAAATGTTTGTTAAGTTTTCGATTATCACGGACTTATCAGTGGTGACCGTGTTACCTAGCCTCAGTGCAGTGGGCAGCTGGGAGGAGGTGCTCTTGTTTTCAATGGACTTTACAGTATCCAGAACTTTTTGGAGTTAGAGCTACAGGATGCAAATTTCTGCTTGAAAAAGCCGGCCTTTGCTTTCCTGACTGACTGCTGTATTGGTTCCTGACTTCCCTGAACAGTTGCATATCGCGGGGCTCTTCGATGCTATTGCAGTTCGCCACAGGATGTTTTTGTGCTGGTCGAGGGCAGTAGGTCTGGAGTGAACCAAGGGCTATATCTGTTCTTGGTTCTGCATTTTTTGAACGGAGCATGCTTGTCTAATATGGTGAGGAAGTAACTTTTAAAGAATACAGGCATCCTCAACTGACGGATGAGGTCAATATCCTTCCAGGGTACCCGGGCCAGGTCGATTAGAAAGGCCTGCTCGCAGAAGTGTTTTAGGGAGCGTTTGACAGTGATGATGGGTGGTCGTTTGACCGCGGACCCGTGGCGGATACAGGCAATGAGGCAGTGATCGCTGAGATCTTGATTGAAGACAGCAGAGGTGTATTTGGAGGGCAGGTTGGTCAGGATAATGTCTATTAGGGTGCCCATGTTACGGATTTAGGGTTGTACCTGGTGGGTTCCTTGATGATTTGTGTGAGATTGAGGGCATCAAGCTTGATTGTAGGACTGCCGGGTGTTAAGCATATCCCAGTTTAGGTCACCTAACAGAACAAACTCTGAAGTAGATGGGAGCGATCAATTCACAGATGGTGTTCCAGGCACAGCTGGAGCTGAGGGGGTCGGTAGCAGGCGGCAACAGTGAGAGACTTATTCTGGAGAGATTAATTTTAAAAATTAGAAGTTCGAACTGTTTGGGCATAGACCTGGAAAGTTATGACAGAACTTTGCAGGCTATCTCTGCAGTAGATTGCAACTCCTCCCCTTTGGCAGTTCTATCTTGACGGAAGTGTTATAGTTGGGTATGGAAATCCCAGAATTTTGGTGGCCTTCCTAAGCCAGGATTCGGACACGGCAAGGACATCAGGGTTGCAGAGTGTGCTAAAGCGTGAGTAAGGCAAACTTAGGGAGGAGGCTTCTGATGTTGACATGCATGAGGCCACAGGCTTTTTCGATCACAGAAGTCAACAAATGAGGGTGACTGGGACATGCAGGGCCTGGGTTTACCTCCACATCACCCGAGGAACAGAGGAGTAGTAGGATGAGGGTGCGGCTAAAGGCTATCAAAACTGGTCGCCTAGAGCGTTGGGGACAAAGAATAAAAGGAGCAGAATTTATGGGCGTGGTAGAATAGATTCTGGGCATAATGTGCAGACAGGGTATGGTGGGGCACGGGTACAGCGGAGGCAAGCCCAGGCACTGGGTGATGTAAGAGAGGTTGTATCTCTGGACATGCTTGGTCTCAATGGGTGAGGTCACCGCATGTGTGGGGGGTGGGACAAAGGAGGTATCAGAGGTACGGAGAGTGGAACTACGGGGTCCATTGCAAACCAAAACAATGATAATGATAACTAGCCTGAACAACAGTATGCAAGGCATATTGATATTTGAGAGAGACATACAATAAGGCATAAAGTGATTGCAGGTCTTGATTGGGGAGCTAGCTAAAACAACAGGTAAGATAACAGCAGCTAGTCCACTAACACAGCAACAACAGGTAAAAATGGCGACGACTAGGCAAGAGAGGTCGGATTAACTACACACAGATCCTGAGTTAAGCACAGAGCCGACAGATAAAACACAAATAAACAGAATGGAGTACCGTGAATTAATGGACAGTCAAGCAGCATCAGCTATGTAGCCAAGTGATCATAGTGTCCAGGGGGCAGCCGTAGATGGAGCAGGGAGGCCTCCACTAAGCTAGCACGCGGCGTTTAAAGTTAGTAGCCCGGGGGGTCTGCTCAGACGGAGGGGTCTGCTCAGACGGAGGCCGTTGAGGGCACAACGGATGGGGTATTCGTCTGCAGACCAGACGTGGTCGTGTCGACAGAGAATCCAAGCCCGGATGGCGATGGCGAAAGAAGGTTGTGAATGAGAATTGTGTTTGCTAACTGGTGCTAGCTTCGTCAGTGGCGCTAGCTGCGCTAGCTGCAAGCTAGCTGTGAGGATCAGAAGTAGTGGCTCAGGGATTACGGCAGGAATCCGGCGTTGTTGTCGAGAGACAGTCCGATGCTGGTAAATTGGTGAGTAATATCCAGGCTAATAACAGGGCTGGTGTCTGTGCAGAAGGTAAAAGCTGCTAGCAGCGGCAAAAAAATGGCTAAATTAGCTTGTAGCTGATTAGCTGGTTAGCTACTGGGGGTTCTTGAAAGTGTTCCAAAGTTAAAAAATAATAGCGATTCCGTATCACATTGGGTGAGGTGGTTACCGGAAGGTATAATCGAATTAAAAATCGAAAAGAGATAGAAAAAAAATGTTCAAATATATACAAGAAATACGAAAAAATACGAACGTACACGAGAGGACTAAAGAAACACGTCTACACTGCTACGCCATCTTGGATAAATTGGATTCAGTCTGGGAACGGGCGGGCCAGTCCATAGCATCAATGCCTTCCTCTTGCAGGAACTGCTGGCACACTCCAGTCACATGAGGTCTAGCATTGTCTTGCATTAGGAGGAACCCAGGGCCAACCGCACCAGCATATGGTCTCACAAGGGTCTGAGGATCTCATCTCGGTACCTAATGGCAGTCAGGCTACCTCTGGCGAGCACATGAGGGGCTTGCGGCCCCACAAAGAAATGCCACCCCACACCATGACTGACCCACCGCCAAACCGTCATGCTGGAGGATGTTGCAGGCAGCAGAACATTCTCCACGGCGTCTCCAGACTCTGTCACGTCTCTCACATGTGCTCAGTGTGAACCTGCTTTCATCTGTGAAGAGCACAGGGCGCCAGTGGGAATTTGCCAATCTTGGTGTTCTCTGGCAAATGCCAAACGTCCTGCACGGTGTTGGGCTGTAAGCACAACCCCCACCTGTGGATGTCGGGCCCTCATACCACCCTCATGGAGTCTGTTCTGACCGTTTGAGCAGACACATGCACATTTGTGGCCTGCTGGAGGTCATTTTGCAGGGCTGTGGCAGTGCTCCTCCTGCTCCTCCTTGCACAAAGGCGGGGTAGCGGTCCTGCTGCTGGGTTGTTGCCCTCCTACGGCCTCCTCCACATCTCCAGATGTACTGGCCTGTCTCCTGGTAGCGCCTCCATGCTCTGGACACTACGCTGACAGACACAGCAAACCTTCTTGCCACAGCTCGCATTGATGTGCCATCCTGGATGAGCTGCACTACCTGAGCCACTTGTGTCAGTTGTAGACTCCGTCTCATGCTACCACTAGAGTGAAAGCACCGCCAGCATTCAAAAGTGACCAAAACATCAGCCAGGAAGCATAGGTACTGAGAAGTGGTCTGTGTAACCACCTGCAGAACCACTCCTTTATTGGGGGTGTCTTGCTAATTGCCTATAATTTCCACCTGTTGTCTATTCCATTTGCACAACAGCATGTGAAATTTATTGTCAACAGTGTTGCTTCCTAAGTGGACAGTTTGATTTCACAGAAGTGTGATTGACTTGGAGTTACATTGTGTTGTTTAAGTGTTCCCTTTATTTTTTTGAGCAGTGTATTATGTGTCCCTCCACCTTCTTCAGTGGAGTCCTGACCAGGGGTATCAAACTCCAATGTCTATTGGATTGCCCCTCTACTCTGCACTCAGTGATGTCCAGTCTCCATACACACTCAATGACTCGGTTAGTTCCCCCACACACACTGTTAAACACCTATACACAACTGAGACTTTTGCATAAATCATGCATTGATGTCACTTGCATAACAATTTGAGCTACAAGGATTTTAACCCTTTACACTCATGGGAATTGGCCTACATGGTTAGGGCTAAATGTATATGTTTCTTGCAAAAGAAATATGAATAGCAAATGCATAACCATGGTAGCAATTGAAAGGGAACACTTTGGAGATCATAGGAAAAGTATTAGACCAAAGGTGAGGACACAACAGTTCCCATGACACAAGACTGAATCCAAACATTACACTGTTGATTTTATGTTCATTTTACTTTTACTGTAATTTTCGCACCATTTGTTGRAAAAAAAATCTAAAAATACTCTGGATACATTCAGTAACATGACTAGACTATTCCTGGAAAATGTGGGGTAGGGACACCATAAGACAAAAAAAATTACAATGGTTTGAGTGATAGGACTAACTGGTGTCTCCAAGTGGCCACACACCTGTCCAAAGTGTGCACAGTTCCTAAGCAATTGCAATGCACTTTTATGACTCAAAGAAGAGTATTCAACTGTAAGGAAAATCAAAAACGGTCCATTATAAATCGCAATCTGGGACAGATGGGTATGATTTGAAATATTGTTCTATTGCCAACCTGACTAGCTAAGTTATTAAACATGATTTTACTATGCCTGTCTGGGACACGTTCCAGCATTACTGCTGTCTAGAGAACAGCCAGAGCGTGGTCAAGACCCCCTCCACAGAGGGGGTCTTGCCGCAATCTCATATTTAGCGTGTCAGTTCTGCTGCACCAGGGAGTTAAAGGTATGGCACAGCACTCCCAACAGTAATGTATGACTGCTTAAACATACTTGTATGCTCATTTATGTGTTTCTTAGCTAAAGGTCTAAGGAAGGTTTCTAATGGCTCAATAATAAAGACGAATGGCGTGGATTGTACACCTCTGCTCAATCTCACATAGTGACATCTGCCATTCCATACTGAGGCAAACATGCAACAGCTCTGTGCCATTTTATCTTTCCTTGCATCCTTTTTCCGTGCCTCCTAAAACCCCATCGGAGGAGAGGACCGAAAGTTCCTCGCCTCAAATGTCCAATGGATTTTGAGAAAGATGCGAGTAGAGAGGAAGTGAGGAGTTGAGCTGAAATTTATTTGGACAGAGCTCATGTCATTGTTTTAGGTGGAATCTAATGTTGAATGATACATTTGTTACCTGTTTGAACATGCATCTTTGTTCTACTTGTACTCTTTCAACAGATGGCTCTGGCTTGCTGATAACATTTGATCTGACGAGACTCCCTATATGATTTGACTCCTGTATTACTGCCTGTCCTCCGTTCAACTTCCAATGCCAAACTGAAATAATTTGACACAGTAATTTGATAGACAGTGGTTCCCAATCAGACAATTACTATAAAACAAATCTGTTTTCCTCAGTTAAATGTTCGGTGAATGCACGCTGTTACTTTGTCCTCAGTCCTCCTTTGAATACTGTGTGTACCATGACATGAGTTTAACTGGTTAATCACATTAATTTCAGTTGACATAATTTGGCACTGGTTATGTGCTGTTAATGTAGCAGGTTCTCCCCTTTGTGTCTCCATATAGTTCAAAATCCCCATATGCTGTGTATTTGTATGCCCTTCGGCTTAATACAGTCCATCGTTAAAGTATTCAGACCCCTTGACTTTTTCCACATTTTGTTACATTACAGCCTTATTCTGAAATGTATTACATTTTAGTTTTTTTCTCATCAATCTACACACAGTACTCCATAATGACAAAGCAAAAACAGGTTTTTAGATTTTTTTTGCACATTTATTACAAATAAAAAATGAAATATTAAATTTACTTAAGTATTCAAACCCTTCACTCAGTACTTTGTTGAAGCACCTTTGCCAGCGATTACAGCCTTCTTGGGTATGACGCTACAAGCTTGGCACACCTGTATTTGGGGAGTTTCTCCCATTCTTCTTTGCAGGTCCTCTCAAGCTCTGTCAGGTTGGATGGGGAGTATCGCTGCACAGCTATTTTTAGGTCCCTCTAGAGATGTTCGATCTCCATAAAGGCCTTATTGGTGGAGTGTTCCAGTGATGGTTGTCCTTCTGGAAGGTTCTCCCATCTCCACCGAGGAACTATAGAGCTCTGTCAGTGATCATCGGTTTCTTGGTCACCTCCCCGACCAAGGCCCCTCTCCACCAATTGCTCAGTTTGGCTGGGTTGCCAGCTCTAAGAAGAGTCTTGGCGGTTCCAAACTTCTTTCATTTCAGAATGATGGAGGCCACTGTGTTCTTGTGGACATTCAATGCTGCAGACAATTTGTGGTACACTTCCCCAGATCTGTGCCTCGACACAATCCTGTCTCGGAGCTCTACGGCCAATTCCTTCGACCTAATGGCTTGGTTTTTGCTCTGACATGCACTATCAACTGTGGGACCTTATATAGACAGGTGTGTGCCTTTCCAAATCATGTCCAATCAATTGAATTTACCACAGTTTGACTCCAATCAAAAATAAACATCTCAAGGATGATCAATGGAAACAGGATGCACCTGAGCTCAATTTCGAGTCTCATAGCAAAGGGTCTGAATACTTATGTAAAAAAATATTTTTATTTTTAATACATTTGCTAAAATTTCTAAACTGTTTTTGCTTTGTCATGGGGCGTGTAGATTGATAAGGATTTGTATTTATTTAATCCATTTTAGAATGAGGCTGTAATGTATCAAAATGTGGGAAAAAATAAAGGGATCTGAATACATTCCAAATGCACTGTACCAGACACTTTGTGGAAAGGTGAAGAAAAACAACTAGCCAGTGGTGGACTATGGTGTTACTTAGCTAGAGCCGGCTGTCTTCTTTTTGTCTTACATATGAGCGTTGCTGGCTCACAAGTAATTAGCTAGCTAGCTAACTTTAAGTAGATKCCACTCAACTCAAGGTATAGTATAGCTATTTAATTTATTTCCCAATTACTTCACTTATGTATCAAGTCCCAAATCGTTTGACGCTTACTGTTCAAGTCAGCCATTAACTAATCAGAAGCGCATCTGTTTGACGTCATGCATCCAAGAATACTCAACCAATAACACGCCAACAAGGGCAAGCATTTGTTAGTTAGTCCCTCAGTCCCTCCAAGGTAAGGCCAGATTTCCCTTAATCATATCACAATCAACATTTACCAGTAGAATGTGGACACAAATATAATATTTTTGGGTATTAAAATAGTTTGAAATATGTTTTAGAAAAATGTAAATTAGGTGATCATTCATTAAATATGCGCACATTTGAACATCACGCAAATACATTTTTCTAGACACTGGATGAAGTCAGCCTAAATAAGACACTCTGGGACCAGACCTGTCCTGGCAGATTGAGGATAAACACTTTTTCATCTTTCTATCTGTAAAATACTGAAGACATTTTTCCCCTACATTTTTTTATCTAGAAAAGAATGTATACAACATATCAACATTTTCCCTCTGGGCAAGTCTTGAGAATATATCTAAGGATAACCACACACAATTTTGTGAATGTAGATGCTTTTGAAGCTGAAAAAAATATGTTGGCATGTGGGAAGAGTCTGACTTTCAGGAAATGACCGTTAAAGACAAGTAGACAGACTTTTTATTACCAAACGCCAAATGCCTATTTAAAGCCAATCGCTATCTCTTTAAAGTAAGTTACTAAATATAGTCCAGTTTGTAACACTCTATGAAATGGGCTATTAAATGATGTATGATTAAATGTAGTGAGCTTTGAAATGATAGATTTATGTCCATTTAAATGTGGTTAAAATTCATGAACATTTTGATGATGGTAGTATGATAAACAAAAGAAAATATACATTTAGGCCTACATTAAGTTTTTACATTTGTATGTTTCCTTTTTGAAAGAACTACAATTAAGGGAAAGGGAAATACCAAAAATGTATAATGCTTATGGTGCCATGCCATGAGCAAAGATTATGGATATACTGACAAGATACATCTCTCCGCCCTAACAATGGGAGTTGTTGTCCACAAAGCGGCAAGGCAGGTTGTTCTCCCGCCYATCCTTTCTTTGGATTGGTGGATACATCTGATTATTGTACTTTTTTGAATATTCGATGACGGTTGTTGATGTCAACCACCAGTATTCAATGGTGAGAGATGTCGGCCTAAACATCAGCTCCACAGGTAGACAAGGCAAGAAGGGCCTTTCTACGCACTCAAAAGGAACATAAAATTCAACATACCAATTAGGATCTGGCAAAAAAATACTTGAATCAGTTATAGAACCCATTGCCCTTTATAGTTGTGAGGTCTAGGGTCCGCTCACCAACCAACAATTAACAAAAAGGGACAAACACCAAATTGAGACTCTATTGAATTCTGCAAAAATATCCTGTGTACAAAGTAAAACACCAAATAACACATGCAGAGCAGAATTAGGCAGATACCCGCTAATTATGAAAATCCATAAAAGAGCTGTTAAATTCTACAACCACTTAAAATGAAGTGATTCCCAAAACGTCCATAACAAAGCCATCACCTACAGAGAGATTAACCTGGAGAAGAGTCCCCTAAGCAAGCTGGTCCTGGGGCTCTATTCATAAACACAAACAGATCCCACAGAGACAGCAACAAGTTTATACCCAACCAAATCACAAGAAAACAAAGAGATAATTACATGACACATTGGAAAGAATTGACAAAAAAACAGAGCAAACTAGAATGCTATTTGGCCCTAAACAGCGAGTACACAGTGGCAGAATACCTGACCACGGTGACGGACCCAAAAGTAAGAAAAGCTTTGACTATCTACAGACTCAGGCCGCCGTAGGCAGACCTGGCTCTCAAGAAAAATCAGGTTATGTGCACACTGCCCACAAAATTAGGTGGAAACTGAGCTGCACTTCCTAATTTCCTGCCAAATGTAGGACCATATTAGAGACACATATTTCTCTCAGATTACACAGACACACAAATAATTTGAAAAGAAATCCAATTTTGATAAACTCCATTATATATTGTGTGAAATACCACAGTAGCAAGATTTGTGACCTGTTGCCACAAGAAAAGGGAAACCAGTGAAGAACAAACACCATTGTAAATACAACCCATATTTATGTTTCCCTTTTGTACTTTAACTATTTGCACATCGTTACAACACGGTATACAGTCATAATATGACTTTTGAAATGTCTCTATTCCTTTAGCACTTTGTGTGTGTAATGTTTATAGTTTATTTTACTTCTGCATATTATTGTATTTCACTTCCTTTGGCAATGAAAATGCCAATAAAGCCCTTTGAATTGAATTATGTTATGCTACTAGCCTCATGCCAGACATGAATATGCATAGCCATCTCGAGACAACCCCGATATAAAGTGTTTTCATCGATACAAAAACGTATTGCTTGGTGGGCGAAACAACGAAAGAACGCCACCTGCTGGAGGAGATTTTCCGCCGAGTTGGGCATCTCTTCCTTTTCCTCTCTGTCATAAGTGACCAATCTAAAGTTTTTCTTTTTTTCTTTTTTAAAATTTTATCCCCCTTTTCTCCCCAATTTTCGTGGTATCCAATCGCTAGTAATTACTATCTTGTCTCATCGCTACAACTCCCGTACGGGCTCGGGAGAGACGAAGGTCGAAAGCCATGCGTCCTCCGAAGCACAACCCAACCAAGCCGCACTGCTTCTTTAACACAGCGCGCCTCCAACCCGGAAGCCAGCCGCACCAATGTGTCGGAGGAAACACCGTGTACCTGGCCCCCTTGGTTAGCGCGCACTGCGCCCGGCCCGCCACAGGAGTCGCTGGCGCGACAAGGATATCCCTACCGGCCAAACCCTCCCTAACCCGGACGACGCTATGCCAATTGTGCGTCGCCCCACGGACCTCCCGGTCGCGGCCGGCTGCGACAGAGCCTGGGCGCGAACCCAGAGACTCTGGTGGCGCTGCGATGCAGTGCCCTAGACCACTGCCCAAACTAAAGTTTCTCGACACGCCTCTAAACCTGCCCACCTGAAAATCCAATCGAGAAAAAAAAAGAGACATTTAAACCCAAAGGTGCCAAGATATTGAAGGCAGCGCCATCTCGCGCACAATGGGGCTAGGTGTTTGTCATTGCACATAGTCACCGTGAGAGGGTTCAATGACGTCACACTGATGCGACGGAATATACCACATGGGAACTGTGTCGATGAGGTACACAACAGCTGTTTAGCTCGAATGCGTGTGTCAATAAAAAACGTATCCTCTGTTTAATTTCCCTTTGGACAAGCGTTGAGAATAAGATTCGAAAGTTTATTTTGTATTGCGTGTTTCTATAGACCATGCTCCACGACCATCCTCCGGTGAAGATATTTAAGCCGGGATCTCCTTTTTTTCCGTGTTGACAAGGCTGGGATGCTGCTACCTAGAAAGTGAAATGCATCGGTACCAATATACGTGCAAAGGAAACATATTCCTATTTACCAGGCGAAGTCTCAATTTATTAACCAAGTTAGACAGCTTCATAATCCTGTCTTTATAGGTAAATTGGATAAACCAAATCAAAAGTGCCTGCAATAGCCAACTCTAGCATATTAAACCCCCCACAAAAAACTTTCCTGAACCAACACTTCCACTCCCCCCCACCTTCTTGCTCTTATTTTCATTATAACTACTTTGAGGAAAAGTGTACTTAATATGCCTTTGATATGTGGTTGTCCCACCTAGCTATCTAACTTTAAGTCGCTCTGGATAAGAGCGTCTGCTAAATGACTAAAACGTTCAAATGTAGCACAGCACAGGTGATATTGCAATAGTGTGCAACTGCATCACGCAATTTAGAGCAATGCTGCATACGCGGGAACGCCTCACCCTGAGCATCTTCATGTTCGTGACACTTTTTATTGTGGGGCAAAAGGGAAATAATAATTTTGTTATCAGTTTTCACACCTGCCTCCTTGCTAGGTAGTGGGAGTGACACCGGTAGACAATGTCCTTCGCTCCCACCTGCTTGAACACCCTCACCGTAGTTAACAGAACTGCGGGAAAACAGTGGCCGAAGGACACTGTCTATTAGTCGCCCCCTCCCTTTAGCACAGCAGGCGGGAGGTTTGGACGACACCATGTGCTAGCTTGCTTGTTAAATTWAAAAAGTTAGGACATGATGTCGCCCCGCCTTCCAACTGCTGTGTGCCGGAGAAAACCGTGCCTGACAGGCGGGGGCGAAGGACACTGTCTACCGGTTGCCCCTGCCTCCCGCTAACACAGGAGGCTGTGGGGATACTGGGTTAACTAGCTAGCTTGCTAGTTAGGGACACAGTGTCCTAGCTAGCACACTGTCGCTCGCACCTGTTGTGTACCGGACTAGCTGGCTAAGCTAGCACACAGTGTCCTTCGCTCCCTCCTGCCCTCGCCGTCGTTAACAGAACAGTAAAAAAAAAAACATTGCTCGTCAGGCAGGGACGAATGACACTGTCTACCGGTGTATGGCTAGCTGGCTACAGTTGTCGGCCCCGCCCCTTTTTCTTTGGTGTTTCTCAGCGGCTGGCACCCAACGTTATTGTGCATTAACGCCACCAACTGTACTGGAGCGCTCCCGCTTGTCCTAGCTTACAAATTGCCCAATAGAAGTATAAAGAGGTGATGCGCACATGCAGGAATGCCCCGAATTGAAGACTGCAATTGCACCTTTCTCAATGTTCATAGCTAAACGTGTGCAAAACATAAATTAAACCGCTTTCCAGACGCAGGTCTTTGATTGGATATTTTGCCTATTTATTAACAGTAAAGATCAAATCATAGCAGGGATGTAATTACCGTAGACTCACGTAATAGTTCCAAATTGTATGCTCTCCATACTTTTCCCGAATAAATCAGACTGTGATACCAATTATTGGTATACAGTTTGAAACAAAGCACTGTACAAGGCAGAAAGTTTAATACAATTACATTTGAACTTAGTCTACCGGTTGTCTGTGCAGTTGGTCATTCAGGGGGTCAAAATTTGAGACAAAATATCCACAGGGAAATATTATTTACCTGCTAGCTAGGACACTGGCACACAGTGCCCCTGCCTGCCGAGCACTGCTTTCCCACAGTTATTTTAAAGTTACAGCGAGGGTAATCACTGCCCGGTAGTGCCACATGAGAGTTGGGTTGGCTATGCTAGCTACACTACATGACAAAAAGTATGTGGACACCTGCTTGCTGAACATCTCATTCCAAAATGGAGTTGGTCCCCCTTTTGCTACTGTAACAGCCTGCATTCTTCAGGGAACGCTTTCCACTAGATGTTGGAACATTGCTGCAGGGACTTGCTTCCATTCAGCTACGAGCATTAGTGAGGTTGGGCACTGATGTTGGGCGATTAGGCCTGGCTCGGAGTCTGAGTTCCAATTCATCCAAAAGGGGTGGGGTTCAGGTGAGGGCTCTGTGCAGGCCAGTCAAGTTCTTCCACACCGATCTCGACAAAACATTTCTGTATGGACCTCACTTTGTGCACAGGGGCATTGTCATGGTGAAACAGAAAAGGGCCTTCCCCAAACTGTTGCCACAAAGTTGGAAGCACAGAATTGTATGATTTCCCTTCACTGGGGCTAAGGGGCTTATTTATTTACATTTTTTATTTAACCTTTATTTAACTAGGCAAGTCAGTTAAGAACAAATTCTTATTTACAATGACGGCCTAGGAACAGTGGGTTAACTGCCTTGTTCAGGGGCAGAACGACAGATTTTTACCTTGTCAGCTCGGGGATTTGTTATAGCAACCTTTCAGTTACAAGTCCAACGCTCTAACCAGTAGGCTACCTGCCACCCCAACTAACCTGGTCTCAGCAGCTTTATAAGTTCTCGATTCGGGGGAAAAAGTGTATCTTATAAATAACAATAATATATTTATTTATATAGCGCTTTTCATTACAAGTAGTATCTCAGTAGCCATTATACCTTGGCTAGCAGAAAGGGTTGGAAGCAATTTTTCAACAAACCTTTTCTTGCTGATACTTTATGAATGTCTGTGTTCAGTTACAGGTGGGTCCCCCCAAAAAAATTTGGGGGGGAATATTCAGAATGTTTTGTATCTAGTGAGAACTGAGAAATGCCTCTTGCTTGTGTGTAGATCTTTGTTTTGGTTGTACTGTGTGATGCACCGTCTACTTCTACACGTGGCCGAGGCAGAGTCGCATAGAAACCACTAGTTCCTGCAAAGATGTTGGGAAATGCAAAATATCTGGCAGCTAAAATGGCAAGGCAACTCTTACTCGGAGCAAAACAAGGATTTTATCATCTTTCTGAATATTCTCTGGTGTTTGGAGAACCACCTGCAACTGAACACCGACATTTTATAAGTCACACTTTTCTTCAGAATCAGGAACTAAGAAAGTATTGCCAAGACAAGGTTAGCTGTTTGGAAGGATTCACATATCACCACCGTAACGATGTGTAGCTTCCAGTCGACACAGCCTTATGGAGGGTCCAGAAACATGGGTTCTAACCCTAATCGGTAACATTGGTGCTGTGACCGAGGTGGGTCTCTTCGAGGAGGAGAAGGTAAAAGGGTGGGGGGTGACGTGTAACTTCTTTTGATGGTTAACTTTGTTTGTTCCTCAGCGTTGCGTGGACAGGTTGAGAAACAGCAGATCCAGGCTACTGGAGAAGTACCGCCAAATGGGAGAGAGTCAGCACTGTGACGCCAAAGGCCAGGAGGTGATTGAGGAAGAGTGGAACGCACTCCAGTCAGACAACTGAGGGCTTCCCTCCCTTTGCAGTAAAGACTGCATAGGAGAGATGAGGGTTTATTGTCAGTTGGCTGTGCTTGACAGTTAATCATGTAGCTAACACGACTCCTACATAGAACAAATCTACAGCTAATCCTACATGAGCCATGTAACGTGACATTACATAAGGCAGATGTATTGATATTAGTTAATTGTTTTATAATCCTTCTGTCTTCCCTACAAAGATGTAGTGTCATGAAGGAGTATGATGAACTGGCAGTGTTTGAAGAGATCCAACAGGAGCTCAAGTCTCAAGGTAGTTTAATTTCCCAAATGAATGTTGCCTGAATGCATTACACACACACAGAGAAAACGGGACGAAACCCCCAAAATGTATGGTTCTCACTGTGAATAATATGTACTGTATTTTATCTTTATACAGCGCTCTACATCATTGATGAAATTGGGAAAAGTATGCAGTTTGAGGAGTAGTATGTGAATTCAGTTGTGGAAGAGATGGTCGGGGAAAGGGAAATCATATATCATGTGTAAGTGTTTCAATCTCTCAGAGATGTGCCTTTGCCCCAAACTCACTAATATGCTTTTGTACTTGCTCAGATTTTGTCATAGTTTAGAGTGTAAACCACTCTGACTGTGTGACTGTCTTCTTTTTTAATTTCAGAAACAACCTGACTGTGAATAGCCATTTTACCTCCTGTCCCTGTGGGCTTTATATCAACACAAGGGTTTGTATTATGTCATACACCATTAAAGTAACAGTCCAGTGAAAATCTCACTTTCAAAAGTTCATACCCAAATAATGTTGTTGACTCGTCAATCAATTGGAGAAAAAAGACACTTAAAAAACCCCACCTCAAACTCGAATCTCAAATAAGACGGTTTCAAAAATGCTTGCTATTTCCTATGGAGTACAATGTTGTACTCCTGAGGAGGATGAGCTGGCCAATCAGCAGTCTACTCGCGTTAATATTTTTAATAAGCCAAATACAGAAAACCTGAAAAATTGGAAGGAAAACAATTTCACTCATATTGTAATAAATTATAGGTCATATTTCATAGAAATCTTCAAACACTGGACAGTTACTTTAAAATGTACCAACCTCCCAAACCAAGATGCCCTTTTTACACTGAATAAAAATATTAACGCAACATGCAACAATTTCAAAGATTTTACAGTTCATATAAGGAAATCCGTCAATTGAAAAAAAAAATGATTAGGCCCTAATCTATGGATTTAACATGACTGGGAATACAGATATGCATCTGTTGGTCACAGATATCTTCTTTTTTTTTAAGGTAGGGGCCTGGATCATAAAACCAGTCGGTATCCGGTGTGACCATCATTTGCCTCATGCAGCGCAATATATCTCCTTCACAGAGTTGATCCGGCTGTTGATTGTGACCTGTGGAATGTTGTCCGACTCCTCTTCAATGGCTGTTCGAAGTTGCGGGAACTGGCACATGCTGTTGTACACGCTGATCCAGAGTATCCCAAACATGCTCAATGGGTGACATGTTTGGTGAGTATGCAGGCCATGGAAGAACTGGGACATGTTCAGCTTCCAGGAATTGTGTACAGATCCTTGCCACATGGGGCTGTGCATTATCATTCTGAAACATGAGGTGATGGCGACGAATGAATGGCACGACAATGGGCCTCAGGATCTTGTCATGGTATCTCTGTGCATTCAAATTGCCATCAATAAAATGCTATTGTGTTCATTGTCTGTTGCTTATGCCTGCCCATACCTTAACCGCTTTGCCACCATGGGGCACTCTGTTCACAATGTTGACATCAGCAAATCACTCACCTACACAACGCCATAGTCTGCCATCTGCCTGGTACATTTGAAACCGGGATTCATCCGTGAAGAGGATACGTCTCTACTTCTCATTTGTGCAGAAATCCTTAGGTTGTGCAAACCCACAGTTTCATCAGCTGTCCGGGTGGCTGGACTCAGACAATCACACAGGTGAAGAAGCCATATGTGAAGGTCCTGGGCTGGCGTGGTTATACGAGGTCTGAGATTGTGAGGCCGGTTGGATGTTGTAAAATGACGTTGGAGGCAGTTATGGTAGAGAAATTAACAATACATTCTCTGGTAACAGCTCTGGTGTACATTTCTGCAGTCAGCATGGCAATTGCACGCTCCCTCAAAAGTTGAGACATCTGTGGCATTGTGTGTCAAAACTGCACAGTTTAGAGTGGCCTTTTATTGTGCCCAGCGCACCTGTGTAACGATCTTGCAGTTTAATGAGCTTCTTGATATACCACACCAGCCAGGTGGATGGGCTATCTTTGCAAAGGAGAAATCCACACTAAAAGGGATGTAAATAAATTTGCGCAATTCTGAGAGGGATAAACTTTTTGTGCATATGGAAAATGTCTGTGATCTTTTATTTCAGCTCATGAAACATGGGACCAACACATTACATTTATATTTTTGTTCAGTATAGTTGGGCATTTTCTGTTGTCCTGACCACTGATATTCCTCACAATCATTTTAAGTAAGCCACTTTTTTCTTTTCTATGCTCATGGCTGATTGATGTCTTATCAGCGTTTGTTCATCTCATCTCCAGCAAAGGAACATGACCACAGAGGTGCTGCAGTGTCGGTTGGAGAGGAGGGTAACAGAACACATGGAGGACTGTCACCAAATCCCCATCTTCTCCATGGCCTCCAATACAGACGGCTTGCCTAAACTCATAAGCCACCTGACTGACTGGGTTGAACACTTGGATGCATCCCAAGTGGCACCCTAATCCCTATATAGTGCCTTATGGGCCCTGAATTGATATTTTCTTTCCTATGTGCCCTGGTCAAAAGCAGTGTTCTATAAAGGGAACGGGGTACCATTTGGGACGTATGAAGACTGTTTATCATAATGAATTGTTTGGGACGTCAGCCAGGCCATAATACGACACTTACCCAGTATCACTACTGGGCTCCCTCCACTTACCGTGTTAAACATTCCTAATGTATTCATCTAATAAAACCATCATATTTTGAGATGAAGTATTAAGGGGTCCTTCACTAGAACTGGAAGTAGCATTGATTTATAGAATTGTTCATTTAAGGTGCCAAAGCAATATCCCTTTTCTTCAATGGTTATGTATTGACTATCAAATACTTGAATGCAGAGTACAGTGACTATGTGGACACTGACTGAATCTTCATTAATCATTTTATAAAATGTCAGTTGACCATGCTTGGATACTATCTGAAATAAAATCATGCTGAACCACTCATTTAAGAAGCATTTATTTTGTCATACAGTGACTGACATGCTTCCATAATGCTGACAAATGACTGACAGCCTTCATACATTAACCTTATTTTCAGATACAGTAAAATACAGAAGCATTTGCAACACTGACAAATTTGCAGCAAAGCAGTAGTTCAATATTAAATTACTGTTCAAAGCAGCAGAAACTCATACAACAGTCTCAATGATCACTGACATGTCCAAACTGGGCAATGACTTCAATCAGTGCCTATACTTTCCCTCAAATTAAAACACTTTCCATTTGTTCACATTTTCAATGTAGAGGGGGATGGTGTCTTACTGAAATTAGTTTGGTTTGTGAATTTATTTATACACAGCTTGTTTAATCTATTCATTCCAAACATTAATTGCATTTGACAAAGCCACTGAGGTCCTCCAGGAACTTGATGTATTCGTGATGCTCCATGGCAGTGCTCAGCTCGATCAGTTCATCAGCAAACGTGTTGTCAACCCCCCGGTCAGCCAGGAAGTCCATGAGGTGGTCATACAGGGCCTGAGGTAAACCACAACGTAAAGGCCAGTGAGAACTTCAAAATTAAACCGTAAACATCCGCAATGGTGATCCGCAATATAATATGGGCTCCCGAGTGGCGCAGCGGTCTAAGGCACTGCATCTCAGTGCTAGAGGCGCCACTACAGACCCTGGTTCGATTCCAGGCTGTATCATAACCGACCGTGATTGGGAGTCCCATAGGACGGCGACCATTTGGCCCAGGTTAGGCCGTCATTGTAAATAAGAATTTGTTCTTATTAACCGACTTGTCTAGTTAAATAAAGGTTAAATAAAATAAGCCAGTCACCTTAACCATCGTGGGAGTAGGTTTGCAGTGTCTGGAGACTAATACACCTCATAATTCCTGGTTACAACTCATGTTGCTTTCTAAAAAGTGTGTCACAATTCTACCAAAGCTGCATTAAGACCAATATTGAATATTGTAGGCAGTCAAGTCATCATTGACACTCAGAAGTATTTGTAATGATATTTAATTTGCAGACAGATGGACCAAGACACAGTACTTACCCAGTCCAGAGAGTCTGTGTTGAGTGTGTAGGCGGTCTCCTTCCACTCTACATCTCCCTCAGGCTGGAAGCTGACCTCGCGGATGGCAAAAATATCACTCTCCTCTTCTCCTTCACCATGGATTGCCTGGAAAATGTATTTAGCCTAACATTGTCAGATATATTGCTTATTAACAAAATGTGGTAAGAAACAAAGCCTTAAGTGATTAGCAACTGAGGGGGCATGCTTCCCAATTATTTTGATAAAGATTGTAGGATAACTTACCTCATCTTCAGGATAATGGCAGTCAAACACCAAGGAATGTTTTTCCGCCTGTTTCGTCACCTCGACAACGAAGTTGGGTGAAGACACAATATCTGGCTTTAAGGAAACAAAATACACATGGTTCAAAACCTAAACAATGTAACAGTGCAACAGGTTCAGTGCAGTGTGTGTCCATTTCGGAAAAGACAGTACAAAGAGGTTTACCTCATTCTCTGCAGACTTCTGTCCCTGTGCTTGTTCAGCCTCCTCTTCAAACTTAGGGGGAATACTGTTGTTGACGTTGAATGTGACGGTCACTCTAAGTAAAAGGACGAGGGGTCAGACAATGTAGTCGCTTATAGAAAATGTAGTTCAAATAAATTTCAAATAATGTTAACTGGGCTCATTTTGTGCAGTTATGGATTTATTAATACAACATCTAGGTTAATTATTAGTCAAATAAAATGTCTGCATGGATTGTATCAGTACCAGTCATTTACTAATCTACTTGGTGTAGCAGGCAGGTATAAACTAATATCGAGATGGCCTTACTTTTCTCCAGAAATTGTCCTAATGAGTTTGGCTTCTGTGCCGTTCTGCTGTAGCTCCCACCCTCCAGACATCTTGGGAAGAGTATTGCTTTTCTGGATCTTCTTCTCTTCTTTGATTTCATCCGAAAGGAAATTTCCAAAGGCTTTGTCTCCTGAAACCGAGCAATTATATAGGATCTTAGAACAGTAGATAAGTCAGTATTAGCTACATGCTAGTCATATATAGCGTTGCAGTGCTAGAGGCCTGACTACAGACCCTGGTTCGATCCCAGGCTGTATCACAACCGGCCGTGATCGGAAGTCCCATAGGGCGGCGCACAATTGGCCCACCGTCGTCCTGGTTAGGGGAGGATTTGGATGGGATAGGCCGTATTTATATACACACTGTCCCATAGATTATGACCAACACCTATACATTGCACCCACCAATGTTCCATTCCCATGGTCACATGTGCCTTGAATTACACACAGGTCCAGATGTAGTTGCCATCAAGGATAAACGCATTGGTGACATTTCTGTTGCCAATTTCGTCCAACCTGTCAGCTAACGTTACACGACAACGGTTAAATAAACGATGTCCATGTTTTGCATGCTGGTCGCAGCTATTCCTTCATTGCTTTACATACACGTAACTATAGTAATTATATTCAACAAGTCCAAGTTGAGGCCTATTTAGCAGGTTAGGAGAGCATTTTCACTAACACTAACCCATTTCCAACCTTAACCTAATTATTCTGACCTGCTGCGAAAATATAGCCGTATAGAAGTGGCGTGTTTTTAGGGAATGTCATATTTAGCTAACAGCTAGATAGCTAACGTTAGCTAGCGTACTCGCAGTATACTTAATTTAGCTAGTTATTACCTTCTGTGTGTAGTGATCCACATCCACACGACACAGGAGTAAATCCTTTTGAACTGAAGAGTTTTGGTCTGTATATCGATGCTGCCCCGTTATGGCTCATCATCCAGAGAGACCGGCTGAAAGGCCGTATTGTTCCGGAGTTTGGAGAACATAATGTCGATCTCGTAAGAGGCTGGAGAGTTCGGGCCGAAAACATTGTGGTTGTAGAAATTCGAACTGCAGTACTCACCGCTCGGGAAAGAGACTTTAGCATGGTTATAGATTGGTAAATTTGACTAGATAAGAACATACAACAGTTAGATAAACCCAGAGTTTCAGTTACCCACTACTGACGTTAAAGACAGATTACTGCCTGAGAAAACACGTGGGAAGGACACCCTGACCTCCTCAAACTTTGAACCGGAAGTGGTCCCAAGGTCCAGCCCACTGAGGTTTTGCAACGTTTTTTGTCATCTTTTGCGGGAAAATAATAGGTATTAAAATATCTTAAATATTGGACCCTTTTCCCCCCAATTTTCGCCGAAAATGACATGCCCAAATCTATCTGCCTGTAGCTCAGGACCTGAAGCAAGGATATGCATACTCTTGATACCTTTTGAATGGAAACACTGAAGTTTGTGGAAATGTGAAAATAATGTAGGAGAATATAACACATTAGATCTGGTAAAATATGATACAAAGAAAAAACATGCATTTTGTCATTTTTTTAACCTTCATCATCTTTGAAATGAGAGAAAGGCCGTTATATCACTTAGGAGTCTAGGCGCAATTTAGATTTTGGCCATTAGATGGCAGCAGTGTATGCGCAAAGTTTTAGACTGATCCAATTAACCATTGCATTACTGTTCAAAATGTTGTCAAATTGGTCAACTGATACATTTTCAAGTACATAACTATAGAGAACATTCAACAATTATATGGCAATATGAAATTTAAGTTTATACACTCCCAGGAATGTCAATGATGGATAATTAGCTTCTACGGAAAAGACACTAACCTTCACACATCTAGATGGGGGGGGGGGGGCAGACACAGCAGGGGTTCAAACTATAGAACCCAGTTCCTACATTTGAATTTAAAAATGTATTTTATCAAACAAAACTTTTGTTGTTGTGCACTCTCCTCAAACAATAGCATGGTCTTTTTTCACTGTAATAGACAGTGCAGTTAGAGGGGGTGGAGGGGGTTGGGGGGGGGACACCAATCCCGTAGAGGTAGAGAGGAATAGGAAGAGAGAAGCCCAACTCTGCGGAAAATCTGTCTCCCTCCAGCAGGTGGCATTTTTTCATTGTTTCGCCCACCAAGCAAAGAGTTTTTGTATGGTCAATGAGAGTGTCGAATTTGGTCAACAAAGAAATGTATGTATCTAAGGTTTATTTGATAAAAAATAAGTTTCGTAATGCTTAAGTTGTTATGAGTGTACTGATATAAGTAGAACACGTGACATCCCAGCAACTTTGAGAAAAAACACTTTATATCAGAGTTGTCTCGAGATGGCTATGCATATTAATAGTATGAGGCTAGTAGCATAGCATCTCTCTCCACTGAATACAGGCAATTGACGTCAACAACCCTCATCAAATATTTAAAATAGGATTAAAATAATGACATGTATCCACCAATCCAAAGAATGGAAAGGCGGGAGCTAAACTGCCCACCTTTCCGCTTTGCCCATTGTTAGGACGGAGAGACATGTATCTTGTCAGTATATCCATAATCTTTGATATTAAAGATGTGCTATGCAGAAATCGCTACACCATTTCCTGGTAGCTACAATTCTAATAGTTACATTTACATTACATTTAAGTCATTTAGCAGACGCTCTTATCCAGAGCGACTTACAAGTTCTCCTAATTTGAGTTTATGTGACAAAACAAGCAAGATAATCATTGTACCAACTAAAACACTGAATTATTTTTTCCATAACCAAAAAATATTGTATTTTCAGTTGTTTGAAGCCGGTGTACAAAACCAAAAGTAAAAGAAGCAAAAAATGAAACTTAACAACGAGAAGCATAGACATAGCGCTCATAGAACAGATCTACCGCTTCTTAGACTTGCTTTCAATGAGAATGCCAGATCTATAACTGTGAATTTGGTCAGTTCGTACAAAAAAATTACATATCGCAGCTTTAATAGTCAATACATACAGCGCCTTCAGAAAGTATTCCTTCCCAACTGACTTATTCCACATTTGCTGTGTTACAGCCTGAATTCAAGATGGATTAAATTAATTGTTTCTCCACACCTATCTACACACAATACACCATAACGACAAAGTGAAAATATGTTTGGGGTCCATTTTTGTATATTTATTGAAAATTAACCACATAAGTATTCACACCCCTGAGTCAATACTGTAGAAGCACCTATGGCGGTGATTAAAGCTTTGAGTAATCGCCATATCTACAGTGGGGCAAAAAAGTATTTAGTCAGCCACCAATTGTGCAAGTTCTCCCACTTAAAAAGATGAGAGAGGCCTGTAAAAATCCTACAATGTGATTTTCAGGATTTTTTTTTCTCATTTTGTCTGTCATAGTTGAAGTGTACCTATGATGAAAATTACAGGCCTCTCTCATCTTTTTAAGTGGGAAAACTTGCACAATTGGTGGCTGACTAAATACTTTTTTGCCCCACTGTATATACAGTATCTATGCCTGTATCAGCTTTGCACATAAAGATTTGGGGATTTTCTCCCATTCTTCCTTGCAGATTTCTCAAGCTCTGTTAAATTAGATGGGGAGCAGCAGTGAACCGAAATCTTCAAGTCTTTCCACAGAATGTATTATTGATTTTATATTTCAATCTTGTCTCATCGCTGCAACTCCCCAATGGGCTCGGGAGGTGAAGGTCTAGTCACGCATCCTCTGCCAAACCGCACTTCTTAACACTGTGTCAAACCCTCCCCTAACCAGGACGACGCTGGGCCAATTATGAGCCATYCTATGGTACTCCCGATCACGGTCGGTTGTGATACAGCCTAGTATCGAACCCGGGTCTTTAGTGACACCTCTAGCACTGCGATGCAGTGCCTTAGACCGCTGTGCCACTCAGGAGACACCATTTCACAGATTTTCAATGGGATTGAAGTCTGGGCTTTGGCTGGGCCACTCAAGGACTTTCACATTCTTGTTCTGAAGCCATTCTAGTGTTGTTTTGGCAATCATTGTCCTGTTGGAACGTAAATCTTATCCCCAGTCTAAGGTCGTTTGCACTCGGAAGCAGTTTCTCATCAAGGATTTGCCTGTATTTGGCTCTAATCATTGTTCCCTCTATTCTTACCAGTCTCCCAGTCACTGCCACTGAAAAGCATCCCCATAGCATGATGCTGCCACCACAATGCTTCATAGTATTGTGCCTTTTTCTCAGGAGTGGCTTCGGTCTGGCTACTCTCCCATAAAGCCCAGATTGGTGAAGTGCTCTAGAGACTGTTGTCCTTCTGGCAAGTTCTCCCATCTCAGCCAAGGAACTCTGTAGTTCTTTCAGTATGGTCATTGGGTTCTTGGTCACCTCCCTGACCAAGGTCATTCTTGCCCGGTTGCTCAGTTTGGTCGGAGGGCCAGCTCTAGGCAGTTTCATAACAATGATTGGAGCCAAATACAGGCATATCCTTGATGAGAACCTGCTTCCGAGTGCAAACAATCTTAGACTGGGGATAAGATTTTACGTTCCAACTGGAATTTTTAAAAAACCTTTATTTAACTAGGCAAGTCAGTTAAGAACAAATTCTTATGTTCAATGACAGCCTAGAAACAGTGGGTTAACTGCCTTGTTTCTTGGGCAGAACAACATATTTTTACCTTGTCAGCTCGAGGATTTGATCTGGCAACCTTTACGGTTATTAGTCCAATGCTCTAAGCACTAGGCTACTTGTCAACCCAAGCAATAACCCCAAGCATACAGCCAAAGCAACGCTGGAATGGCTTCAGAAAAATAATATTAAAGTCCTTGAGTATCCCAGCCAAAGCCGACTATAATCCCATTGAAAATCTGTGGAAAGACTTGAAGATTGCGGTTCACTGCCCCATCTAATTTAACAGAGCTTGAGAAAATCTGCAAGGAAGAATGGGAGCAAATCCCCAAATTCAGATGTGCAAAGCTGATACAGATATAGATATACAGACATGGACATAGCGATTACTCAAAGCTGTAATAGCCGCCAAAGGTGCTTCTACAAAGTATTGACTCAGGGATGTGAATACTTATGTAAATGAGATATTTCTGCATTTCATTTTCAATACATTTGCAAAAATGTCTAAAAACATGTTACTTTGTCATCATGGTATTGATCAATTTTGAATTCAGGCTGTAACACAACAAAATGCAGTCAGGGATCAGCAACACTGGATCAATTAGTGTTAAGTGCCTTGCTCAAAGGGTACAGATTGTTAACCTAGTTGGCTCAGGTATTTGAACCAGTGACCTTTTGGTTATTGGCCCAAATCTCTTAACCACTAGGCTGCCTGCCACCTCAAATGTTAAACATCAGACAGAACATTAGAAGATACTGTACCGTCATACTGTGTCTTCACTTAATCATGCAGTTGAAAAGACAAACATTATTGCAAATAAAACAAAATAATTGAGGAAAAGGTTTTTATTAGAAATACGAGTGGATATAATCAGCGTATGTCATATAAAGTCACCCTGTCATCTTTTATAATAATATTCTGACCTTCAACACAGGTCAGGTTGTTCATCCTCCAATGAAAAAGACTGCTTCTAAATGCAAATATTCTGCAAACAATGACTTTTCAATAAAATATATTGCCATTGGTTATCCAATAAACCTATCACACTCATTGAAACAACCATTCTTGATTGGGGAAATTCTTTATCAGCAGATTATCAAATTCTCCCTACGAAATCTTCAGCAATCACATATCTTACATGCACTTCGAGGATCTAAATTTGGCATTAATTTAGAGTCTACATTTTAGACAATAGTATTTCAGTGTTAGGTGAAGGTGAAGAATGGCATATCAATTGCACAACAGACACCCTGTTTATTCCTGCCCATCCCCACAGCCTCAAACCTTCAGTTGCTCTGGACAATACTAAAGGGAACTTCGGAAGAGAACTGATACATTCCATTCCAATCCATCCACAACATTTGCAAATGTATCAAAAACCTGAGTGATCAAACCAATCTCCACTATGTATTTATGAGTAGGATACCAGACATGGTTTAACAGGTATTTGTGCACAGTGCTCCACATTAATTGGCTAAATGAACCTCACAACAACCTCACAACAAGCTTTGACGCCCATTTAACCAGAGATCAGTGCAGCTTCCTTTGGAGTTGCCAGTTAATGTACATTACTGCAGCAGCAAAGCATGCATCAGGTAATAAAAAGTGACTGAAGTTGAAACAGCAGGCATTTGCGAATGAAAGACATTCAATTCACTCCTTCTACACCACCTCAACTGACAGATGCCATATCATATTAACCCAGCCACACACACAAACACACTATGACCACCCACCCCCACTGATGTGGACAGATGTCTTGGTATCCTTTTAGGACTATTGACAGAGTCATTTTCTTTGTCAGTAATAACACAGATTTCCATGACAGTTGATGTAATTGTGACAAAACTCAATGAAGACAAAAAAGTCAACCTATGCCAAAGTGGCTCCTTACCATATGTTTAATTAACTACTGTGATATAATATCTAAATATTTCAATATGTCAATGAACGATGTGAAATGGCTAGCTAGTTAGCGGTGGTGCGCGCTAATAGCGTTTCAATCGGTTACGTCACTCGCTTTGAGACCTTGAAGTAGTGGTTCCCCTTGCTCTGCAAGGGCCGCGGCTTTTGTGGAGCGATGGGTAACGATGCTTCGTGGGTGACTGTTGTTGATGTGTGCAGAGGGTCCCTGGTTCGCGTCGGCGAGGGACGGACGTAAGTTATACTGTTACATTGATGCTGTGACCCGGATCACTGGTTGCTGCGGAAAAGAGGAGGTTGAAAGGGGGTGAGTGTAACGGATGTGAAATGGCAGCTAGTTAGCGTGGTGCGCGCTAATAGCGTTTCAATCGGTTACTCGGTTACGTCACTCGCTTTGAGACCTTGAAGTAGTGGTTCACCTTGCTCTGCAAGGCCGCGGCTTAAAGAAATGGCTAGCTAGTTATGTGGTGCGCGCTAATAGCGTTTAAATCGTTATTCACTCGCTTTGAGACCTTGAAGTAGTGTTCCCCTTGCTCTGCATGGGCCGTGGCTTTTGTGAGCGATGGGTAACGATGCTTCGTGGGTGACTGTTGTTGATGTGTGCAGAGGGTCCCTGGTTCGCGCCCGGGGCGAAGGACAGACTAAAGTTAAACTGTTACATTGATGCTGTTGACCCGATCCACTGGTTGCTGCGGAAAAGGAGGAGGTCGAAAGGGGGGTGAGTGTAACGGATGTGAAATGGCTAGCTAGTTAGCGGTGGTGCGCGCTAATAGCGTTTCAATCGGTTAAATCACTCGCTTTGAGACCTTGAAGTAGTGGTTCCCCTTGCTCTGCAAGGGCCGCGGCTTTTGTGGAGCGATGGGTAACGATGCTTCGTGGGTGACTGTTGTTGATGTGTGCAGAGGGTCCCTGGTTCGCGCCCGGGTTGGGGCGAGGGGATGGACTAAAGTTAAACTGTTACATCAACAGAAAATATGTACATGTTACATGGTATGGCATTTATGGTATATACAGGTAACTACCAAAATAAAGGAAACACCAACATAGTGTCTTAATAGGGTGTTGCCACGAGCTGCCAGAACAGCTCCAATGTGCCTTGGCATAGATTCTACAAGTCTCTGGAACTCGGTTGGAGGGATGTGACACCCTTCTTCCATGAGGAATTCCATCATTTGGTGTTTTGTTGATGGTGGTGGAAAACGAGATCTCAGGCACCGCTCCAGAATCTCCCAGAAGTGTTCAATTGGGTTGAGATCTGGTGACACACGCGCACATACACGCTCCTTTGAGACCCCTCTTTCAAAGTCACTGAAATCCCTTATTTTAGCCATGGTACCAAAATAATGGGCAACTGGGCATTTCTATACAATTGCTTAATTTTAGAGTTAGTGATATCCAAGTGATATCCAAAATCCTTGGGATGCCTGTACCCTAAACCATTTTCAATTTCAATGGGATAAGGACGTCCCAAGGATTCCAGATAGCAAGGTCTCTTAATTAACTCAGGAACTACTCCTGTGTGGAAGCACCTTCTTTCAATGTACTTTGTATCCCTCGTTTACTCAAGTGTTTCCTTTATTTTGTCAGTTACCTGTATATCCCGTTTTTTAAGCAAGTGACAAACAGCCAATAAGTTAGACCAGGAGCCAATATTTAAATATGAACATTTAATTTAAATCAGATGTTAAATATTTATGTTTGAAGGAATAACCAGGAATAACCACCTACTTCTGTGAGTTAATCTATGCTGCTAAGAAACAGGCAAATATTTATAATGAGTGGTTGAACTCAATCATGATGAGACCTTATTTCTGGTTGTGTAGCAAACATGTGGCAACAGGCAATGATTAGGCAATAGCTGGAAGAGAGAAAACAAATGAAGAAAAAATGTCAGCTGGTAACTACAGTAGCAGGAACTTTAGTTTGTAACTTCAGTCATAGACGGGTTAGCTGACGTCACAAAAACAATGTGCATGCTTCAATGGGGCAGAAAGCCATGTGTTGTGAATCTGGATGACAAGATAGCTAGCAAAAATGACAATAAGCTGCCATGTGGGGAATCGTATGGGGCTAGTTTTATCTTGTTCTTGATACCATGTCTTGTTTTGACTGATGTCACGTCTATGCAAATATGGTTCAAATTCACAAGCTAGCTAACCAATGACTGTAACAATGTATTTGAGAGACAACAAGTGCTCATTGTGCAAATGTATTTATGTTTTCAATAAACATTGGAGACTAAATATAGTTTACATGTTGTCAACAATCTAAGCCAATCCTGTCTGTTTTGCCCCATAGTTGCGCACTCGCCTATAGGCCAGAGGAATCTCTCTTTGTCGTTCAGCAGATGTCAACTCTAATAAAACATGCTGCTTGTCCATGAAGAGGTAGAAGAAATCACTAAGAAGAACCCAGACCCCTCTCTCTTTCAGACCTGTCCAAATGCTAAATGTTCTGCCTTGGACTGGCACACAAGGAGTGCTGAAGAGTCTTTCTATGCTGTGAATCCTTGTGTAAACAAAAACTAGCGATTCAGCAAACAGGAAAGAGTAGAATGTCAATCTTCTTTCTATCATGCTTCCATCCAGTATTGTYACTGGGTTGGGGTTGAGCGGGGGTTAGGTGTGTCACTGGTCAGCAAGGTTAGGATCTGCTGTAGTCTCTTGTCACTCCAGAGTTCTGTCTAATCAGAGGCTAGCTCTTGGTGGGGTGGAGCTTCCGGTGGAAGTACTCGGGTGCGACCTCCACCAGCCAATCAGCATCCATCAGACACAGGTCCCTCATGTAGCACTTAGAGGTGTGCAGGGGCTCATTGACGACCACATAGGCGGGCTTGGCCTGGAAGAGGACAGAGGATTGGTGGATGGCTACAGGCTGGGGGTGTCCAGGGACATGTAGCTGCCGTCTGGCTGCAACTCTGCAGCGTTTACAAACAGACCGTGGGCCAGGCAGCGATGCACGCTCCCCGTGTCCGACCCACACGACTCCAGCTTCATGCTCAACTGGAACAGAGGGGAGAAGGAGATGGTCATTATGTGTGAAAAGTGCTAGATCATTTGTGTATATACAATGGATTTGTTCAGGTGAAAGATATCCATGTATTAGTTCATCAAGCAAATAAGAAGACCTTAAAAGTTGAAACAATGCCGCAAACACATTTGGAAGCATACATTTCAGTGTGCAAATCCCCCTTTTTTGCTGATGAACAGCAATTTTGAGAGAACCTGTTACTTGTGGTGTTATGGATTTGTTTCGGTACCTTGAGGCAGATATCTCGTAGCTGTGCACGGACCTCTCCAACCATGGTCATGTTCCTGCTGTTGACAAAGTTCTCCCGACACCACTCCTACAACACGGGACACACATCAGAGCCTGTACTGAATCTACACTATATATACATTTACATTTACATTTAAGTCATTTAGCAGACGCTCTTATCCAGAGCGACTTACAAATTGGTGCATTCACCTTATGATATCCAGTGGAACAACCACTTTACAATAGTGCATCTAACTCTTTTAAGGGGGGGGGGGGGTTAGAAGGATTACTTTATCCTATCCTAGGTATTCCTTAAAGAGGTGGGGTTTCAGGTGTCTCCGGAAGGTGGTGATTGACTCCGCTGACCTGGCGTCGTGAGGGAGTTTGTTCCACCATTGGGGTGCCAGAGCAGCGAACAGTTTTGACTGGGCTGAGCGGGAACTGTACTTCCTCAGAGGTAGGGAGGCGAGCAGGCCAGAGGTGGATGAACGCAGTGCCCTTGTTTGGGTGTAGGGCCTGATCAGAGCCTGAAGGTACGGAGGTGCCGTTCCCCTCACAGCTCCGTAGGCAAGCACCATGGTCTTGTAGCGGATGCGAGCTTCAACTGGAAGCCAGTGGAGAGAGCGGAGGAGCGGGGTGACGTGAGAGAACTTGGGAAAGTTGAACACCAGACGGGCTGCGGCGTTCTGGATGAGTTGTAGGGGTTTAATGGCACAGGCAGGGAGCCCAGCCAACAGCGAGTTGCAGTAATCCAGACGGGAGATGACAAGTGCCTGGATTAGGACCTGCGCCGCTTCCTGTGTGAGGCAGGGTCGTACTCTGCGAATGTTGTAGAGCATGAACCTACAGGAACGGGTCACCGCCTTGATGTTAGTTGAGAACGACAGGGTGTTGTCCAGGATCACGCCAAGGTTCTTAGCRCTCTGGGAGGAGGACACAATGGAGTTGTCAACCGTGATGGCGAGATCATGGAACGGGCAGTCCTTCCCCGGGAGGAAGAGCAGCTCCGTCTTGCCGAGGTATATACATGATAACACTGCACAAAGAACACAGGGGCCAGTTTCCCAGACACAGATTAAGACTACTTCTGGGCTAAAAACAATGCTCAATAGAGAACCTCTACTGAAACAGCATTTTAGCCTGGGAATTTAACGAACACGGTGTATTCGGAAAGTATTCAGACCCCTTCTCTTTTTCAACATTTTGTAATGTTACAGCCTTATTCTAAAATGTTCCTCATCAATCTACACACAATACCCCATAATGACAAAAAGAAACCAGATTTTTATAAATTTTTGCCAATTTATTAAATATAAAAAACTGAAATACCTTATTTACATAAGTATTCAGACCCTTTGCTATGAGACTCAAAATTAAGCTCAGGTGCATCCGGTTTCCATTGAACATCCTTGAGACGTTTCTACAACTTGATTGGAGTCCACCTGTGGAGAATTCAAATGATTGGACATTATTTGGAAAGGCACACACCTGTCTATATAAGGTCCCACAATTGACGGTGCATGTCAAACCAAGCCATGATGTTGAAGGAATTGTCTGTAGAGCTCAGAGACAGGATTGTGTTGAGGCACAGATCTGGGGAAGGGTACCAAAAAAWTTCTGCAGCATTGCAGCATTAAATGAAAGAAGTTTGGAACAACCAAGACTCTTCCTAGAGCTGGCCACCCCGCCAAACTGAGCAATCGGGTGAGAAGGGCCTTGGTCAGGTAGGTGACCAAGAACCCGGTGGTCACTCTGACAGAGCTCCAGAGTTCCTCTGTGGAGATGGGAGAACCTTCCAGAAGGACAACCATCTCTGCAGCATTCCACCAATAAGGCCTTTATGGTAGAGTGGCCAGACGGTAGTCACTCCTCAGTAAAAGGCACATGACAGCCAGCTTGGAGTTTGCTAAAAGGCACCAAAAGACTGTCAGACCATTAGAAACAAGATTCTCTGGTCTGATGAAACCAAGACTTAACTATTTGGCCTGAATGCCAAGTGTCATGTCTGGAGGAAACCTGGCACAATCCCTACGGTGAAGCATGGTGGTGTTAGCATCATGCTGTGGGGATGTTTTTCAGTGGCAGGAACTGGGTGACTAGTCGGGATCGAGGCAAAGATGAATGGAGTATAGAGAGATCCTTGATGAAAACCTGCTTCAGAGCGCTTAGGACCTCGGACTATGCCGAAGGTTCACCTTCCAACAGGACAATGACCCTCAGCACACAGCCAAGACAATGTAGTAGTGGCTTTTGGACAAGTCTCTGAATGTCCTTGAGTGGCCCAGCCACAGCCCGGACTTAAACCTGACCGAACAGCTCTGGAGAGACCTAAAAATAGCTGTGCAGTGACACTCCCCATCCAACCTGACAGAGCTTGAGAGAATCTGCAGAGAAGAATGGGAGAAACTCCTCAAATACAGGTGTGTCAAGCTTGTAGCGTCATACCCAAGAAGACTCGAGGCTATAATCGCTGCCAAAGGTGCTTCAACAAAGTACTGAGTAACGGGTCTGAATACTTATGTAAATGTGATAGTTTATTTTATTTTATAAATTTGCAAAAATGTCTAAAAACAAATGTTTTCTTTGTCATTATGGTGTATTGTGTGTAGATTGATGAGTAAAAAAACAATTTTAATCAATATCAGAATAAGGCTGTAATGTAACAAAATGTGGAAAAAGTCAAGGGGTCTGAATACTTTCCGAATGCACTGTATGTCCAGAGGTACTGTATACAGCTGATCATAGCTGAAGTGCATTTTGTATAGTCTCCCCCACAGGCTTCTTCTTCCTCGAGTTATCCACTGACCTTGTTGGCGTTCACTTTCTTGAAGGTTCTGTAGATGTTGAGCAGGGTCAAGTGATCTCCCTCGCTGGTGGTGAACTTCTTGCGTGTGACTCCTCTCTGCGTACAGTGGGGTTGTAGAGCACCATGTCCACCGACAGCAGAGGACGATGGTCAGCACCTCCTCAGAACACTGGAAGTCTGGCGACAGCAGGATGGTCTGTCGATGTAGACACACAAGAGAAAGATACAGCGAGGGATAATGTGATAATACAGTATTTATTGTTGGTCATGGGGATCAATACAAACAACCTCCAATAAAAAGCCCCTTTCCTGTGTGTCTGTGTCTTACCTTGGCATAGCGTGGCTCCAGGGGTAAGCTGGCAAATCTTCTTGCCCAGAGGAGTGAGGGTGACCTGCTCATCTTTCTTCTCTACAGCCCCTAGTAGATCCAGCTGCTCCACCACCGTACGCATTGCCTCTGAACAGTCATATTAACATTACGTTATTACAACCAACTCTGACCAAACACGTTGACAACATGACACTATTTCAACAAGATGAATGCAATAACTAAATGTAAGTTGCTCTGSATAAGAGAGTCTGCTAAATGACTAAAATGTCAAATGTAATTACAGTAGTACAACTAACTCCTATCTGAGTCTACATATCAGTGGATTAATGTAATAACACTTCTGAAGACGTTAACATCACAGTGAACACACAGCAGACCAGGGACTGGATGACAGACTGCTTACCAGGAGAAGGCTTAGACATGAAGTCAAAGTTCATTACGTCAGGAATCCCCAGAGCCAGAAGCTGCAGCATGACACTGGCCAGGTTACACCTACAGGGGAGAACACGGGACAGGAACAGTTACACCTGCAGAGGAGAGAACAGAGGAGCAGAACACTCACTCATAATGACCTAGAGATGCATCAACTTATGCTGCAGCAAGAACTGGTTCGTGTTCATTAGGGCACACCGTAGCAAAAAGGGGCGAATGAAAACGAGCATTTCTTATTGGACATGTTAAGGTACCTCACCATTTCGTGCCTACTGAAAATTACCCTGTTCTCTTTTAACAGGTGAACAGTGACAGTAACTAGATTTGCTTCGGCTCCTAATCTAAGCCATGATGGTCCTACCCACCTCTGTATCTCAGGCACGGTCATGGGGATGAGGTTGTCAAACTCGTCCTCGGTGTAGAGGCGGTAGACAGACCCTGAGTCCTCTATGCCAGCCCTGCACGCCCTCTGCCACGCCTGGGCTTTAGATACCCACTGTACTGCTAACACCTCCAGACCACTCTCTGGGGGGCAGACAGAAACACATTACAAATAATGAGGAACACAATGAAAATAAGTCTGTAGAATTTATTATATATGTTAATCTTAAATGATTTTTAAAGCCTATTTTAGTTTTAAAAATTTCGAAAATATAACATTTCATAATTCGAGTTCATTCATTTATTTATTCACACTAGGCCACAGACCTGAGTGACTCGCAAGTAGAGAAACAGAGTTTAAAAAGCATTGTGTACAGTTCATTCATTTATTTATTCACACTAGGCCACAGACCTGAGTGACTCGCAATTAGAGAAACAGAGTTTAAAAAGCATTGTGTACAGTTCATTCATTTATTTATTCACACTAGGCCACAGACCTGAGTGACTCGCAATTAGAGAAACAGAGTTTAAAAAGCATTGTGTACAGTCAGTGAGGAATCTCACCTGGGTTGAAGTGTTTTGCTTTCACCATGCCTGTATCAATTATGTATTTGATCCCTGAGATGGTGATTGACGTCTCAGCGATGTTGGTTGAGAGAATGACCTTCCTACAACCCTGGCAAAACAATACAGTTGCTTGAGGAGACCATGTATCACATTATACAGTGCCTTCAGAAAGTATTCATACCCCTTGACTTCTTCCACATTTTGTTACAGCCGGAATTCTAAATGTATTAAATCAATGTAACATTTTCCCCTTCTTTGCGAGTGTCACGGCCGTTGCTGGAAGTAGACCAAAGCGCAGCGTGGTGAGCGTACATATTCCTTTTATTTAGAAATGACGCCGACAAAAACAATAAACAATACAAAACAACCGCGAAGCTTAAGGGCTATGTGCCACAAACAAAGTTAACTTCCCACACTGTAAGGAGGAAAAAGGGCTACCTAAGTTATGGTTCCCAATCAGAGACAACAATAGACAGCTGTCCCTGATTGAGAACCATACTCGGCCATAACATAGAAATACAGAATCATAGAAAACAAAAACATAGAATGCCCACCCCAAATCACACCCTGACCAAACCAAATAGAGACATAAAAAGGCTCTCTAAGGTCAGGGCGTGACAGCGAGGCATTGGAAATCCTCTGTGATATTTGTGGTTGAATCTGTGTTTGAAATTCACTGCTCGATTGAGTGACTTTACAGATAATTGAATGTGTGGGGTACAGAGATGAGGTAGTCATAAAAAAAATCATGTTAAACACTAGTATTGCACATAGAGTGAGTCCATGCAACTTATTATGTGACTTGTTAATCAAATTTTTACTCCTGAACTTATTTATAGGTTTGCTATAACAAAGCGGTTGAATACTTATTGACATTTCAGCTTTTCATTTTTAATGAATTTGTCAAATTTTCTAAAATCATAATTCCACTTTGACATTATGGGGGTATTGTGTGTAGGCCAGTGACACATCGCAATTTAATCCATTTTAAATTCAGGCAGTAACACAACAGAATGTGGATAAAGTCAAGGGGTGTGAATACTTTCTGAAGGTACTGTAGATGACTGCAGGACATTGAGGGGGGTGTAGGTGTATCCTACCTTAGGTGCGGGCTGGAAGACCCTGAGCTGCTGAGCAGGGGACAGAGAGGCGTACAGGGGGATGACTGTCATGGGATCACAGCCGTCATGGAGGTGTTTGGCGATGTCACGGCAGGTACGGGCCAGCGCCTCTATCTCCTCCCGACCCGTCATGGACACCAGGATGTCATATTATGTAGGGGCTTCCTGTTTAGAATGGACACATCACAACCCCATCCTGTCTGGCATCATATGGTGATTTGGAATCATGTCTCCAACTTGTGTTTCCAGAAAGGTATGATTCATGTAAGTTCTAAGGTTGAGTAGTGATAGTAGTGGCCTGACTGAACTAGTGAGTGCAGCGTTCAGTCTGGTTTAACCAGGCCAGGTGTCTGGGCCATCTTTAACTGAATCAACTCTTTCTACATGAGACATTTCTCTTCAGCTAAAGCACCCCAGCAGCCAGGCCAGCCAGAGCACACTTATGTACCTGATGGATCTGGAAAACTGAAACCAGTGTAGCCTGCAAATAGTCAGACTGGGGATGCTTGGTGTAGTAGATTTGGATGGGGTGCATGCAGCCTGCCCTCCAGGTACAGCACAGGAGATTTGTTGAAGTACTGAGAGAAGAGGTCCACATCCATGGTGGCTGACATCACGATCACCCAGACTGGTACACTGAAGAGACAATACATCAGATTTATTTATAAAAAAAACTTTTTTTAAATCAGCAGTTGTCATAAAGTGTTTTTACAGTAAGAACCATACTACAAGCCACCAGTCTTAAGGTGGTCTGTGCATCTATACTTTGAAGAATGGAACATCAGCCCAGGGGGGGCACGTGCGCACGCACACACACACACATTTATGTTAAAAAACACAACCAGCCTATGACATTTTTTATCTATGGAGCCTAATGTTAGTGACCTAGCCTGAAATTCAAACTGAAATGTTCTGTTACACCATTGTTTCAGATCATATCAGTTTGGATTCCAGGCTACTGAGTCTAGTAGTGACCTACCGTGAGGGGAATCTTGTTCTGTTCTCTGCATTTGCGTTGGGCTACCTTCACCACTCCAAACAGCACGTCAGTGTGGACCGGGCGCTCGTGAGCCTCATCCAGCAACACCACAGTGTAACGCAGCCATAAGGGGTCTCGTATGACCTCCCGCAGGAGCATACCATCTGTCATGAACTCTAGCTTAGTCTCTGAGGAGGTGACATCCTCAAATCTCACCGTGTAGCCAACCTGAAGGGCATGATTGGATTTCCTGTTAGGCCTATCTTGAGTGTTTGGTAATGGTATCAGTCCCATATATGCAGCCATGCTGCTGCCACTCGACCATTGATGATGATCTAGGCTGCGAGGGAAAGTATGAGCACCACATCCTTACTATTTGATGCGTGTTCAAAATGTGTCTGTCTTTTTCACCATAGAGTTTGACCACTAATTGTAATGTAAAAGGTTGTTTTTATTTACCAGCTTCCCCAGTTGAGCTCTCTCCTCCTCTGCCACCCTCGATGCCTGGAGATAGCTGCCAGTCGGCGGGGCTGTGTGACTGCGACGATGCCCTGTCGTCCGATGCCATACAAGTACTGAGGGAACTGGGTGGTCTTCCCAGGACCAGTCTCACCTGAGGGACAGGGCATCGCAAGACACAATGGTTTGTCAGCTAGGTAGCTAACATTATAATAGTTCAAGGGAAAAATCTACAGTATATGCAACCACATGAAGAAGAAAGTCAACATTGTTACCCAAACAGAATCAAACAAAAGCAAACTGAATGAAACAGGGAGCTTGGTGCTACAGTGGGTTGAGATTTGAGATAAAATATCCACAGGAAAGTATTATTAAACTGACTTCAAAATGCAGTTCTCTGTGTGTGGCTGGCAATCAAGATGTGTTTGCTCATAACCTAAGACATGTGCACAAGACGGAAGTACATGCACGTGATGCATGCATATTAACAAAAGTTTTGCAGGTGTTCACATGGTTTTGTGCTTGTGCCAGGTGATAGAAATTTCAACGACAGAACCGTGAGAGTGGCCCAGGTGCAGACATCATCTCTCAGGCCCCTCTCTTTTTTTTTATTTAACTAGGCAGGTCAGTTAAGAACAAATTCAAATCAAATCAAATTTTATTGGTCACATACACATGGTTAGCAGATGTTAATGCGAGTGTAGCGAAATGCTTGTGCTTCTAGTTCCGACACGGCAGTAAACAACTACCTTATACACACAAGTGTAAAGGAATGAATAAGAATATGTACATATAAATATATGGATGAGCGATGGCCAAACGGCATAGGCAAGATGCAGTAGATGATACAGAGTACAGTATATACATATGAGATGAGTAATGTAGGGTATGTAAACACTGTATAAAGTGGCATTGTTTAAAGTGACTAGAAATACATTTATAACATCCAATTTTAATTATTAAAGTGGCTAGAGATTTGAGTCAGTATGTTGGCAGCAGCCACTCAATGTTAGTGATGGCTGTTAACAGTCTGATGGCCTTGAGATAGAAGCTGTTTTTCAGTCTCTCGGCTTTGATGCACCTGTACTGACCTCGCCTTCTGGATGATAGCGGGGTGAACAGGCAGTGGCTCGGGTGGTTGTTGTCCTTGATGATCTTTTTGGCCTTCCTGTGACATTGGGGGGTGTAGGTGTCCTGGAGGGCAGGTAATTTGCCCCCAGTGATGCGTTGTGCAGACCTCACTACCCTCTGGGGAGCCTTGCGGTTGTGGGTGAAGCAGTTGCCGTACCAGGCGGTGATACAGCCCGATATATATGCTCTCGATTGTGCATCTGTAAAAGTTTGTGAGTGTTTTTGGTGACAAGCCAACTTTCTTCAGCCTCCTGAGGTTGAAGAGGCGCTGTTGCGCCTTCTTCACCATGCTGTCTGTGTGGGTGGACCATTTCAGTTTGTCCGTGATGTGTACGCCGAGGAACTTAAAACTTTCCACCTTCTCCACTACTGTCCCGTCGATGTGGATAGGGGGGTGCTCCCTCTGCTGTTTCCTGAAGTCCACGATCATCTCCTTTGTTTTGTTGACGTTGAGTGTGAGGTTATTTTCCTGACACCACACTCGAGGGCCCTCACCTCCTCCCTGTAGGCCGTCTCGTCGTTGTTGTAATCAAGCCTACCACTGTAGTGTCGTCTGCAAACTTGATGATTGAGTTGGAGGCGTGCATGGCCACGCAGTCATGGGTGAACAGGGAGCAGGAGAGGGCTGAGAATGCACCCTTGTGGGCCCCAGTGATGAGGATCAGCGGGGTGGAGATGTTGTTTCCTACCCTCACCACCTGGGGGGCGGCCCGTCAGAATGTCCAGGACCCAGTAGCAAAGGGCGGGGTCGAGACCCAGGGTCTCGACGAGTTTGGAGGATACTATGGTGTTAAATGCTAAATGCATTCTTACATAGGTATTCCTCTTGTCCAGAGAGAGTGTGCAGTGTGCAGTGTGATTGCGTCGTCTGTGGACCTATTGGGGCTGTAAGCAAATTGGGATGGGTCTAGGGTATCAGGTAGGGTGGAGGTGATATGATCCTTGACTAGTCTCTCAAAGCACTTCATGATTACAGAAGTGACTGCTACGGGGTGATAGTCGTTAGCTCAGTTACCTTAACTTTCTTGTGAACAAAACAGGAACAAAAACCCTCTTGAAGCATGTGGGAACAGCAGCCTGGGATAGGGATTGATTGAATATGTCCGTAAACACACCAGCCAGCTGTGCTGGGCATGCTCTGAGGACGCGGCTAGGGATGCCGTCTGGGCCGGCAGCCTTGCGAGGGTTAACACGTTTAAATGTTTTACTCACGTTGGCTGCGGTGAAGGAGAGGCCGCAGGTTTTGGTAGCGGGCCGTATCGGTGGCACTGTATTGTCCTCAAAGCGAGCAAAGTTGTTTAGTTTGTCTGGGAGCAAGACATMGTGGTTCGCGACGGGGCTGGTTTGCTTTTTGTAGTCCGTGATTGACTGTAGACCCTGCCACATACCTCGTGTCTGAGCCGTTGAATTGCGACTCTACTTTGTCTCTATACTGACGCTTAGCTTGTTTGATTGCCTTGCGGAGGGAATAGCTAAACTGTTTGTATTCGATTATGTTTCCGGCCTTGCCCTTAAAGTCTTATTTACAATGACAACCTACCCCAGCTAAACCCTAACCTGGACGACGCTGGGCCAATTGTTCGTCGCTCTATGGGACTCCCAATCACGGCCAGTTGTGATACAGCCTGGAATCGAACCAGGGTCTGTAGTGAACCCTCTAGCACTGAGATTCAGTGCCTTAGACCGCTGTGCCACCCGGGAGCCCGAGTCTCTATACTGCCACCTATAGGTGGGACAAGTTTAGACATCTCTCAGGTCCCTTTCCAAAGCCAGGACTGTCACTTCCGGGTCTGACACATGAAGCGGAATCATTTTTTTCTATTTACCACAGACAGAATAGTATCCAAACAACTGACAATGCACTTTAGGTCGAAACTAATACACAATGAACAATACACAGTGCCGAGCACCGTTTTCCTGCAGTTCTGTTTACGTTACACCGAGGGAAGTAGCTACCTAGCTAGGACACCAGTACACAGTATCCTTCGCCCACGCCTGCTGAGGACTGCTTTCCCTCAGTTCTGTTAACATTACGGCAAGGGAAGTAGCACCTAGCTAGCTTGCTAGTTAGGACATCGGTACACAGTGTCCTTCGCCCCGCCTGCCGAGCACTGTTTTCCTGCAGTTCTGTTAACGTTAAATCTGCTATCCAACGCATCAACAGATTACACATACATTTTAAGCTAAAACATTGCTGTATAATGGATTATACTACAATGATGGCATAACCTAAACCAGGGGTGTCAAACATAGGGTGTCCAATCTGGCCAGCGGGTGACTTGAGTAAAAAATTCAATTAGTAATGTGTTTAGTAAAAAATTGTTGAACAAACTCAATATACTTTAAAATGACTAAAACCAAATTGAAACTGTGTGCAAATTATAAGGGACCTATATTCATACAGTTTCCAGACTGTCCAGCTCACTAAGAATCACTAGACAGTAAGGGAGCATTGAAAATTCCAAAAACGATGGATAACGATAACGATGGATACATTTTTAAGGCATGGAAATATAACCAATTTTCAGTATGGCCCTCTGGACCTCGTTGAAGACTGAATGCAGCCCCCGCGGCAAAATGAGTTCGATACCCCTGGCGTGAACTAAAAACTCTGATAAGACTTTTATTTTCCTTTTGACACACATTTTAATCTCAGAGACAATCAGAGGAAATCCATAATATCAAAAGTGTCAGTTAAACAAAAACATTAAGATCCCGCCACAAAGCCTACAAGCTGTAAAACTATTGTGACATTCATTTTCATTTAACACCGAAAAGTCTTCCCACCAGTAGGTGGCAGTATAGTCATATCATTGAGGGCTCTGGTGTTCAGCACAGTAGGTGGCGGTAATGCACCAACATTGGATGCCAACCACCGAAAAACCCTACCGAAGGAGGAGGCTGCTAGCTAGCTAGGGAACAACAGTATAGTGTCCCCCACCTGACAAGAGTTGCTGTTCTGCAGTTCTGTTAACGTTACGGCGGGGGAAGTACTGTACACTATATATACAAAAGTACATGGACACCCCTTCATATTAGTGGATTCGGCTATTTCAGCCACAGCCGTTGCTGACAGGTGTACAAAATCAAGCACACAGCCATGCAATCTCCATAGACAAACATTGGCAGTAGAATGGCCTTACTGAAGAGTTCAATGACTTTCAACGTGGCACCGTCAAAGGCTGCCACCTTTACAACAAGTCAGATGGTCACATTTCTGCCATGCTAGAACTGCCCAGGTCAACCGTAAGTGCTGTTATTGTGATGTGGAAACATCTAGGAGCAACAACGGCTCAGCCGCGAAGCGGTAGGCCACACAAGCTCACAGAACGGAACCACGGAGTGCTGAAGCACACTCGGTTGCAACACTCACTACCGAGTTCCAAACTGCCTCTGGAAGCAACGTCAGCACAAGAACTGTTCATCGGGAGCTTCATAAAATGGGTTTCCATGGCCGAGCAGCCGCACACAAGCCTAAGATCACAATAGGCAATGCCAATTGTCGGCTGGAGCAGTGGAAACACATTATCTGGAGTACTGAATCACGCTTCACCATCTGGCAGTCCAATTGGCGGATGCCAGGAGAACGCTACCTGCCCCAATGCATAGTGCCAACTGTAAAGTTTAGTGGAAGAGGAATAATGGTCTATGGCTGTTTTTCATGGTTAGGGCTAAGCGGCAGGTAGCCTAGTGGTTAGAGTGCTGGCACAGTAACCGAAAGGTTGCAATATCGAATTCCCGAGCAGACAAGGTAAAAATCTGTCGTTCTGCCCCTGAACAAGGCAGTTAACCCACTGTTTGTAGGCCGTCATTGAAAATAAGAATTTGTTCTTAACTGACTTGCCTAGTTAAATAAAAGTTGGAAAATATTTGGTGCCATTTTCCATTGGTGTTAGACTGAGGTAAAATAGGTTTCATATCAGACATTCAGAGTTAGCCTATTTAAATGTTGACCTCAATTTTCATTTCTCTGATTACTACGAAGGATCTTTCACGAGTTAATGTTTTAAAATTATTATTTTTTCTTGGGTGAAAGTGCAATCACTATAAGGGCCCTTTAGAGTCTCAGTGATGTGGTTAAATCCACCATTTTTTGTTTGTTTTGTTTCTATTTCAAAAAGGACCTCAACAAAATAATCAAATTATTTTWAAAAACTACTTTTACAATCTTTACAACGTAAAGTGTTGATTTGATAGTCAGGTGTTCGATCAACATAACTAATCCCGGCGATAGGCTATGATTTGTAATCAGGTATGAGATGGGCTGAAACAAAAGCTTATACACACTCCTGCCATTCAGATCTGGAGCTGTCCATCCTTGTAAGTCATTATTCTGTACTATGGGTACAATTGGAGGTGGGTTGGGGGGGTATTCATTTAGATGGTAATGATATATAATGCATGCTCCACTCTCAGGTAGAAGTTGAACTTGTTGACTGATGCCAAGGCGGCAGCTGCTAAAAGGTGCTGCATGGTCAATCTGATATACGCATTGGCAGTGAAGCATTTATGGTGATACGGCCTCTGCAGAAGTCAGGGCATTCATACATCTTGCGCTTCGCAGAGCAGCGTAGAGCTGTGTGAAGGAAGTTGTCAAGGAAGTGAGTTTGTTTATACAGGACCTAATGCCACCACTTACCATCAACCAATCATGTCAGTGCGGAGCTATTCGTAGCCCTCCGCATTGTTACAAAATTTGGGAGGCGTGGGGCGATGCGGTACAGAGCTCAATTTGGCCTCTGCGTGCCCCCGGAGGTTCCGCTATTGCATCACACCCTCCATAAAGAGCATTCGACCACGTTTTCAGATCAAGCATAAATTGGCTTTAAGAAGAAGGGAGCAGTTGCAGACCAGAAGCCTAAAGCCAATGCAGAACTGGTCCACACCTGTTCTGTCTGTCGGGTGAGTAGTATTAGTTGGTACTGTATGTGCCTTTAGGTTCCTCTCCATGTGTAGGCTATTGTACTGGCCTGTGTGACACAGTCTTTCATATGTGTATTAGTTTGTCACATCGTATTGCTTAGTTTATAATTTTTGTCTACTTTTAATTAAATCTAAGCCAATTCCTCCATTTTGCACTTGACTTTTTTAGACACAGACCCGAAGACATTTGAAGCAGCACTTTGAGAGCAAGCTGTCCTCAGTGCTTCATTTGTATCGTGAATGGATCATCTGTGGCAATGCTGTGATCACTTATCTTCTTTAATGTTGTGATTCACAGACAAATGATGACCGTGACTTGAAAGCTGCAACTGAGAAGGAATGGCGTTGAGGGATACATGCTGAGATCCCGAGTATGACTGGACTTGGGCCAGATATTTGTGACAGCGACCTAAAAGGGGTGCAGAAGCACAACAACACACCATTTTATGTTTATTCTATGGCCAGCCATCCCTCTAGCTACCCCTTATTCCACACTATGCCTTTTATGACCCATGGTCCCTCAACTTCCAAAACTTTGGAACTTATCTCTATAAACCCACCCTACTTTCACCAATTTCCCCTATGCTGCTTCCTTCACTTGTTCTTCTCTTGATTGGATGACATCTAGACTGAGTAACACATTTAAAAGTGTTGATGTGTACTGTTTAGGCTACCTTTTTTTCACCTGTGTAATGATGTCCTGCTTATTCTGGGGTTCAGACTGAATGCAGTGTTGAATGTGCTGCTAACAAATGACAGCAGCAACATGGACCTGTAAAATTGACAAGAAGGGTGTTGATATAGCTGTGTTTAGGCATGGCTTCCCGGTTTTGAGTCTGTTAAGTGTGTTTCTCATTCTGCTGGAGTTGACCTGGTATTTTATATAAAACCTAACTTACGCATCCAGTTGTTTCTCCATTTGTATCTCACCCACCAAAAATCACAATATGCTGTTTTACGTTTTGTGTTATTTCTGCAGGTCTAATTCCTAAAATGTAAAAGCAGAAGAATCTGTACACTCTCTGATATAATTAGCAGTTCATATGGTGCTCTTCGATGTCCCAGGTTTGTGGCAGGAATAAATAATTGAATCTTTACTTCAAGTCAGATGTTTATATGTTATGTTTAAAAGGCGTATGCATTGTTTACTGTTTTGATTTATTTAAAGCAGTGTAATTCCTTTAATCTGTAATCTTTTTCTCTGAGGACCTGAGCCCTAGGAACATGCCTCAGGACTACCTGGCCTGATGACTCCTTGCTGTCCCCAGTCCACCTGGTCGTGCTGCTGCTCCAGTTTCAACTGTTCTGCCTGCGTCACCGGACGTGCTACCTGCCCCAGACCTGCTGTTTTCAACTCTCTAGAGACAGCAGGAGCTGTAGAGATACTCTGAATGATCTTCTATGAAAAGCCTACTGACATTTACTCCTGAGGTGCTGACCTGTTGCACCCTCTACAACCACTGTGATTATTATTATTTGACCCTGCTGGTCATCTATGAACATTTGTACATCTTGGCCATGTTCTGTTATAATCTCCACCCGGCACAGCCAGAAGAGGACTGGCCACCCCTCATAGCCTGGTTCCTCTCTAGGTTTCTTCCAAGGTCCTGGCCTTTCAAGGGAGTTTTTCCTAGCCACCGTGCTTCTACACCTGCATTGCTTGCTGTTTGGGGTTTTAGGCTGGGTTTCTGTACAGCACTTTGTGACATCAGCAGATGTAAGAAGGGCTTTAGAAATAATTTGATTGATTGATTAATTCATTGTTTCAGTTCAGGTGTTTGATGTGGTGGCTAGGTGCATTATTTTCAATTAAATATGCCAAATAAATATGTTTATTCATTCATGATTATGGATACATTCTGCAATTAGTTCATCTGGCTTTGAATCTACAACAGAACATGTCAACAAGTTAGTTCCAAATTGCTTTAATACATCAGTACACCATGAATTGAAATACAGTGCCTTCAGAAAGTATTCACACCTCTTTACTTATTCCATATTTTGTTGTGTTACAGACTGAATTCAAAATCAATTAAATATATTTTTTCTCACCCATCTACACCATAATGACAAAGTGATAACATGTTTTAGAAATGTTTGCAAATTATTGAAAATAAAATACAGAAATATCTCACTTTACATAATTGAGCTCAGGTTTGTCCAATTTCCTTTGATCATCCTTGAGATGTCACTACAACATGATTGAAGTCCACCTTTGGCCAATTCAGTTGTTTGAATTGGATTTAGAAAGAATATACAGTACCAGTCAAAAGTTTGGACAAACCTATTCATTCAAGGGTTTTTCGCCCTGGCGTGACGCGTTGATAACCATCTCTCGGACAAAGTGACTTTTATCAATATATTTGTCTCTATTTACTCTCAGATTGTAAAATGCTAAATTAGCATCTCCAGCACGTCATCTCTAGCCTTTGCTGTCAGCTAGCTAGCTACAGTACTAGCTACTTTGATCCAAAATGAAAAACAGTACAAGTGCAAAGTTTGGACACAGCTACTCATTCAAGGGCTTTTCATTATTTTCACTATTTTCTACACTGTAGAATAATAGTGAAGACATCATACCTATGAAATAACACATATGGAATCATGTAGTAACCAAAAAAGTGTTAAACAAATCAAAATATATTTGATATTTGAGATTCTTCAAAGTAGCCACCCTTTGCCTCGATGACAGCTTTTCACACTCTTGGCATTCTCTTAACCAGCTTCATGAGGTAGTCACCTGGAATGCATTTCAATTAATTGGTGTGCCTTGTTAAAAGTTAATTTGTGGAATTTCTGTCCTTCTTAATGCATTTAAGCCAATCAGTTGTGTTGTGTCAAGGTAGGGGTGGTATACAGAAGATAGCCCTATTTGGCAAAATACCAAGTCCATATAATGGCAAGAACAGCTCAAATAAACAGTCCATCCTTACTTTAAGACAAGAAGGTCAGTCAATGCAGGACATTTCAAGAACCATCAAACGCTATGATGAAACTGGCTCTCATGAGGACCGCCACAGGAAAGGAAGACCCAGAGTTACCTCTGCTGCAGAGGATAAGTTCATTACAGTTACCAGCCTGCTTCACAGAATTCAAGTAACAGACACATCTCCACATCAATTGTCCATGAAGACTGCATGAATCAAGTCTTCATGGCCGAGTTGCTGCAAGGAAATTACTACTAAAGGACACCAATAATAATAAGAGACTTAATTGGGCCAAGAAACACAAGCAATGGACATTAGACGGTGGAAATCTGTCCTTTGGTCTGAAGAGTCTAAATTTGAGATGATTGGTTCACCCGCCATGTCTTTGTGAGACGCAGAGTAGGTGAACGGATGATCTCCGCATGTGTAGCTACCACCGTGAAACATGGAGGAGGGGTGATGGTGTTGGGGTGCTTTACTGGTGACACTGTCTGGGATTTATTTAGAATTCAAGGCACACTTAACAAGCATGGCTACCACAGCATTCTGAAGCGATACGACATCCTATCTGGTTTGTGCTTAGTGGGACTATCATTTGTTTTTTTAAACAGGAAAAGGGATATTTGACCAAGAAGGAGAGTGATGGAAGGCTGCATCAGATGACCTGGCCTTCACAATCACCCGACCTCAACCCAAACCCAGTTGAGATGGTTTGGGATGAGTTGGACCACAGAGTGAAAGAAAAGCAGCCAACAAGTGCTCAGCATATGTGGGAACTCCTTCAAGACTGTTGGAAAAGCATTCCAGGTGAAGCTGGTTGAGAGAATGGCAAGAGTTTGCAAAGCTGTCATCAAGGCAAATGGTGGCTGCTTTGAAGAATGTCAAAGATAACATATCTTTTGATTTGTTTTACACTTCTTTTTGGTTACTACATGATTCCATATGTGTTATTTCATAGTATTGATGTCTTCACTATTATTCTACAATCTCACCATCAACAATCTCAACATAAAAATAAACAAAACCCCTTGAATGAGTAGGTGTGTCCAAATGTTTGACTGGTACTGTATATATAAAGGTCCTACCGTTGACAGTGCATGTCAGAGTTGAAACTGTACCATGAAGTCCAAGGAACTGTCCGTAGATCTTCGAGATAGGATTGTGATGAGGCCTATATCTGGGGAAGGGTATACAAGAATTTCTAGAGTGTTGAACGTTTCCAAGAGCACAGTGGTCTCCATCATTGGGAAATAGAAAACATTTGGAACTACCCAGACCCTGCCTAGAGCTGGCCATTCTACCAAACGTAGCAACCGGCCAAGAAGGACCTTGTCCAGGGAGGAGACCAAGAACACAATGACCACTCTGACAGAACTACAGAGTTATTTGGCTGAGATGGGATAACCTGCCAGAAGGACAACAGTCTCTGCAGCACTTCACCAATCTGGGCTTTATGGGACAGCGGCCAGATGGAACACACTCCTAAGAAAAAGGCACGACAACATGCCTGGAATTTGCTAAAAAGGAACGTGAAAGACTGAGCTCATAAGGGAAAACATTCTGTGGTCTGATGAGAAAAAATGTAACTCTTTGGCCTGAATGCAAAACACTATGTCTGGAGAAAAACAAGCACAGCTCATCACCCGTCTAACCATCCCTACCATGAAGCAAGGTGGTAGCAGCATCATGCTATGGGTATGCTTTTCAGCGGCAGGGAATGGGAGACTGGTAAGGCTAAAGGGAACAATGAATGGAGCAAAATACAGGCAAACCATTGATGAGATCTTGCTTCAGAGTGCAAATTATCTTAGACTGGGGCAAAGATTTATGTTCCAACAGGACAATGACCCCAAGCATACAGCCAAAGCAACCCTGGAATGGTTTCATAACAAGAATGTAAAAGTCCTTGAGTGGCCCAGTCAAAGCCCAGACTTGAATCCCATTGAAAATCTGTGGAAAGACTTGAAGATTGCTGTTCAATGCCGCTCCCCACAACAAACTGTGGAATAATTCAAGGGGTATGAATACTTTCTGAAGGCACTGTAAATAAGCCAACAAATATTAGTTTAATAAAATATGGAACAGTAAATAAAAAATTTCAATATAGGTCATTATCAATACAACCTCCCAATACGGAGCAGAACGTATGAGACCACAGCTCCGCTAAAACTATTGACAACTACGTGCCGTTTTCAAGGGATTGTTAAATACATTTCGTTGTAAACTATTTCGTTGTAATATCATCACATCTTGAAGAGCATAGTCAGAACAAAAACGTTCAGATTATTTCATGCAAAACAATCATTAGCTCTATCATCAGTTATTACAGTAAGTAACTGCATGCTTTTCATGATCAATAAACATAAATTAATCATACCCCCTAAATAAATAAACAAATATCAATTGATCATGTATTTTCCGATACGTGAGGGTAGCCTATCCATTTGGCATGTAGCTAGCTAGTATAGCAAACGACGTGTAATTTAGCTTGCTTCATCAGAGATTGGGCTTTCGGGAAGAGCTTGACATCGGCATGTCCTCATCCTGGTAAAGTTGTCAGTCATCACCACTATAGATGGAAAGCAAATCAAACAATATTTGGATATAGTCATCTAGTTTTTCCCTTGAAAGTTAGCTTGTTAACTAACCATATTGATGTGATCTGTTATTAGCTAGCTAGCCAATTTGATGTGGTCCTTCAATCAATGCAGCGTATCATGTCTGTCAGCAGCAATTGTGATTAAGCACTCTTAAAAACAATGTTGAAAAGGGGATAATGTTAGCTAACTTCGCTAGGTAGGCCTACGTTGGTTGGAGAAAAAGTACATTAGGACTACTTACCACTATGTTTAGCCAATTGTACAAAGTTTCTACCGGTAGCTTGCAAAGTAAACATTATCAGCTAACACAACAGTAAATGGCAAATGCACGCTTCTGCTGCTTGACAGGCAGACCCCACAAAGGATGGGATATTAACCTAAACCACTCATACTTGTCAGGTATAGTTCACTATTATTTTATATCACTCAAATATGTTTACTGATCAAGAATAGCATGCAGTTAGTTACTTGCTGTATAACTCTGACGATGAAGCTAAATGTGCGCAAATAATCGGAAATGTGTTGTTCTGACTATGATCTTCAAGAGGTGATGATATTACAGCCAAATAGCACGCAGTTTCCAAAGGATTTTGCAGAGCTGCAGCCAAATCGAAAGTTTTTCACCATATTGTGACGTTTCAATGATAACTACCTATATACAGTACCAGTCAAAAGTTTGGACACACCTACTCATTCAAGGGTTTTTGTTTATTTTTACTATTTTCTACATTGTAGAATAATAGTGAAGACATCACAACTATGAAATAACACATATGGAATCATGTAGTAAGACAAATAGTGCTAAACAAATGAAAATATATTTTATATTTCAGATTCTTCAAAGTAGCCACCCTTTGCCTTGATGACAGCTTTTGCACATTCTTAGCATTCTCTCAACCAGCTTCACCTGGAATGCTTTTCCAACAGTCTTGAAGGAGTTCCCACATATGCTGAGCACTTGTGTGCTGCTTTTCCTTCATTCTGCGGTCCAACTCATCCCAAATCATCTCAACTGGGTTGAGGTCGGGTGATTGTGGAGGTCAGGTCATCTGATGCAACACTCCATCACTCTCCTCCTTGGTCAAATAGCCCTTACATGGCCTGGAGGTGTGTTGGGTCATTGTTCTGTTGAAAAACAAATAATAGTCCCACTAAGCGCAAACCAGATGGGATTTCGTATCTGTCACACCCTGATCTGTTTCACCTGTCTTTGTACTTGTCTCTACCCCCCTCCAGGTGTCACGCATCTTCCCCATTATCCCCAGTGTATTTATACCTGTGTTCTCTCTTTGTCTGTTGCCAGTTAATTTTGTTTCGTCAAGCCTACCAGCGTTTTTCCCATGCTCCTGTCTTGCGCTAGTTCCTGTTTTCTAGTTTCCATATTTTGACCATTCTGCCTGCTCTGACCCTGAGCCTGCCTTCCGTTCTGTACCTTTCGGACTCTGTTCTGGATCACTGACCTCTGCCTGTCTTTGATCTGTTGTTTGCCTGCCCCCTGTTTTTGTGATAAACTTTTGTTACTTTGAAACTGTCTGCATCTGGGTCTTCTCGTGTGGTAGCCATGCTGGTTAAGTGTGCCTTGAATTCTAAATAAATCACTGACAGTGTCACCAGCAAAGCACCCCCACACCATCACACCTCCTTCTCCATGCTTCACAGTGGGAACCACACATGCGGAGATCATCCGTTCACCTACTCTGCGTCTCACAAAGACACTGTTGTTGGAACCAAAAATCATCAGACCAAAGGACAGATTTCCACCGGTCTAATGTCCGTTGCTCGTGTTTCTTGGTCCAAGCAAGTCTCTTCCTCTTATTGTTGTCCTTTAGCAGTGGTTTCTTTGCAGAATTTCGACCATGAAGGCCTGATTCACGCAGTCTCCTCTGAACAGTTGATGTTGAGATGTGTCTGTTACTTGAACTCTGTGAAGCATTTATTTGGGCTGCAATTTCTGAGGCTGGTAACTCTAATGAACTTATCCTCTGCAGCAGACGTAACTCTGGGTCTTCCTTTCATGTGGCGGTCCTCATGAGAGCCATCATAGCGCTTGATGGTTTTTGCGACTGCACTTGATGAAACGTTCAAAGTTCTTGAAATGTTCCGCATTGACTGACATTCATGTCTTAAAGTAATGATGGACTGTCATTTCTCTTTGCTTATTTGAGCTGTTATTACCATAATATGGACTTGGTCTTTTACCAAATAGGGCTATCTTCTGTATACCTACCTTGTCACAACACAACTGATTGGCTCGAATGCATTAAGAAGGATGGCAATTCCACTAATTAACTTTTAAGAAGGCACACCTGTTAATTGAAATGCATTCCAGGTGACTACCTCATGAAGCTGGTTGAGAGAATGCCAAGAGTGTGAAAAGCTGTCATCAAGGCAAAGGGTGGCTACTTTGAAGAATCTCCTATATATATATATAGGTTACTACATGATTCCATATGTGTTATTTCATAGGTATGATGTCTTCACTATTATTTTACAATGTAGAAAATAGTAAAAATAAAGAAAAACCCTTGAATGAGTGGTTGTGTCCAAACTTTTCACTGGTTCTGTATTCCATTTCGGATCAAAGTAGCTAGTAGCTAGCTAGCTGACAGCAAAGGTGTCAGCTAGAGATTACGTGCAGGAGATGCCAATTTAGCATTTTACAGTCTGAGAGTAAATGGAATGGTGAAAAAACAATTGGAACCATTTTCGTGTTTCATCGCTAGGTTTTATGGGTATTATGACGCATCAACTGTGGGGCTCTATTAGCCTATTTCTTTGAATACTTTGAACTCTTTGAATACTATATTGAAACTATGACACTATATTCATTTTTAAAGAATTTCCTATTATTAATTTTTGACAATAACAAAATTGAGCAGATTGGACTAGAATGGGGCATAGCCTACTGAATTTATCATCCACCGTTCCAGATAAGTTGTTGTAAGAAAGAGTGGCCTCCATTCAGCTGGTTCCCAGCTGACCCCGGGCCTCATAACAGGACATTTACATGGCATGGGACAACACATCTGGTTTTGTGCCACACTAGAGGCTAGTGGGGCCAGTTTTGGATTGGATGTATCTCATGCGTTCCAGGTTACATCTGTCAACTTCGGCATGTTCTGCACTTACTCAAATGCCACAGTGATTGGCCAAGTTAGAATTGGACCAAAGTTGACCGAGATAAAGTTAGTTTTATACTGGATATTCAGTGCTATTTTGTTTTCTCTCATTAATATCTATTGAACCAAGTATGCCATGACTATGAAGATGGTATATTCTGAATCAGTAGTGTATGGAGATCTTTTAATTTTTTATTATATATTTATTTTTATAAGATGGGTGAGAGGGGGAGTTGGCAAGGAGGGGTAGTTTGAGGTGGGAATTGTCCTGGTGTTTAGACAAAATATGCCATAACTATGAAAAATATATATTCTAAAATGGGGGTTGGATGGGAAAAAAACAGCTTTTGGGGGGGGGGGGGGGGATTTTGAGAAGAAAAAAAATATTCCAGCTTTCAATCTACACAAAGCATGCCATGACTATGAAAATTATATATTCTGAATCGGGGGAGGATGGACAAATACCATGGCTTAAAAAGTAAAAATATTATTAGAATTTTGTACTTTTTTGCAGTCAATCTTCTTTAGGTCTTACTCAAATAATACCATGACAATGGAAATTATATATTTTATTGTTGTTGTTTTTGTTTTTGTTTATATATAAATCATTGAGTGGAACACATTCTATTTCAGTGCCAGCAATATGGGAGGGAAAGGGAGAGATTGTTATTAGATTTAAGCAGTAATGATGTTGAAGAGCCAAGCTTAAATTAACTGCTGATAAAATCTTCAGGGGATGGGGTGGGGGGGAATAATGTCTCTGGTCCACATTACAGTCCAGTTCGTGGCAGTAATGCATTTTTTTAAAATTAAGTAATGGCACGCTTTGTGTAAACTATTGAAGATTAAAAGATAAATTGATGTCCATCTGACTATGAAAATTATATATTCTGAATTGGGGGAGATTCAGAATATATAATTTTCATAGTCATGGCAAGCTTTGGGTAAAGGCTATTGAAGATTGAAAGCAAAAAATATAAGCCAGGGATTTGGGTCCATCCTCCCTGATTCAGAATATATAATATTCATAGTCTTGGCATGCTTTGTCTAAGAGCTATTAAAGATTGAATGCTAAAACATTTCAAAATAATTCACAAAAATAAAAGCTGTGGATTTTAGTCCATCCTCCGCTGATGTCCATCATCCCCTGACTAAGAATATATCATTTTCATAGTAATGGCACACTTTGTGTTAGAGCTATTGAATATTAAAAACTAAATTTTTTATTAAATAAATAAATTTCCCCCCAAAAAAGCCAGGGATTTTGGTCCATCCTCCCTCGATTCAGAATATACAATTTTTATAGTCATAGCTCGCTTTGTGTAAGAGCTGTTATAGATTGAAAGCAAAAACATTTTTATAACTACATTTATAATAAATAAAAGCCGTGGATTTTTGTCCTTCCTCCCCGATTCAGAATATAGTATCATTTTCATAGTAATGGCATGCTTTTTTAAGAGCTATTGAAGATTGAAAGCCAAAATCTTATTATATATATTTTTTAAGTCTCTCTAGATAAAAAAAAAGCATTGGATTTTTGTCCATCCTCCCCTGACTCAGAATATATAATGTTCATAGTCATGGCACGCTTTGTGTAAGAGCTATAGAAGATTGAAAGCCGAAATCTTATAATAATAAAAAATAGAATAAAAAAAGTGTGGATATTTCTCCATTCACCCCTGATTCAGAATATACCGTCTTCATAGTAATGGCATGCTTGGTTCAAAAGCTATTGACAAGAGAAAACCCAATTGCCACCGAATATCCAGTATAAAACTAATTTTACCTCAGTCCAAAACCGGGGGAAAAGTTCATTGCAGCGCGGAGCAAGTTGAATTCTATACTGGAATGGCAATGGCAGAAATAATGTCCCCGGAATTGTCTCAGGGACAAGGACAAGGAAAGCAGAACCAACTCAACGACTTAGAATCAGATTCGGACCAAGAGGAAGATCATGCGGCGACCACCGGGACTGAACCGGCTGTTGCTGGCTCTTTTCTCCGCGCGCAGGTCATCCATAGCGGACACTTTATGGTGTCCTCCCCGCACAGCGACTGCACCCCGCGGAGACGGAAAAGCGGAGCTACGGTGCGATATGATTTCGATACCGTGAACAGGACTTGGTGTCAAACATACAGATTCGGTCCGCTAAGTTCTGGGAGCCTTAGCATCGACCCAACGCTGACCCGGTTATTTGAGTGCATGTCACTGGCTTACAGGTAAATACCTCATTATTGATTATTGTATTGTTTTACTTGTGTGTAAAGTCGTCAATGGTTTCAACATTTCCACGAGGGAAGTTGTCAAAGGTTTCTACATTTCCACACTGCATGAAAATTAACCACAGTACCACCAATTAAAAACGTTTTTGTTGCATCACTTCGTCAAAATATTGTCTGGCCTTACTGTAAAAGCTAGTGTTACAAGTCTCCGTATATGCCTAGTATTATTACACTTTCATAAAACAATTGATTGATACTGTATGTAATAGAGAATGATTAGGCTTAATTAAATAGAAATGACATAAACTCAAAAGGTGTGTGTGTGTAGGCTGTGTGTGTACTGTGTGTGTGCGTACATGTGTGTGGTTGGGTGAAGGGATTCAGAACAGGCTGTAGACTACTTGCGAAACGTGTTTTGAAAATCTTGACAGAGAAGTGGACTTTGGTTTGAGTTGGCAGCCGGTATGTTATGGAAGATTACAGTATAACTAAGGGAAAGGATAAGAGACAGTTACCACAAAGACCCTGTGCCTGCTAGCTCACCTCTATCCCCTTACCCTATATTCAGTGTTTTTCCTTTTGTAATGAAGAATACAAACTGATGCCAACAGGGACTTTGGCATGCTGCAGGAGATTTCACTGCTGATTAGTCTATACATTATTATTAGCACTTCCCTTTCTGTGAATCAGTTACATCACAAGTATTTGTTATCAAAAATGATTTAACAACCACTGGTTGATAGACAGTATACAGTATGTACAGTGTCCAACATTGTCGCCCACCTTCCATTGAGTAAAGCAACTGTTCTTGGCTGAGTAATGGACAGATAGCGACACACAAATGTCCAAAAAACCTTGAAAATAAAATATTTTCACCATCATCAGGAATGATAAAGGAAGGAAGGAGACAAGAATACTTGACATAATAGTTTTATGATACATTGGCAATTTTCAGGGGCAATTTTGCTGGCAACGGAGTGTGGTATGAGACACTGTAGCAATGATGAGCAATGAGCAACATGTGGACATGAATAATAGATGTTATATGAAGCATATATCAACTTAAAACTCAATTTCCCCATTTATTTACGAATCTCCTATAGCCCTTTAACTTTCTTTTTTGTTGACTGCCACATATGTACTGGAATTTATCAGCTAACAAACAAGCAACAAAGGGGTGTTGGCCCTGCTCTGGGCACCCACTCAACCTACTGCCAGTCAAGTCAATGACAATGCATACATAAGGATAATTAGATTTAGAAAAMGTTTTACCTCACAATTCTAAGCTAGGAAGTGCAAACAGTATTCATCAAGCTAACCAGCTAGTTAAATAAAGTAAAAAATATAAAATTAAATGTAAAATCTACATGTCTAGCTAGATAGCGAATTAGCCTGTTTGTCCCATTGACTTAGCATGGGTTTGCGGTTAGCATGCTAATTGATTAACATGCGCACCACCGTGGATGTTTTCGGCAGTTAAACCTGACAAAATGAACATAGTATGTATGTAATAATGTACAGTATCATGATATAATATTGTAGTGGAGAAACATATTGGATGTGAATGGCCAACATTTAATTCCAACATGTGAGTTGATTTTCTCTCACTTCAGCTCAAAAACAGTCGCCATGTTTTTCTCAATATTTGGGAAGAACAGGCTGTTCACATGACCAATATCTGTGCTCTGATTGGAGGATTCCTACAAATTTCCCACTAAGTGGAGCCGCCGATCAAGAGTCGCCAGATAATAAAAAGTTGCTAATTTTCAATGTAAATTAGTTGCAGCAACCATTGCTGGCAACATTGCTCAGCAATATTGTATTGGGTCTTGGTTAGAAGGGATCCAGCTTTTTTAAAATTAACATCAGATTTGACTTTCGTAACAGGGTAGGAGAACTTATGCATCAGGTTAGGATAATTAACGTAGCAGTTTAGGATAATTAGGTTAAGGTTAAGAAAAGGGTTAGAGTTCCCAAAAACGCAAAAAATATAAACTTTTGACGTTCATTTTGACAAAAGCTGGATCCCTTCTAGCCATGACCGCAATTCATTTGGCCGCATATTGGCGGTGTATCATGGCCTTTATTATCTGGGGAATTTTGATGTGCAGCGCCACCTTGTGGACAGTTGTATTTTTTTTTTACAAATCCTCCAATTAGAGCACCGATATGGACTCCCGAGTGGCTCGGCGGTCTAAGGCATTGCATCTCAGTGCAAGAGGTGTCACTACAGTACCTGGTTCGAATCCAGGCTGTGTCACATCCAACTGTGATTGGAAGTCTCATGGGGCTGCGCACAATTGGCCCAGCGTTGTCTGGGTTTGGTCATTGTGAATAATGTAGGCCGTCATTGTGAATAAGATTTTGTTCTTAACTGACTCGCCTAGTTAAATAAAGGTTAATCTCCCGGGTGGCGCAGTGGTCTAGGGCTGCGCCACCAGAGTCTCTGGGTTCACGCCCAGGCTGGGCTGGGTTCGCGCCCAGGCTCGCAGCTGGCCGCAACCGGGAGATCCGTGGGGCGATGCACAATTGGCATAGCGTCGTCCGGGTTTGGCCGGTAGGGAGGGTTTGGCCGGTAGGGATATCCTTGTCTCAGTATGTAAAAAAAAAAAAAATGTAATAAAATGTATGCACTCTACTGTAAGTCGCTCTGGATAAGAGCGTCTGCTCTTGGCCGGTAGGGATATCCTTGTCTCAGTATGTAAAAATGTAATAAAATGTATGCACTCTACTGTAAGTCGCTCTGGATAAGAGCGTCTGCTAAATAAAAAAWAAATAAACTATTGGTCATGTGATCAGTCTGCCGTTCTAAAATATTTAGGAAAACATGGCAACTGTTTTTGAGCTGACGTGAGAGAAAATCAACTCCTGTTTTGGAGTGAAATGTTGGCCATTCACATTTCATATGTTTTCTCTCTACAATATATGATCATGATATGTTAATACATACATACTGTGTACAGTTTGTCATGTTTAACTGACAAAAATATTCATGGTTGGTGCATGCTAATCAGTTAGCATGCTTACCGGAGCTCATGCAAAGTCAAAACCACGTAGCTTGTTAGCTAGCTATAGCCATTTACATTTAGTTTTCCGTTTTAGATAGTTTTTGTATGTTTAGCTAGTTTGCTAGCTAGCTTAAAACCATTGACATCTTACTAGCTTATGATTATGACGTTAGATGTTTGCTAAATTTAGTTATCTTTACTGTATGTCTGCATTGCCATTGACTTGACTGGCACCTCTTTATTGCTTGTTTCTTAGTTGATGAATTTCAGTACAGCTGTGGCAGTCAACTGGCAATAACAAGCTATAGGAGATGAGTAAATAAATGGGGAAATTAAGTTTTAAATTGATTTATGCTTCATATGAAATCTATTATCATGGCCATGCTACTCATTGCTCCAGTGGCTCATACTCCTCTCCTTTGCCACCAACATCGCTCATCTATATTGCATAAAAAATTGCCAATGTGTTATGGCCTTTAGAACTGCCCGAACAATGTCTTCAGTGTGTGTGTGTGTATGGGTGTGTGTGTGTGTGTGTGTGTGTGTGTGTGTGTGTGTGTGTGTGTGTGTGTGTGTGTGTGTGTGTGTGTGCCATGCAATCAACAATCCTTGGCACAGAGAGGAAGTCTCTTCCTTCTACTACTCCAATCTAGCTTTTACAATCTGATAGTTGCTCCATGAATAAAACACACACAACCAGAGCCAAGAAAAATACTGCAGCCCTAAAGAAAGACTGCTACTAAATCCATGTTTCAGGTGTTTACTAGACTATATTCAGCGATAGACCTTACTTTGATTGAGGAAGGAAACTAGGAATATTTGATCATGCTAAGGATACAACAACAAAGTGTACTAGCATAACCAATCATTCAATCTTTAAGCATAACCAATCAATTAATGTATCCTGTATCAGTTTAAATAAAGCTAGCTATTGTCAATGAAATGCAGCACTGAATCTGATAGGATACACACTATTAGCACAGGAATTGTTATTTATTTTTAATGTCCGCTGATGGATCTAATGAACATTGCTTTTTCAAACAGTTTTTCTGAGACATCTTAGTGTTAGCTTTTTTTGTAAGGTGTTAACAGCATAGTTTATGTCAGGTCCTTTGTTAAAACAACATTTTACATAGAACATTTATTAGTCACCCTCCAGATGGGTGAATGTTATGGTTTATTTAACCCATTAGCTTCATCAAGTCAATTTGTACCCGGTTAATGTGCTTCCTCTGCTGTTTTGCTGAACGTGGATGCTGACAGGGTTTTCACTTTAGCCATTTGACATCATCCAGCATCCAGCCCCTAGGAAATGATTCACCTGGCTTCCTAGCAACCCAATAAGCACCAGCCATTAAGTGGCCCCTTCTCACCATCTGATGTGCTGACTGTCTTAGTCTGACACTGGAAAGGCACAGGGTCGAAAACAGTCTGCTTTTTTGCTCAGTGGCATCCTTTCCTTGTATAGTTCACCAAAAGTAGAACATTATTTAGGAAAGAGGGTACCATTTTGGACACATACCCTTTCAGTGTTCTGGTGTATAGGCTCCTCTGATTGGGTGCCATCAGGGCTGTGTGGAAATGATGACGTCAAAGAAAGAGGCAGCATTAATATACAGTTTCAGTGCTCTTGTTTTTAACAATGTGGCAGAGGACTGGTCCTTTCATATATTGTAGCTTTTTCTCAATGCTGGATGATATGTGGAGAATAGAATAAAGAAGAATAGAATAGATCATCCAGTTTCTGCATCTCTAATGTTTATCCTCTGCTTGTAATCTCATCGTTGTGTTTTGACAATCATTAACTCTGTCAATTGCTTGTCTCTCTGTCTCTCTTTCTAAATGGAAGGGAAGGAAGGAAAGTTTGCCCAAGATTGTCATAACATAACCATTCCTTCCTAATAAATAGAATATCTTGAAGTGGGACACAAATTACATTGACGCAAATGTTTTACTTAAATCTCACAGGTATAATGCTTTGTTACTTGTTATAAGCATGTATATGAACCTTTATAATGTCTTAATTCCTTTATTTTGTGTGATTGTAAGGATTATGTTATGTCTTTTCAGTGGTAAAATAGTCTCTCCGAAGTGGAAGTCTTTCAAAGGCCTGCGGCTGCTCTGGAGAGACAAAATCCGTCTGAATAATGGAATCTGGAGAGCCTGGTTCATCCAGTGTAAGTTCTCCTCTCCTCTCCTCTCCTGTGTAGTTAAGTTGGTAGAACATGATGGTTGAAACACCAGAGTTGTGGGTTTGATTCCCACAGGGGACCGGTATGAAAAAGTACCAAAATGTTTCTGTAAATTGCTCTGGAGAAGAGTGTCTGCTAAATGACTAAAATGTAATTCCATTCATCCTCACTCTGTTCTTTCACTCTGAGCAGCTTGCATGTCTCCTGTCGTCCCAGGGTTGTTTAATCTGATAACAGACAGGGAGAGCTTTGTTCAACAGAACTGATACATGGACTTGTTACTACAGTACAGTCACACAAAGAAAATAGCTTGAGTGGGATGTCTTCTACAACAACTACTGTACAATGTGGACTGAATTAATTTTAACACAATGCAGTGTACAGCTTTCCATGCCAAAAACATACTAATGAGAGCTCCATTACTTTATGCACATAATGTTGAAGCCACGTTTGGAAAGAAAACACACAAAAAACTAACAGAATTGACTGATTTATTGAGAGAATTGGCAGAGTTGACAGATTTGAGAGTCCATTGAACCATTAATCCAAGTCATGATTGAATGATCAGTTGTTTCTCGTCCGTCCCGTGGTACAGACGTGGAGAAGAGGAAGAACCCTGTGTGTGGGTTTGTCACCCCACTGGAGGGCTCCGAGGCCGACGCCCATCGCAAACCTGAAGTAGGTGAACTTTGACCCCCAAGGCCTAGTGAGGAAGTAGCCGATATAGTGCACTGCTTTTGAGGAGGGCCTATAAGGCTCTTGTCAAATGTAGTGCACTATGTAGGGAATAGAACATACCCATTTATAATCAACTCCTATTAACTCCTATGTTTTTTGTTTTCTCTTGTAAGGCTATAGTTCTAGAAGGCAGCTACTGGAAGCGTAGGATCGAGGTAGTGATCAAAGAATACCACAAGTGGAGGATCTACTACAAGAAGAGGGTGAGTGCTTATTTTGGACATAGATAAGGATCCTTTTGCATTATGACCTTTTGTTATACATTGTTTTCATGTCATTCCAATTGTACTAAATTCCGTTTCTTCTTCATCCATTGAAGCTTCAGAAAAACAAAGATGGCCTTTTGTCAATGCTACAGAAGGTAAGATAAAGACTTTAATAATTCAACTCTACTTATAATTTCCCTCTTTTTGGAACAGGTTTTAATTTCCCAAAATTTTTGGAACAGGCCCTGCCAGTATGTGCACTCCTTAGTCAAACATTGAAAACATGTGTGAGGAGAGTTTCCATATCTCAATAATTATATATGTTTGGTCAAGTATGAGAACTGACCATTGTCTGACAGCTGACCGTTTATGCCATTAAGTTTAGCCAAACGTGCATGCATGCGCGAGTGTGTGCGTGGCTGTGTGATATTGACCGAGCGGATTACTGACCCAGGTGTATTGTGTTTACTTTAGTAGGTTTGGAGCTCACCATATGTTTGTCAAAGTCCTACCACTGTCTATTAATAGATTCCATTCAGATTCTTCCGGCCTTGGTCAGTCAGAGAAGAAAACAGAGGGGAGGCAGAAAAAGGAAAAATAGAAAACATGCAAAAGTACATGCGTCACAGGCCGACATTGGTGATCAAGTTTGTATTGCCTTCTGTGACAATACCTCTAATCTCTCTCTCTATACCCCCACACAATCTCTCTATTTCTCTGCTCTGCCTGTCTTTCACCAAGGATGTGGCTTCAGACTTTAATATGTAATTTAATCAAATATGACCCACTTGGTGATGGGTTGCATTGTGAAGCAGGGGGAAATGTAAGGTCTTTGTTGTTCTACTGGATGTGTGAACGTGAGTTTGTGACGTCGGTGTCACTCTGGCGCAAAAACAACTGAGCCATATTGGGAAGAGGATGTGGTTTATTTTTTGTTCTTTTTTGTATTTAACCTTTATTCAACTAGGCAAGTCAGTTCAGAACAAATTCTTATTTACAATGACGGCCGACCCAGGCCAAACCCTAACCCGGACGATGCTGGGCCAATTGTGCGCCGCCCTATGGGACTCCCAATTACAGTCAGTTGTGATACAGCTTGGAATCAAACAAGGGTCTGTAGTGATGACTCTAACACTGAGATGCAGTGCCTTAGACCGCTGCGCCATTTGTTTAGGAAGAGAAGCATTGGGAGGAAAGAAAGAGGTTGAGGGATGGAGAGGGGAGAGATGCTGGATATGTACCTTATTAATGACACACATGGGCACACGTGTGTCCTCTCAACCCACAAAACCCTAAACCCACTCTGTGTGCAAAATACATGGTCAGGTGAAGTCCCACACCCACTCTGCATTATGCAGTACATGGTCAGGTTTCCCCTATGCTCCTGTGTTGTCTCCCAACCATTCTGTCACTCTATCTCCTTATTCATCTTCCCCATCCTTTCCTGCACCTCCTACTTTTCACCTCCATTTTACTCCATCTTAATCATCTTACTACACTCTTTAAAAAAAAGTGTTCTTCATTTATCCCCATAGGAGAACCCTTTTTGGTTCCAGTTAGAACCCTTTGGTGGTGAAAACATTTATACCTAGAACCATTTAGTGGTGAAAGGGTTCCACGTAGAACCTCACATTGGTTTAAGGATTCCTCTTGGAGCCTAAAATAGTTATTTTCAGAGGGTTACCTATGGGGACAATTGATGAACCTTTTATGGTTCTAGGTAGCACTTTCTTTTCTGAGAGTGTACAGTTGAAGTTGGAAGTTTACATACACTTGGGTTGGAGTCATTAAAACTCGTTTTTCAACCACTCCACAAATTTCTTTTTAACAAACTATAGTTTTGGCAAGTCGGTTAGGACATCTACTTTGTGCATGACACAAGTAATTTTTCCAACAATTGTTTATAGACAGATTATTTCACATATAATTCACTGTATCACAATTCCAGTGGGTCAGAAGTTCACATACACTAAGTTGACTGTGCCTTTAAACAGCTTGGAAAATTCCAGAAAATGWTGTCATGGCTTTAGAAGCTTCTGATAGGCTAATTTACATCTTTGAGTCAATTGGAGGTGTACCTGTGGATGTATTTCAAGGCCTACCTTCAAACTCAGTGCCTCTTTGCTTGACATCATGGAAAATCAAAAGAAATCAGCCAAGACCTCAGAAGAAAATTGTAGATCTGGTCATCCTTGGGAGCAATTTCCAAACGCCTGAAGGTAACACGTTCATTTATACAATAGTACGCAAGTATAAACACCATGGGACCACGCAGCCGTCATACCGCTCAGGAAGGAGACGCCTTCTGTCTCCTAGAGATGAACGTACTTTGGTGCGGAAAGTGCAAATCAATCCCAGAACAACAGCAAAGGACCTTGTGAAGATGCTGGAGGAGACAGGTACCAAAGTATCTATATCCACAGTAAAACAAGTCCTATATCGACATAACCTGAAAGGCCGCTCAGCAAGGAAGAAGCCACTGCTCCATAACCGCCATAAAAAAGCCAGACTACGGTTTGCAACTGCACATGGGGACAAAGATCGTACTTTTTGGAGAAATGTCCTCTGGTCTGATGTAACAAAAATATAACTGTTTGGCCATAATGACCATCGTTATGTTTGGAGGAAAAAGGGGGTCGCTTGCAAGCCGAAGAACACCATCCCAACTGTGATGCGCGGGGATGGCAGCATCATGTTATGGGCGTGCTTTGCTGCAGGTGGGACTGGTGCACTTCACAAAATAGATGGCATCATGAGGCAGGAAAATTATGTGGATATATTGAAGCAACATCTCAAGACATCAGTCAGGAAGTAAAAGCTTGGTTGCAAATGGGTCTTCCAAATGGACAATGACCCAAAGCATACTTCCAAAGTTGTGGCAAATTGGCTTAAGGACAACAAAGTCAAGGTATTGGAGTGGCCATCACAAAGCCCTGACCTCAATCCCATAGAAAATGTGTGGGCAGAACTGAAAAAGCGTGTGCGAGCAAGGAGGCCTACAAACCTGACTCAGTTACACCAGCTCTGTCAGGAGCTTACTGTGGGAAGCTTGTGGAAGGCTACCCAAAATGATTGTATGTGAACTTCTGACCAACTGGGAATGTGATGAAAGAAATAAAAACTAAAATAAATAATTCTCTCTACTATTATGCTGACATTTCACATTCTTAAAATAAAGTGGTGATCCTACCTGGCCTAAAACAGGGAATTTTTACTAGGATTAAATGTCAGGAATTGTGAAAAACTGAGTTTAAATGTATTAGGCTAAGGTGTATGTAAACTTCTGACTTCAACTGTATGTACCCATCTGAAGTGCAAATGTATTGCATTGTGAAGTCTATACATTGCATGGGAAGTCAGAAGTCAGTTAAGTCATTGTTTACTGTGTCGAAGGTTCTGCAGGTCCTTGAAATACCTGATCAGGTTTGTGAGCACCAGAGATAATGTTTGATTGTGTGTAGAGCTCTGTGTTGTCTGGGACTGTGCTGTACTAGAAGGATAGAGAGATAAAACTGTGTATACAGGGCAGAGCATTTCAGGACTGACTGTGGTTCAAAGGAACACAAGCCGACAAACCTCACTGAGGCCAAAGTTCACTTGACAAGAGCGAAAGCACCTGCTATCAGCTCACAACATTCACACAACTTTTGTAGTTTATCTTGTCTTGACTTAAGCTAGAATTGTGGTCAGTTGCGTATATGGCTTATGTAGGGTTCTTTTTGTTTAGTTCAGTAGCCCTTTCCACTCGCAGTCCATCATCCCATATACGGCTTGAACATTTCAGATTTTTTCATTGATTAGCACCTACATTGGAAACCAGTGGCTGTACAGTAACATGATATATTATGTCAGAGCACAGGTTCTCCATTTAACAGCACTGTATAGGTTTTGACTGACAGCCGTTATAAACTTTAGCACTGCGTGCGACAAGAAGATGCCCCCATCCCTCCTGCTATTTGGGCTACTTTTGCACATTTGTTGTTGTCTGAGTAAGGGAACTGCTGTACCTTAAGATGACTCTATGTATTTTGAAAGATGAGATGTTGAGGATTATAATAAATACTGCTTTGATGTCATACAAGCAAACCACACACCCATGAGTCCAAATGTGTACTTCATATTTTAAATCTCACGTAATTTACAGTATCAATGTTTATGATCGCTATGTTTGATCCACAGTTACAAGGATGAAATGTGATATCATTCAGTTAGTGAAATTACATTGAAAAGACGTCTTTTAGATGCCTTTTCCAGAAGTTGACATCAAGTGAAAGGTTAAAAGACGTATTTTTTGGACGTCGAAAGTACATCTTATACGGATGATAAAAACACATCTTATACGGACTTCACAAATACAAAATACGTATTTCCTGGACTTTGAAAATATATATTTTCCGGGCATTGAAAATACTTATTTTCCTTACGATGAAAATGCGTGTTTTTCAGTCATTGATTCTATGGACAAATTTCAACTGATATACATTATCAATTAGGTAAGTATTATACCACAATAATAATTTTCCACACCTCTTAAAAGGAAAGAGGAGCCAAATGTAGATCGCAACAAAATATGTATTATTGCTCCCATAAATCACATGCAATTAAGTAAGCTTTTTAAAAGCTTTAAATCTGAATGATGATGTTCAAAGTAGTCTAATACATAGAAAAAAAGAAGAAAAAAACACTTAAACTACAATAAGATTCTGAGTAACGATTACATATTATTTTTCTTGCTATGACTGTGATATGTTGTTGTTTATCTACCTTAGGTGAATACACTAACTGTAAGTCACTCTGGATAAGAGCGTCTGCTGAATGACCAAAATGTAATTGTAAAAAACAACACTTTTGCAAGGCACACTAGTTCTTATTCTAATGAGCTCCGCCCCCAAACAAGTACACATTTGGTCATTGAGGACCAGATCCAAATCTTAACGAATCATAGACATCTAGGCTGTTTCACAAGTTTGAACATCACAGTACAGTACGGCACAGTTTAGTACAGTAGAGCACAATAGAACACAGAAGAGTAAAGTACAGTACAGTACAATAGAATACGGTATGGTACGGTACAGGACAGTAGTTTTTTCAGTGGAGTACATTACAGTATGGTATATTACAGTAGAGTTTAATTCATTACAGTTAAGTACAGTAGAGTACATTACGTATAGTTTAATGCAGTAGAGTACAGTACAGTACAATACAGTAGTTTAATTCAGTACAGTAGAGTAAAGTACAGTTTAGTTTAGTAGAGTACATTAAAGTAGGGTACAATATAGTACACTACTTTATACTTTACGGTACTCTAGTGTGCTCTACTGTAATGTACTGTACTCTGCTGTACTGTACTGTACTGTGCTGTCAAATTTGTGTAGGTCTGTTTTTGGGGGTTTATTTATTCGCACCAAAGAAAAGAAGTGAAAGACAAAACTGTACGGACAAAAAACTGGTAAAAACGGTGTGCAGGTGAGGTTGGAAGCCCAAAAGCGCTGATATGAAAACCAGACCACAAATAAGTACCAAAAAAAAGTTTGTTCAATCAGTTAAACAAAGCATATTAATTATAATTGTACATGATATACTCAGTATATAAGAAAAAACATGTTTGATTATGTATGTGTGTGTGAGAGTGTGAGAGTGTGAGAGTTAGGCTACATGGAGGGGATTATTGGTAGTTTGGTTCATCAGACTGACCCCCAGTCTTCACTTGGAAGTTATTGAGGGATGATGAAGTTTTGGCAAGATTAAGAAAATTATTCCAGAGTATGGTACCTCTCTATCTGATAGAGAATTGACTATGTGAGGTGCGGCAGTGGGGAGGGTGAAGGTTATCGCGGTGTCTTGTGTTCTATAGATGGATTTCAGAATTAACCTGGAATAATCCATTGAAGGGTTTAGGTAAACAGTCTGGGAGGTATGAGTAGTTGTGTACTGGCCCAAACAATATTACAGTAAATGAAATATGGGTAAATAAGCTATAGTATAGAGTTAGGAAGTTAAGCCTGATGAACCAAACCACAAATCTTTTTGATGATACCAACCGATTTCATTACTTTGCTAAAGACAAATTGAACATGATCTTTCCAGGATAACTTTTCATCAATTCGAAGGAATCTAGTGGATGTGACTTGTTCCATTTCATTCTGACCAATTCCAAATCAAATCAAAGTTTATTTGTCATGTGCGCCAAATACAACAGGTGTAGTAGACCTTACAGTGAAATGCTTACCCTAATCAACAGTGCAAGGCCCTAACCAACAGTGCAATTTAGTAAAAAATAGGTATTAGGTGAACAATAGATAAGTAAAGAAATAAAAAACAACAGTAAAAAGTAAGTGAAAAATAACAGTAGCGAGGCTATATACAGTAGCGAGGCTATAACAGTAGCGAGGCTATAACAGTAGCGAGGCTATATACAGTAGCGAGGCTATAACAGTAGCGAGGCTATATACAGACGGGCTAATTGAGGTAGCATGTACATGAATGTATAGTTAAAGTGACTATGCATATATGATAAACAGAGAGTAGCAGCAGCGTAAAAGAGGGGTTGGGGTGGGACAATGCAAAAAGTCTGGATAGCCATTTGATTACCTGTTCAGGAGTCTTATGGTTTGGCGTAAAAGCTGTTGTGAAACCTTTTGGTCCGTGCGGTAGTAGAGAGAACAGTCTATGATTGGGGTGGCTGGGGTCTTTGACAATTTTTAGGGCCTTCCTCTGACACCACCTGGTGTAGAGGTCCTGGATGGCAGGCAGCTTAGCCCCAGTGATGTACTGGGCCGTACGCACTACCCTCTGTAGTGCCTTGCGGTCAGAGGCCGAGCAGTTGCCGTACCAGGCAGTGATGCAACCAGTCAGGATGCTCTCGATGTTGCAGCTGTAGAACCTTTTGAGGATCTGAGGACCCATGCCAAATCGTTTTAGTCTCCTGGGGGGGAATAGGCTTTGTTGTGCCCTCTTCACAACTGTCTTGGGGTGTTTGGACCATTCTAGTTTATTGGTGATGATTGAGATTCTGGCTCTTTTTTTTAACAATATTTCTTATCCTTACTAGTGAATACAATAAAGTTAGATTTTTTTTACATTTAGAGATCATTTGTTTATCTGGAACCATTCAGCAAATGTTGCCATACCTGAGTTGGCTTCATGAATTAGTGAATCAAAATGATTGTGTGATAAGAATCAAATTGGTATCATCAGCAAAGAGAATGGGACGTACAGTAGAAGACACAGCAGCAAGGTCATTGATATAGATTAGGAATAACAAAGGTCACAATTATCCAACCCTGTGGCACATCACAGGATATCTAGGCCCTGGTAGATGCATAGCCAACCAATTGCATAAACACATTGTTCTCTATCATAAACATAACTATATAACCAATTATAGTTATAATCATGAAAACCGTAATAATGCAATTTAGAAAGTAATATTTAATGATTCACCATGTCAAACGCTTTGGATAAATCAAAAAAGATGCCAAGAGCGTATTCATTGTTGAACAAAAATATAAACGGAACTTATAATGTGTTGGTCCCATGTTTCATAAGCTGAAATAAAAGAGGCCAGAAATTTTCCATACACACAAAAAGCTTATTTCTCTCAAATGTTGTGCAAACATTTGTTTACTTCCCTGTTAGTGAGCATTTCTCCTTTGCCAAGATAATCCATCCACCTGACAGGTGTGGCATATCAAGAAGCTGATTAAACAGCATGATTACTACACAGGTGCGCCTTGTGSTGGAGACAATAAAAGGCCACTCTAAAATGTGCAGTTTTCTCACACAACACAATGCCACAGATGTCTCAAGTTTTGAGGGAGCATGCAATTGGCATACTGACGGCAGGAATGTACACCAAAGCTGTTGCCAGAGAACTGAATGTTCATTTCTCTACCATAAGCCACCTCCAGCTTCGTTTTCGAGAATTTGGCAGTACGTCCAACCGGCCTCAAAAACACAGATCACGTGTAACCACGCTAGCCTAGGACCTCCACATCAGGCTTCTTCACCTGCGAGATTGTCTGAGACCAGCCACCCGGACAACTGATGAAACTTTGGGTTTGCACAACCGAAGAATTTCTGCACAAACTGTCCGAAACCGTCTCAGGGAAGCTCGTCTGCGTGCGTCCTCACCAGGGTTTTGACCTGACTGCAGTTCTGGGTCGTAACCGACTTCAGTGGGTAAATGCTCACCTTCGATGGCCACTGGCACGCTGGAGAAGTGTGTTCTTCATGGATGAATCCCGGTTTCAGCTGTACAGATGGCAGACAGCATGTATGGCGTCGTGTGGGTGAGCGGTTTGCGGATGTCAACGTGCACAGTTTGGAAAGGTGTGTGGCCACCTTGTGACATCAATTAGACCTCACACTCAAACCCTTCTAACAATTTTTTCTTATCGTGCACCTAATCAAAAATGTCTATGAATATTCTTACTATGTAACTGGATGTATCCAGAGTATTTTCAGATATTGTTATTGACAAATTCTGTGAAAAGTACAGTAAATTAAAAAAGCACATAGTTGTTCTGTTAGAAACATTTAAATGTGGCCCTATCCATATAGGCCAATTTCCACGAATGTAAGGGGTTAATTATTGGCTTAATATTAGGGAATTATCACAATTGACATAGACTAAATATTGCTATTATTATTGTGATAAAGTAGAAGGAATGTGGAGGCAAAATAGCATGTGATTGAAAGAATAACTGAATAAAACAGGTAGAAGTGACAGAATAGGATAGTTAGTATTTCTTCTGTATTTTCACTGAGGTTTATTGCGTCTGTGTGTCTGCAGAGGGGCGGGGGTCTCTCTTCATGTCTGTCCGTCTGCACGTGAATGTGTGACTGACAGAATTAGGTCAGGGACAATAGACTGCTGCTCTCATTATATGGAGAGACATTAAAATAAAGAAATTACTAAAAATAACGAATAATGGAACCAGGTTCCCGGCACGTACACACAGCACATCTATGCTATAATTCCCTTTCTGTGAATGAAAAAAACTAAAAGGTGTAAACAGGGGGTTTGTCGTAATCAAAAGTCATTTCCGCCTCATTCAGGGCTTTTCTATAAATGTCTCCCCTGGTTTGGGACTGAATATTTAAAGGTTAGGACATGAGGGTGTAACACAGCATTTTAAACACAGAGAGCAGACAGAGACTAGATTAGCTGTGGATGATCGTGAATATTTATATGATTATTGGATGTGCTTGGGGGACTTGATGAAGAATATTTAAACTATATTTAACCTTTGGGCTTGAATAGCTGAATTGGACATTATTGGACACAATGAGGGAGGCAAGTGAAGTTCCATTATTGTTCAGTTGTTTTTGTCTGAGTTTAGTACATTTAGTGGACAGATAAGGACTGTGATACATTCCTTTGCTGTTTTGATTTGAGTTGATATTCATATTCTTGCATTTATAAAAATTAAGAGAATTGGCCGATTTAAATATTTTATCATAGTTTTAGAGCGGTTAAATTCACATAACACGYTGTGAATTACTTTCTGTTGGACTTACTCAATATTCTAATGTGATGTTTGCCAGTCTTTTTCATCTACTCCTGTCAAATATTGTACTGTACTCCTGCACTCATCTGTGAAGACCTTTTCCTTATCACATGCTTTAGTGTTGTTGTTAGTGCCCTCTAGTGTGAGGACCAGGTTTTGAGATGCGATTTGTGTCCTGAAATCTCAATTTGGGTGTCCATTCTTCGGCTCTATCTCAACTAATCTTTACGTGTTCCCTTGCACCTCTCTACGCCTCCTTCTCAACCCTATTGGAGGAGAAGGTCCAAGGGCTCCACCCTCTGACCTTCTTCTTCAAAGGGTTTTGAGAATGACGAGAGTAAATAGTATGGGAGGAAGTGCATAAAGATGAATTGCGATAGAGCCTTTTTTAGATCAGTGATTTCTTCAAGGGAGCCAGGAAGGATATATTTTAGTGTTGGAACAGAGCCTTCATGTTATCCCCACCCCACTGTGTCCAGGGTCAGATCTGCAGGGCGGAGCTGGAGAAATGGTCCAGTCAGATGTACCAGGAGCCTGAGGTCATGCCAGAGGAGGTCCACATGTTTGACCTGGACTGCTTTCTGTCCGACATCTCTGACACCCTGTTCACCATGACCCAGAAGCCCTGCCCGTGGGCCAACGACCGGCACAACAGTGAGTACCACACCACAACGTCCATTCTACTTACTTATCTACCTACAGTATGTCTATTATACTTAGAGGAACCATTTTACTGTCTACTGAAGCCCTACAGAAGCCCTGTCTATGATACTTGTAACACTATGATACAAATCCCTATGAAATTGAAAATGTTTCTTCTTCTTTTTATTTTATTGACAAAAATAACAGAATACACCACTTACCATTTATCCAACCTATGGTCATGTGAGACAATAATGCAGGAAAGAAACCGCCCAACAAATGAGGAACTTCAAATGAATAAATTAGGCTAAAGATACAAACAGAGGCACACACCCATTGTCTCGCTGTCTCTGGTATGTTTTTCTGTATGTGATAGTAGTGTCCTACCTCATTCCTCCTCAGCGTACACCAGCAATGCTGACATGATCCAGCCAGGTCTCACCCCACTGCAGCCCAATCTAGACGACTTCATGGATATCCCAGGTATTGTGTGTGTGGACTGGATTTCTCTAGCGGTTTACAAACTATCAGGTCTACCTGATCTGTTCCTGGCTGGCTCAGATGTTTTTTTCATGTCTTCTCCGATCTCTTAAAGTCAGCTATAACAGCCTCCACTCTTCTGGGAAGGCTTTCCACTACATGTTGGAACATTGCTGCGGAGCATTAGTGAGGTCAGGCACTGATGTTGGGCGATTATAGGCCTGGCTCGCAGTCAGCGTTCCAATTCATTCCAGAGGAGTTCGATGGGGTTGAGGTCAGGGCTCTGTGCAGACCAGTCAAGTTCTTTCACATCTATCTCGACAAACCATTTCTGTATGGACCTCGCTTTGTGCACAGGAGCATTGTCATGCTGAAACAGGAAAGGGCCTTCCCCAAACTGTTGCCACAAAGTTGGAAACACAGAATCGTCTAGAATGTCATTGTATGCTGTAGTGTTAAGATTTCCCTTAATGGGAACTAAGGGGCCTAGCCCAAAACATGAAAAACAGCCCCAGACCATTATTCCTCCTCCACCAAATGTTACAGTTGGCACTATACATTGGGGCAGGTAGTGTTCACTTGGCATCCGCCAAACCCAGATACGTCCGTCGGACTGCCAGATGGTGAAGTGTGATCCATCACGCAAGAGGACGCATTTCCACTCCTCCACAGTCCAATGGTGGCGAGCTTTATACCTCTCCAGCCGACGCTTGGCATTGCGATCTAAGGCTTATGTGCGGCTGCTCGGCCATGGAAACTCCCGATGAACAGTTCTTGTGCTGACGTTGCTTCCAGAGGCAGTTTAGAATTCGATAGTGAGTGTTGCACCAGAGGAAAGATTCTCTGTGCGCTTCAGCACTCGGCGGTCCCGGGCTGTGAGCTTGTGTGTCTACCACTTCATCTGAGCTGTTGTTGCTCCTAGACGTTTCCACTTCACAATAACAGGACTTACAGTTGACCGGGGCAGCTCTAGCAGGGCATACATTTGACGAACTGACTTGCTGGAAAGGTGGCATCCTATGACGACGCCACATTGAAAGTCACTGAGCTCTTCAGTAAGGCCACTCTACTGCCAATGTTTGTCTATGGAGATTGCGTGGCTGTGCGCTCGATTTTATACACCTGTCAGCAATGGGTGTGGCTGAAACAACCGAATCCACTAAGTTTAAGGAGTGTCTACATGCTTTTGTATATATAGTGATATATCGAAAGCTTGGGACTATAAGGTTGTATCTGCATTTTTGTCAAAATTGAGTTATTGACATAGCCTTGTTCTATTCAATGTTCTCCACCTACATAGTACTCTAAGTACCTCCAATTCATGTTGTTAAGTTCAAAAGAGTACAATATAAAAATTGCGTACACCATTTAAACCAATGAGGGTTCGGAACTTTAAAGTCAATTATCTCAGAGTCATCTTTTTGCAGATAAAAACTTAAAGTCCCAAGCTCTTGATATGACTTGGTATGGTTACATTAAATTTGCTCTGTTAAACCTATCCTTTGGAATGACTTCGACAGCAACAGTGAATCTATTTTAGTTAGTAAAAGATCCCTCATTAATCATTTTCATGACAGCACATTGGTAGTAGTCAGTAACAAATATCAATTCTAAGCATGGCTGGGCTTGGTTTTTAATATTTATTTATTTAACCTTTATTTAACTAGGCAAGTCAGTTAAGAACAAATTCTTATTTACAATGACGGCCTACCCCGGCCAAACCCGGACGACGCTGGGCCAATTGTGCGCCTCCCTATGGGACTCCCAATCACGGCCGGATGTGATACAGCCTAGAATCAAACCAGGGACTGTAGTGACGCCTCTTGCACTGAGATGCAGTGCCTTAGACCGCTGTGCCACTCAGGAGCCCTGGATGGGAGACCAAATGTATAGCTGTAGATAGATCAACTCTCCAGTAAGAGGTGATGCCAATCCTATAGTTTTTTTTCTGATACTGGATCTCACGTTGTTTCAAAGGCACAAATTCAACATATTTTATGGATGGTTTGTCTATGTTGAAAATTGGTTACCATGATGACAATCCTGTGATTGACATGTCACCTTCAAAACAGCAGTTTACATTGACTACTTTTTTCAAATCAATGTATTTACCACGTAGATTCCACGCCACAATACGTTGGCAGATTACGTTGAAGCAATGTTCATTTAAACAGTTTGTGCCCTTTGGGTTACTATATGTGTAGGGAAATCTGATGGACAGATGTGGTGACCAGAAACGATTGAAGCTCCTGATAAAAAGTTATAAATGCTACTTTATCAGTGTCTTTACCTATATATAGATTAAACGTATGTACTCTGTCGAAGAGAGTTAGAGCTACAAGAATAGTTTTTCACATACACAATCACTGCATGTAGCCAAAATGACTCTGTTAAGCAGGTGGCCAGGTATGCATCTTTAATCGATTTATATTTAGGCCTTCTCTTCTAAATATGCAGCTGGGGCCACCCATATGAAAATGAATATTTTTTTGCATGTATTATTATATTATTGAGTTAAGGATTCCTCTGTGAGTGGCACCCCTGGGCTGGGCGCTCTGTTCTGTGTCGTGTTTATGCCATGTCCGGAGTGAGCAGGAGGTCAGAGGCTGGGTTGAGACACAGTAGAGTAGGGAAGTGGAAGCGCATGTGGTTAACCGCAACACGTGGCAAAGGGGCCCAGCGGGATCAAGGGAATGAAGAGATGGAGATATTGGAAGGTAGTATGATTTATTTTCTTCTCCGGTGGTTTGAGTAGAGGATAACATTGTTTATTACAGGAACTCTTTATTGCATTGTTGCAACTCTCAGTTTGATCACTTCCTAGGATAGTAATATGCCCTGGACTGCCATATTGATTTTATAATTATATATTTGTCAGTGCTGCATTTTGTCCCTCTACATACCGGTACTGTAGTCCCCTGTACTGTGTGTGTGAGTGGGTTGTCAGGGGTATTGGCATGTGCATGTTCCTCCTGGTCTGTTCTTATGGCCTTGCCAGTACCAGGGTCCTTTGGCAGTAGGGTCCTTTGGGATCAGCTTTCTGCCTCCGTCACCAGGGTCAGCAGGGTGGCAGGGTGCTTGTCAGGGCCCATGTGTTTAACTAATGGACACACAAATAGAGACTCCCTTCCCATCCCTCCATGTGACTGTGTCACAACATACACCAATGCCATGATGTGACTGAGACGGAAGGAAACAAAGCTACGCCGCTGGTCACTGATCTCAGGTTGTTTATCATACCAGGTTGGTGTGAGTGTGTATGATCCTCAGTTGTTAGAGTAGGGTTGCCCACTGATACAGTGTCTTCTTCAACCTTCTTGAAGGTTCACATTGCTAAGGAACTAAGGTTCATATTGGTAAGTATTCTTGTAAATTATCTCTGAAAATGTACTACTGTGAGATTTTATGGGATTTTTTCATATCTTATCAGGTATTCCCTTAAAATATTGCATTCATTGAGGAAGGAGATTATTTCGTTCAATTTGTTTTAAACTTAAAATACGATTTCCTGATTTCACTGAAATAAATTCCTGGTACCTGCTGTGCAAAAAATTCACAGAATGTTGTTATCATAGAGGCGGGAATTGAATATGGTTAAAATGATAGAAACAACTAAATAAGTGATTGACAACAATGGGCTTGGGCCAGTATCATGGTGCAGTGATGTACTCACGTGTGTTTATTTGCTTTGACTGCTGTACTTTACAGTATTTGTCCTGAAAGGGTATACTTAGGGTTGTGGCGGTTGCGAAATTTCGTCAGCCGGTGATTGTCAAGCAAATAATTGTCGGTCTCATGGTAATTGAACGTTAATTAAAATAAACAAATTTAGCATCTCCTGGCTTCCACACATAGCCTACAAGCCACTGATGCAGACCTTTGGAACATCTACATTTTAAAAAGTCTAATAAATCATTGTAATATAGCCTACAACTTCACAATAAATCCATTATTTATTTTAGACAGGTCTAAAGAAGCATGATATGAAGAAAATGTAGTCTATTTCAGAAGAACAGAACAGAATAACATACTCTGAGTTGTCCTATGCCAAATGGCTGTTGGCTACACTAGTTCATTTAGCAGACTTCTAAGATTTGCTTAGAATTCCAAGGCATTATTTTCTCCAAACGATTTGAGGGAATGTGGCTATTCTGTGATGAGCGGTTAAAAAATAAATAGGTATTCCTATATGCTTAATTTGGAGTTATTAATGTAACTTTAGTTGTTCTACAAACATTGGGCTATATGTTTAGATTTTTAATACATCGTAAGGCTGAATGATGCAACTCTAATGATGATTTGAAAAAAGTTGCTTGAAAGGCATGAGCTCTGCTTTGTTTTTTGAGTAGGCTGTACACACTTTATCAGTTTCTCATTCAGAATTTGACAAGCACTTGATAATGCCTAGAATTTAACGGCGGAATCCCCATTGTATGGCCGTAATACACCCTAAAATCTATGCCCTTTGCGGGCAGCGTGCCCTTTGCGGGCAGCGTGCCCTGAGTGCTGCTTGCTCCATCATGTGATCAGGTCTTTCTCACAGGCTACAAGTGAAGACAGACACATTGGGGACGCAACTGCGTGCATCCTTATCCAATTCGGAGGTACATATTGATGATATTGAACTGTCTACATTTAATTTTCATCAGCCAACAAGACGAGTAGGCCTAACGAACAGCAAAAGCACTAGCCTATGCCAATCTACTAACCCCCATAGTACAAAGGTCAACCTATTCAATTCTGTGCGATAAATAAATATTCCAAACATAGTCTGCGACAGTTGTGGAATGCGATAGACCCCAAATGAATACAACCACTAGCATCAAAAAAACGTTTTGATGCAATGTGGCTGACACAAAAGATCAGAATGTTGAGCTTAAAATGTTGATAAACTATTAGGCTATTTCTTAACATTATAAGCGTAGCAATGCACACATGGTAGTAGGCTATAAGCTTGAATGTTTCCTTAGCGGAAAACACTATTATCAAAAGTGACCGCAAATGCGATTATGCATGTAATGCTTTTATTATAAAGGTGCATTTTTATGGTGAAAATTATCTTCCTCAAACTTGAAACTCACGCACTGCTTATGTATACCAGTTAGGCTCTACACCCCTTTTGTTTCTTATGCTGGGCATCATTCACAGGTGATAATATATAATTCACAAGTGATAGGCTAATATTGTCACCTGTATCGAAGCAGAAAAAAATACATTTTATCTATACACTTAAATAAAGGAGGACGCTTTTTCCCGTGGTTTATTTTCATGCCAGTCAGGTAGGCTATACTCCTGTAGTAAATATAAATAATGTGCTTAATATTAGGAAAGTTGAGAAATAAATATAGTAGGTCAAGCCTATAGAAAGCTGAGCCCCCTCTTTTTAGTAGTGGCCATCACTCTGTTTTCTCACGCAATTGCATAGCCTATTGAAATGTTGCGCAACATGAGCTCATGGGCCATCATGAAGTGTTTGATTAGATTTTCGGACACATTTGCATTGATGTCAGAGTGATTAGAGGAACAATAGAGTGCTGAGTACCAGGCAGTTAGCAAGTTTGGTAGGCTACTAATGGCCATCAGCAGCATCAGAGCTTGGAGAATCCTAATTACCATGACTAAACGGTCACGTGGAATTTGACTGCCTTCATGACTCGTGACCGCTGGTGTGGCGGTAATACGGTCACCGCAACAGTATTCCGTATTCTGCTTGAAAAGCATTTATTGCGAGGTGGAAACAATGTCTGTCCAAGTTGGCAGTGGGCACGTTGTTTTATGATGCGTCATGACTGCTGGCAAGGGCAGACATACTCTGGAAGCCCACCCAGTCAGATTCTATGGTGTCATCACCACGCCACAAGCAGATAAGACCATAGAATTATGTAATGGATCAGATGCCTTTCCTGAGTAAGCAACAGCCAGGCAAACATAATACTGAATGAAGTACGCAGAATAGACTATAATAGACTTGACTAAAATAGAAAGTATCTTTATTTATTTACATTTAACATTTTAATCATTTAGCAGATGCTCTTATTCAGAGTGACTTACAGTAGTGAGTGCATACATTTTCATACTTTTTTCGTACTTTTTTATCCACTTTTTTATCAATTTGCACAAAAATTAGGCCCCTACATGTACATTATTCAGTACAGACATTATACTTGCCAAGACTGCAGATGTGTTTTATTGACAGTATGTTGATTCATCAACATGGTTCAGGTGTGATCTTTCCTTCAAAGTCAGTGACATAGTGCAACTAATGGCAGTAGCAACAGTCATCAAAATTGTTAAAAGGTTTTAAAAACAACTAATAAATGCAACATTTGGACAATGGATGAAGATACTTTTAAAACTTTTTGAATTTTTTATAATCCATCAGATATTGACATGATTATAGCACATAAAAAAAAATGTACTGGCACGGACAAATAATGAATAGAGTTCAGGGATTTAGGTTGGAATTCAAGTATTCATTTTATTGTCAAATTTCACCTTTTTTATTAGAATGCACTCATATATAAATTGTCTTACTGTATCAGGTATTTTTTGTATATTTTGTGTTAAAATAAATTGACTTACATGCGCCTCATTTGCATAAATATGGTGGCTGTGTTTGCATATATGAACACAATAACATAAAGGTGTGGGACAGGGCTGCAACCACCAAACACTTGCCCTGTCTACCCTACCTTCACTGTTTAAACTGCCTCATTAATTACTGTTGTCACGTTCTGTTGCATAATTCAACAAGTGTGTTAATAGCAAGATAACACGCTTGGCTCTAGATTACACCTATTTAAGCATACTCTACATTGTTTGCAATATCAGACATAATATCACTATAAACTGTGTGTTTTAGGAAGTTGCTTTCATTTCAGCGCATCTAATTTGTAAACATTTCAACTGTATTAAATTATTACTTTTTTAAATTCCACCAAAAAATTAACACCCATCAAAATAAAGTGATCTCTCTTCTCTTTCTTGTGATGTAAGTGTCGAGACTGTGTGTTTAATCGCTGACAAAGCTTTAGCGTTCTTATAGATTCAACAGTTGAACAATGTATTCCATTAAGCCCATTTCAGCCATTACCAGGGTGTGTTTGACAGGTCATTACAAACATTTCCGCGGTCGTAACGTTAACGGGAAAAAAACGTCACGCATAAGCAAGAGTATGAAAGAGTTGCAGGAGTAAAATTAAAGCAATCAATCCAGCGAGATTTAAGTGACAAGTGGATTTTGCACCCCTCAAACACAGGAAATAGGTGGCTGAAAAAGACAGATCCTCAGGTGGGTGGGGCATACGCCTTGCTAATGGCAGGGTATCATCTCCTTCCATCTGTCCATGCAGGTTCTACCTGGAACCAAAAAGGGCTCTCCTATGGGACAGCCAAGGAACCCGTTTGGAACCCTTTTTTCTAAGAGTATAGGGTTGATGATTGTCTTTTTTCCTGTCTTTTGTTAGATATCTTTATGAGCTACCGGGGCCAGTCATTGGAGCAGGCTGCTTATGCTGACTGTGGCTACTTTGAGAGCTCCTCCAGTGGGGCTTTCCCCTCTGTGTCCAGCCCTGTGGTCACCGTTCCACAGCTACACGTCGACACTCAACTAGCTCAGGTACAGTAGCTAAGCACTTTGCTTGACATTTTTGGAAACTGTTGTTCTTCCACTGTTAGGGGATGGAAAAGTGATGAAAAAGTCAACCATTCACATCAAATTTGACACATATTGCCTGCACTATGTATTCTTTGTTTTGGGTTCCTGCGTTTTCATTGCATAGTTTGTTTTACTGTTTACTGTTAAAGTGATAGTTTATAATATAAATTGTACCCAAAATGTTTTAGTCGTGATTAATGACAATGAATCTCTCTTCCAGTCCAACCTCTCATCTGACAGCCTGTCTCAGCCCTCTTCATCCAACTCTCTGTCAGGCCCTGGCTATCACAGACAACCCCTGACCTCTGAAATGACCTTCAACCCCACTAACAACCCCAAGTTCAAAGGTCACCAACAACAGGATTACCACAGCGAGTACCATACTCCCAGCATGGTATCAGGGGCCATGCCCTCCTATGGACACCAGACTTACTCCGGCGCCGCCGTCTCCATCGCAACCACCAACATACAACAGCAGCCCGTCTCCCCAGGAGACGGAACCTTTTTGTATCCGCCTCCCTGTCACAAGTACGGTTACCACGCCACCACTGCCAGCTCAGTGACCTCTACCGTCATCACCCACACGGGATCCACTATGGGTGGCAGTATTCTGGGATCGGATCCCCAGGGTCATCACGGGTACTCCACCACGGGAGACATGTACTCGCCAACATCCTGCCTCTCTCAGGGGTACTCGTCCTTGGTCTCGGCCCCGGCCCTCCCCTCTCTCAGTGTACCTCCTCACTGCTTCTCAGCTCCACAGCAGCCGGGTGTGGCGGGTGGTAGACGGGGGAAGCACAAGCAGAAGACAGCAGTGGGGGTGCAGATGGGGTCCCGTCTGTCCACCCCTCAGACGGCTCCCCCCCAGACCAGCTTCCTGGCAAAACTACTGTCCTCCAGCACGCAAGAACGTGAGCATATCCATTCACTTATTTTTTTTCCTTCATCATACTTTCATACCGCAGTGATACACTGATGCACATGCCATTCCAACACTCTTGGTCTTGTATTCACTGTTATCCACTATCACTGTCTTACAGAAACATTAACCAAAACCATTGTACGTTTGTTTTACCTCCGCACAGTTCACTTTTGACCATCTTGTTTTTAGGCAAACCAACGCTGGGATTCGATGCAACTTTAGTAGCAACCAAAGGGCACAGGTCAACCTCTCCCAACTCTCCAGTAAGGCCAATATAGTTTCTTTAGTTAACACAGGTGTGAGTTTCAAAGACATAATTCAAACCTTTACTGCAGATTACAGTTGTACTTTTAATCAGATAATGTGTTTGGTTCAGCATTCGAGCAGCAGCATGCGCATCGGAGGAGTGTCTGGATCTCAGCTGCAGCCTGGGTCTCCCTGGCCCTCAGGGATCCCACTTCTTACACCAATTCACTGCCAGACGTCCACCCACAGCCACGCCGGTCTATACGCTAGTACCTCCCACGGATCTGCCGTCTCTGCTCTCCTCACCCAGGGCTCAACACACCCCAACATACCTCTCCTCATCCCCAAGACAGAAAAACTCTCCCCTGTACAGATCTATGGTTCTGAGAGAACTAGTTTAACAGGTAATTAAGGACGAACATAATTTAATGTAAAAATGTTTAACATGTCGTGTGGTTGTAAAGCAAAGAAAGCCATTCCTCTTTGTTTGTTTGTTTGTTTGTTTGTTTTTAGTGAGCTTCTCGGGACACTCAGGGCAGATGTCCCCAACCAACTTTCTAGAGAGGGCATCCAACACTGAGTCTCCGCACTCCTTACCTGGACATTCCAAAATGGAGTCAAACAAGGTAAGCAAAAACAACTTGACCGTTCATTACTCAACATACATCCTATGGAATACCTAAAACTACTGTCTGATAGAAAGACAATGATGAATAAACAAAATACTGTTGCTAGTATGTCTTTCCTAAATTGAACTCAAGGTCTGGTTATCAGACGACTTATGTGTTTTTTCCCCAATCAAATCAAATCAAATCAAATTTTATTTGTAACATTCACCAAATTTAACAGGTAGACCTTACTGTGAAATGCTTACTTACAAACCCTTAACCCACAGTGCAGTTCAAGAAATATTTACTAAATAAACTAAAGTAAAAAATAAAATAAAAAGTAATACAATAAAATAACAATAACGGGGCTATATACAGGGGGTACCAGTACTGAGTCAATGTGCTGGGGTACAGGTTAGTTAAGGTAATTTGTACATGTAGGTAGGGGTAAAGTGACTATGCATAGATAATAAACAGCGATGTCAATGTGAATAGTCCGGGTGGCCATTTGATTAATTGTTCAGCAGTCTTATGGCTTGGGGATAAGACTTGGGGATTGGGGATTTTGGGATTTCTTTGGGCCTTCCTCTGACACAGCCTAGTATATAGGTCCTGGATGGCAGGAAGCTTGGCGATGTACTGGGCCATACGCACCACCCTCTGTAGCGCCTTACGGTCTGATGCCGAGCCTTTCAAAGGACTTCATGGCTACCGACGTGAGTGCTATGGGGTGGTAGTCATTTAGGCAGGTTATGGTGGTCTGCTTGAAACATGTAGCTATTACAGACTCGGCCAGGGAGAGGTTGAAAATGTCCGTGAAGACACTTGCCAGTTAGTCCGCACATGCTCCTGGTAATCCGAATGGCCCCGCAGCCTTGTGAATGTTGACCTGTTTAAAGGTCTTGCACACATCGGCTACGGAGAGCGTGATCACACAGTCGTCCGGAACAGCTGGTGCTCTCATGAATGCTTCAGTGTTTCTTAGTGTCCCACTTCTTGAAAGCAGCAGCTCTAGCCTTTAGCTCGGTGCGGATGTTGCCTGTAATCCATGGTTGGGATATGTATGTATGGTCACTGGGGGTGCGTCGTCGATGCACTTATTGATGAGGCTGGTGACAGAGGTGGTATACTCCTTAATGCATGGGGCGGCAGGTAGCCTGGTGGTTAGAGTGTTGGACTAGTAACCGGAAGGTTGCAAGATCGAATCCCCGAGCTGACAAGGTAAAATTCTGTTGTTCTACCCCTGAACAAGGCAGTTAACCCACTGTTCCTAGGCCATCTTTGAAAATAAAATTTGTTCTTAACTGACTTGCCTAGTTAAATAAAGGTAAAAAAATAAGTCTGTGCTAGCCTAGCATCCGAGTCATCTGATCACTTCTGTATTGAGCGAGTCACTGGTAATTCCTGGTTTAGTTTTTGCTTGTAAGCAGGAGTCAGGAGGATAGAATTATGGTCAGATTTGCCAAATGGAGGGCGAGGGAGAGCTTTGGATGCGTCTCTGTGTGGAGTAAAGGTGGTCTAGATTTTTTTCCCCTCTGGTTGCACGTTTTACCTAGAAATTAGGTACAATTAATTTAAGTTTGCCTGCATTAAAGTCCCCGGCCACTAGGAGCACCGCTTCTGGATGAGCATTTTCTTGTTCGCTTATGGCCTTATACAGCTCGTTGAGTGTGGTCTTAGTGCCAGCATCGGTTTGTGGTGGTAAATAGATGGCTACGAAAAATATAGATGAAAGCCCTCTTGGTAGATGGTGTGGTCTACAGTTTATCATGAGGCACTCTACCTCAGGCGAGCAATACCTCAAGACCTCCTTAATATTAGACATCACGCACCAGCTGTTATTGATAAATAGACACACTCCACCACCCCTTGTCTTACCAGCTGTTCTGTCCTGCCGATGCATGGAAAACCCAGCCAACTGTATATTATCTGTGTTGTCATTCAGCCACGACTCGTTGAAACATAAGATATTACAGTTTTTAATGTCCCGTTGGTAGGATAGTCTTGAGCGGAGATCATCCAGTTTATTTTCAAGTTGATTGCACGTTGGTCAGTAGAAAGGATGGTAGAGGCGGGTTACCCACTCGCCGACAAATTCTCACAAGGCACTGCTACCTCCGCCCCCTGTATTTCCGTCTTTTCTTCATGCAAATGATGTGGATTTGGGCCTGGTCTTGGAGATGCAGAATATCCTTCGCGTCAGACTCATTAAAGAAAAAATCTTTGTCCAGTTCGAGGTGAGTAATCGCTGTTCTGATATCCAGAAGCTATTTTCTGTCATAAGAGACGGCTACACTATGTACAAAATAAGTTACAAACAATGCGAAAAAACACACAAAATATCACAGTCGGTTAGGAGCCCGTAAAACGGCAGCCATCCCCTCCGGCGCCATTCTTCATTACACTCCACCAGTGTTAGAGAAATGAATAGTGTCTGTGTTGAGGCGACCGTCGATAGATAGATGTTGACAATCTCAATCTATAAGCATACAGTTCCTGATTTATGAGGGGTGTGTTTGTTGCAGACAGAGACCAGGAGGATAACTCACATCTCTGCTGAGCAGAAGAGACGTTTCAACATCAAGCTAGGCTTTGATACTCTACACAGTCTCGTCACCACACTAAGCTCTCAGCCAAGTATAAAGGTAGGTACTGCAGTAAGATATTCAAGACTCTGGTTTTTCACATTAAAAAGTATGCCAAACAAAAATCTTTGATTGCAAAGTTAAACAAACCATACTCTTCTATCCACCAGGACTACTTTTAACAATTTCCACAGGACATTTTACAAAAATAAATGTAAAGTGCAACAGAATGACCCTCAGTTTTTTTTTCTGTGACCACGTTTTCCAACAACTCAGTTAAATATCTACTCCGAATTAAGATTAAGAGATGTCTGCAGAAAGAATGGGGTGTCAGCTATGACATGACAACTTGAGTTTGAAAAAATATATTCTGGTTAAGTACAGTACAGTAAAGTACAGTACAGTAGATTATACTGTACTCTACTCTAATGTGCTGTACTGTACTAAACTCTACTGTACAGTACAGTACTGTACTATATTGTACTGACCTATACTCTACTTTCCTTTACTGTACTGTACAGTGCTGTGCTGTCCAAACTTGTGAAACAGACGTCTATGATTGGTTCAGATCTGGACTGATCAAATTTCAACTACTTTTCAACGTCCGGTGTTGGTCGATGCACAGTGGTTGAGAAGGCTGGTTACAGTAAATGGAAAGAGAGTGGGCTCATGGGTAGTTGTCAGTGAGAGCCGGGAGAGGTGACATTAACTGGAGAGAGAGAGAGAAGAGAGACTGGGAGAGAGAGGGAAGGGTTCTTCAGACTGTTTTCACACTCTTGCTTTAACTACCATGTTACAGAAAGAGAAAGAAAAGAGTTGAAGGGAGGACAGTAGCAGGTGACCTAACTGTGGTTTGTAACTACTATGAATTCCCATAGGCAATTCTGTTGCAGTCATTCTGTTACTGATTTTTGGGTTATTCTGTTACTGATCTGGTAGCAGAATGATGCATTTTAATCACTTAATAAATCACAAACCAAATTGCTATCAGTAGAAACACTATAGCTAATTGGTCGGTCTACCTTTACTTGTTACTTCCGTGAATTGTCGTTATCCTCCCTCCTCATGAGGGATGGAAATTAGAAAATATCTTAAAGATATGCGGGTTTTTGGTCACAGAAGACAAATCATTTCTGCACAACTAACTATAAATGTTGATTTTAGTTGGTAGGGCTCTTTACTTCAGCATTGTGTTTTGATGTATTTCTAATACTTTTTAATACTTTTGCTGCTAGGTGTTTTCTAAGACCCCTTTTCCAACTGTTTGACCAGAAATCAATGCCTTTGCTTTTTTAAATTTTGTGGGAAAATTTTAGATTTTTTTTTATATGCCTTCATTTCTCAAATACATAGACTCTTATCATTCATTTTACACCAACTTTTATGTGCTACTATGAACTTCATATGTTAGTGCTCATGCAGGTTTTTACATGGAAATGCCTACTGCACAACACAAGGCATAGTGGTGCAGAGGATGGGAAGCTGCAATGAGCGGTATTTAGGAACTGTTATCAACACCAATCATCTCAGTTACAGTAACACAGAATGGTTTTAGTAGTCATGTCCTCCCACTATTCCAAACGCACAGCATGAGATTCCATGTGGTGTTGCTCAGCAGTAACCCCTTTGTTCCATAGAAATAGAACAAGTAAATACATGGAGCATTATGTATCTACATTATTGTCTCTGTGCTCTGTCCCATGTCCCAGATCAGCAAGGCCACAACGCTACATAAGACAGTCGAGTACATCAGTAAGATGCAGCAGGAGAGATCTCAGCTACATGAGGAGGCTCAGAGACTCAGGGACGAAATTCTGCTCCTCAACTCAGCCATCAAGTAAGACCACCATCTTGAAACACATTAAACATAATCTGTGTGTGTGTGTGTGCGCGTGTGTGTGTGTATGTGCTCATACCACTTCTCGCCCGATGCAGTGTATGCCAGCAGCAGCTGCCTGCCACTGGTGTGCCCATTACCCGTCAACGCTTCGACCACATGAGGGAGAAGTTCAGAGAGTACGTCCGGGCACAGACACTACAGAACTGGAAGTTTTGGATCGTATCTTTAAACTCAGTGATCGCACAATTAGGAGAAGCATAGATTCAGTGTTAGATCCAGACCTGGGTTCAAATAGTATTTGTTTTCTTTCAAACAATGTACTTTTTCTGGAGTGCCAGATGGTCTTTTTTTTTATAGATGACTCCATTGTTTACATTGCACCAGACAAGATCAGTCAACCGCGCCTACAGTATTTGGAAAAAGTGAAACAAATGGTCTGGTTTGACTAGTAGCTCACATATGAACAGCCAATCAGAAGTATGGATATGTATATTTTGTATCATATTGTAAATAGTGTCATGTGTGTCATAATAATACATGAATTAGGTGCTTTCCTAAACACGGGCTCAGTTCAGCATTATCATAGAGCCCTTGTTTGAGTCCTATAACGGGATGGTGTCCACAGCCAGTGTTGAGGATCTTTGTCGCACCACTCTGTCCTGGCTGGACCAGCACTGCTCTCTGCCTGCCCTCAGACCCAGTGAGTTCAACATCACCAGCTTCAATGACTATCAGTTCGTCTTCTGGTCTGTCTGTCTGTTAGTCATCAAATTTTTGTCTATCTGTCTGTGTGTTTATCTGTCTTCTGTCAGATAGTCATCAAGTGTTACTCTGTGTGTCTGTCTGTGTGTCTGTCTCATTTTTCTCTTTCTCTCGCTCCTCATCTCCCTCTTACCTGATCCTCTCCTCAGTGGTCCTTAGTTCACTCCGTCTCCTGAGCACCTCCACGTCCATCCTGACAGACCCCAGCCTGGTGCCAGAGCAGGCCACCCAGGCGGTCACCCAGGCTAAGGGCCTCCCCCACCCTCACCTCCCTGGCCAACCCCAGGACCACTGAGAGACCGTAGCCTGCTCCCCAAGCAAGCCACCCAGGTTGCCACCCAGGGCCTCCCCCACCCTACCCATCCCCAGGACCACTCCCCCTCCACGTGGCCCATTGACAGGGAAAACACACAGCCTATGTGACCCTATGGAACATTATAATACCCTGTAACACAAAAGCCCAGTGACCCTATTAAACATTTTGAATACCGTAGATGGAAAACCAAACGGTGCCAAAGGATCACAGAGCTGAACCCACTTTCAAGCACTTTCAAGCTTTCAAAATAACTATATGATTCTTGGAGGGACCAGAACATTTCTATCCTTTACAAAAGGGATCATGTATATAAGGAGGACTGGAGGTTCAGCATGGAGGAACTTGATACTTAATCCCAGACCAACACCCACCACCTCACCATTTCCTGATGAACCAATGTACTCGAACGAGCACAAAACATTCCAAAGCTATAATCTTAGTTATACTCTTAGCTATAACCTTTCTATAAGGTTACTTCATATAATGCACTTTTATGGGTGATTTTATAGCGCTGAAATAATTTCGAAGTGACCATTTTTGTGTTCTGTTGTCCCAATAAAAAATTCAAATGAGGGAAGAGAAATTGAACGGGGGTGCTTTTCAATCCACATAGGCTACTATATCTGTGAATTAATTATGTGACTATAATTATATCCTGTAGTTATATCATTTTGAAATGACATATGGTAACACAGCTGCCAAAGGTATTTAACTACTCTGTGCTAATTGTCTATCTCAGGTTATGATTGTATTGTATATTGGAAGTATGGTCATATCCAACAACACACTATCGCCTGCTTAATAAAACTCTGTCTTGAAGGCTAATAGATGAGCAATATGTTTCCTACAGGCATGCTAATATTTCGATATTAATCTGATTATGGCAATACTCCGAGTTTGGCATTAGTCATTTTAACGCCTTACTCTGATTATGTTTATTGGAGTAAGGTCATAATCTATGCATAAACCGATTAAAACACCTGGATTTTCAGCTCTTTCAAACATGTAAACCACACAGATCCTATTACATTTCTTCATATAGGATTCAATATGATGTAAACACATTAAAGGGTAAATCTACAGTTGAAACAATAACAAGGCAGACACACCGCCTCTGTTTTTGGTAAAAAGCTGAGGGATGGGCCTGGAGAAATGTTACCACTCTCAAATTCATAGACAGAGCTATGGATGCAAGGACTGACCATCCATTTTAAAATTCAAGTTTTAACCATGTTTTGAGGCAATACATTATTTGTTTAAATGAACATTGTTTACAAACATTGGAATAATACAAGCTAATATTTTGGGTTATCATGGGCTATGACAGTCGAATTAAGCTAATGAGGCATTTATAAGTTATTTTCTTCAAGAATCAAATGGTACATATTATGAATTTATAAGTCCAAAAAATGGATGTAGCAACTGCAGATTGTCCCTTCAATCAGAGTACCTGTGGTGTGTTCTGTGCATGTCCTACCTGTAGGCCAATGTGATACCTGTATATTTAAAATGTTTGGCCGAAGGAAAGCCGCCTCTTCCTATACGTAGACTACGCGCAGGGCCCCCCTAGACTGAGTTTAGGAACTCAGTCGAGTTCTGAACTTACTGTTAAGAGTTATAAAAGTATAGTACACAAGGTGCAATATCAAAATTGTATTGTGCATCAGCAGTTTTCCACTTGTTATGTCAGTCACTGACAGTCACTCAATTAGCCCATGTCAGCTAAACATTTTTAGATTGCAGGCTAAAGTAATCTAGCCAGCCATCTAAACTGGTTATTTGGATCTTGGATGCTGATTGGTTGATAGCAGGGAGTTATTCAACACAATCTCCGGGTAATGCCGGTTCACAGCTCCATTTAAATTGTGCCAAAGCCCAGCCAGGCCATTCATAAACTTCATCTCCCCTGGAAAAAAAGCGGCAAGACATTATTTCCCCATGCTTGTAGCCTAGCATTTGCAACATTGAGGGTTTGTCTAAATCAGGGGTGCTCAAAGTTTTGGTATTGGTGGGCCAAAATATAATCTGAGTGGTAGACCTCAGGCCGAACAAACAGACAATAATAAAAGGTAAACAATAGCTTTTTCGAGTCTTTAAACAATAGCTTTTTTGAAAGTAATCATAAAATTACACTTAAAACAATCAAATTGTAGCCATATAACTTGACACCTAACAACACATTCGGATTAACAGTATTAAAGATGTATTACATTTTTATCATTGTAACATAGAAACAACCAAGTTTCTATGTTCATAAGGCTAATAATTTGAATATGTCTAGTGTTTTGGGGGCCCTAAGCTAGATCTGGTTGCTCCCCCCCAACCTCGCAGGCAAAACATTTTAGTGGCTCCCCTCATGGTCGCGGAGAGAGACATGTGAAGCTTTAAAGTTAATGTCCTGCAATTCTACACATTTTGCCATGGTGCGTGGAGAAAATGTTGCAGTTTTAAAGCAGATTTTCTGCAAATCTACACATTTTTCCATAGGGTAGAGAGAAAATATTTTTTAAACTAATTGAGTGAGAGTGACTTGGGTGCCCAGTCAGTAATTCGGCCATGAATACTACAAGGTTTAGATAGCTGGCTAGACTAACTTACCTAGCAATCTATAAAATGTTAGCTGACATGGACTAATTGATTGACTGTCAGTGACTGACATAACAAGAGGAAACATTTTAAGCTTTTTTTTTTACTATAAAAATAACGTCTCCCTGCCTGACAAGGATTGTCCCGACTTTCAAGAGTCTCTGAGCTAATTTCCAGCTATTATACGCATTTAGCCATGAGACTGAAGGGGGGTCTTTTTTTGCGAACTCTGCTGTGTCATACCACCGTGTCCAGAATAGGATCACTACACATCCCCGATTTTGGTGGCCTGTCCCAGGCTGGAGCTGTCCGCAGAAATGTCTCTGATCAGCCCTCAGAAAGAAAAACTAGAAAGTTCAATTGAGGTTGATATTTCTATAATCAAACACTATCCAATCAGATTTGCAGTGGTGTAAAGTACTAGTAGTTTTTTGGGTTATCTGTACTTTACTTTACAATTTATATTTTTGGACAACTTTTACTTCACTACATTCCTAATGAAAATGATTATTATTTTTACTCCATACATTTTCCCTGACATCTAAAAGTACTCGTTACATTTTGAATGCTTAGCAGGACAGGAAAATGGTCCAATTCACGCACTTATCAACAGAACATCCCTGGTCATCCCTACTGCCTCTGATCTGGTGGACTCACTAAACACACAGGCTTAATTTGTAAATTATGTCCAATTGTTGGAGATAGCCCCTGGCTATCCCTAAATAAAAGAAAATGTGGCTTTCTGGTTTGCTTAACATCATAAGAAATTAGAAATTATTTATACTTTTACTTTTACAGTGGTGGAAAAAGTACCCAATTGTCATACTTGAGTAAAAGTAAAGATACTTTGATAGAAGAAATGAAAGTGAAAGTCAGTAAAATACTACTTGAGTAAAAGGTTAAACGTTTTAAAAATAGCCTACTTACAGTGCCATCTGAAACTATTCAGACCCCTTGACTTTTTCCACATTTTGTTACATTACAGCCTTGAAGTCTACAAACAATAGCTGTGTCCAAACATTTGTATTAAAAATACAAAACAGAAATACCTTATTTACATACAGTACCAGTCAAATGTTTGGACACGCCTACTCATTCAAGGGTTTTCTTTATTTTTACTATTTTCTACATTGTAGAAATAACACGGAATGCATTTCAATTTTACTGGTGTGCCTTGTTAAAAGTTAATTTGTGGAATTTATGTCCTTAATGCGTTTGAGCCAATCAGTTGTGTTGTCACAAGGTAGGGGTGGTATACAGAAGATAGCCCTACTTGGTAAAAGACCAAGCCCATATTATGGCAAGAACAGCTCAAATAAGCAAAGAGAAACGACAGTCCATCATTACATGAAGGTCAGTCAATGCGGAAAATTTCAAGAACTTCTTCAAGTGCAATCGCAAAAACCATCAAGCGCTATGATGAAACTGGCTCTCATGAGGACCGCCACAGGAAAGGAAGACCCAGAGTTACCTCTGCTGCAGAGGATAACTTTATTAGAGTTACCAGCCCAAATAAATGCGTGTGTAACGAACGTCGTCGGGAGAAGGAGAAGAGGACCAAGGTGCAGCGTGGTAAGTGTTCATTTTAATGTTATAAAATAAACTGAACACTGAAATGACAAAAACAACAAAGAGAGAGAACGAAACGAAACAGTTCTGTCAGGTATACACACAAAACAGAAAACAACTACCCACAAACACAGGTGGGAACAGGCTACCTAAGTATGGTTCTCAATCAGAGACAGCTGCCTCTGATTGGGAACCATACCAGGCCAAACACATAGAAATACAAAACAAGTGTAACCGATGTGAAACGGCTAGCTAGTTAGCGGTGGTGCGCGCTAATAGCGTTTCAATCGGTGACGTCACTCGCTTTGAGACCTTGAAGTAGTGGTTCCCCTTGCTCTGCAAGGGCCGCGGCTTTTGTGGAGCGATGGGTAACGATGCTTCGTGGGTGACTGTTGTTGATGTGTGCAGAGGGTCCCTGGTTCGCGCCCGGGTCGGGGCGAGGGGACGGACGTAAAGNTGCTTCGTGGGTGACTGTTGTTGATGTGTGCAGAGGGTCCCTGGTTCGCGCCCGGGTCGGGGCGAGGGGACGGACGTAAAGTTAAACTGTTACATAAGGACAACAAAGAACACCAGACACCCACCCAAACTCACGCCCTGACCAACCAAAATAGAGACAAAAAAAGGATCTCTAAGGTCAGGGCGTGACAGTGTGAATCAGGCCTTCAAGGTCGAATTGCTGCAAAGAAATCACTACTAAAGGACACCAATAATAAGAAGACACTTCCTTGGGCCAAGAAACACGAGCAATAAACATTAGACAGGTGGAAATCTGTCCTTTGGTCTGATGAGTCCAAATGTGAGATTTTTGGTTCCAACCGCTGTGTCTTTGTTAGACGCAGAGTATGTGAACGGATGATCTCTGCATGTGTAGTTCCCAACGTGAAGCATGGAGGAGGAGATGTGATGGTGTTAGGGTGCTTTGCTGGTGACACTGTCAGTGATTTATTTATAACTCAAGGCACACTTAACCAGCATGGCTACCACATCATTCTGCAGCGATACGCCATCCCATCTGGTTTGCACTTAGTGGGACTGTCTTTTTTTTTCAACAGGACAATGACCCAACACACCTCCAGGCTGTGTAAGGGCTATTTGACCAATAAGGAGAGTGATGGAGTGCTGCATCAGATGACCTGGCCTCTACAATCACCCGACCTCAACCCAATTGAGATGGTTTGGGATGAGTTGGACCGCAGAGTGAAGGAAAAACAGCCAACAAGTGCTCATTATACTCCTTCAAGACGATTGGAAAAGCATTCCAGGTGAAGCTGGTTGAGAGAATGCCAAGAATGTGCAAAGCTGTCATCAAGGCAAAGGGTGGCTACTTTGAATAATCTCAAATATAAAATATGTTTTGATTTGTTTTACACGTTTTAGGTTACTATATGATTCCATGTGTTATTCATAGTTTTGATGTCTTCACTATTATTCTAAAATGTAGAAAAACCCTTGAATGAGTAGGTGTGTCCAAACTTTTGACTGGTACTGTAAGTATTCAGACCCTTTGCTATGAGACTCGAAATTGAGCTCAGGTGCATCCTGTTTCCATTGCTGTTTCTACAACTTGATTGGAGTCCACCTGTGTTAAATTCAATTGATTGGACATAATTTGAAAGGCACACACCTGTCTATATAATGTCCCACAGTTGACAGTGCAGGTCAGAGCAAAACCAAGCCATTAGGTCGAGGTAATTGTGTCGAGGCACAGATCTGGGGAAGGGTACCAAAAAACTTCTGCAGCATTGAATGACCCTGTAACGGCAGGTCTATTTCTTCCTCCTCCTCGGACGAGGAGAGGCGAGAAGGATCGGAGGACCAATGTGCAGAGTGGTAAGTTTCCATGCTTTTAATATCCACGAAAACAAGACACAATACAAAATAACAAACGAACTAACCGTAACAGTCCCGTGTGGCACAAACACTGACACAGGAAACAAACACCCACAAACCAAAACGTGAAACCCAGGCTGCCTAAGTATGATTCTCAATCAGGGACAACGATTGACAGCTGCCTCTGATTGAGAATCATACCAGGCCGAACACAAACCCCAACATAGAAAAACACACATAGACAACCCATCCCAACTCACGCCCTGACCATACTAAATAAATACAAAACAAGGGAAATAAGGTCAGGAACGTGACAGACCCCAAGAAAACTGTGGCCTCCATAATTCTTAAATGGAAGAAGTTTGGAACCACCAAGACTCTTCCTAGAGCTGGCCGCCCAGCCAAATTGAGCAATCGGGGGAGAAGGGCCTTGCTCAGGGAGGTGACAAAGAACCCGATGGTCACTCTGACAGAGCTCTAGAGTTTCTCTGTGGAGATGGGAGAAACTTCCAGAAGGACAACCATCTCTGCAGCACTCCACCAATCAGGCCTTTATGTAGAGTGGCCAGACGTAGGCCATTCCTCAGTAAAAGGCACATGACAGCCCACTTGGAGTTTGCCAAAAGCACCTAAAGACTCTCAGATCATGAGAAACAAGATTCTCTGGTCTGATGAAACCAAGATTGAACTCTTTGGTTTGAATGCCAAGCGTCCCGTCTGGAGGAAACCTGGCACCATCCCTACGGTGAAGCATGGTGGTGGCAGCATCATGCTGTGGGGATGTTTTTCAGCAGCAGGGACTTGGAGACTAGTCAGGATCGAGGGAAAGATGAATGGAGCAACGTACAGAGAGATCCCTGATGAAAACCTGCTCCACAGCGCTCAGGACCTCAGCCTGGCCGAAGGTTCACCGTCCAACAGGACAACAACCCTAAGCACACAGCCAAGACAATGCAGGAGTGGCTTCGGGACAAGCCTCTGAAGGTCCTTGAGTGGCCCAGCCAGAGCCCGGACTTGAACCCCATCACACATCTCTGGAGAGACCTGAAAATAGCTGTGCAGCAACTCTCCCGAGCCAACCTGACAGAGCTTGAGAGGATCTGCAGAGAAGAATGGGAGAAACTCCCCAAATACATTTGAGCCAAGCTTGTAGCGTCATACCCAATAAGACTCGACGCTGTAATCACTGCCAAAGGTGCTTCAACAAAGTACTGATTATGTTAATGTGATATTTCACTTATTTAAAAAAATTAATTTGCAAAAAAAAAAAAAACTGTTTTTGCTTTGTCATTATGGGGTATTGTGTGTAGATTGATGAGGGAAAAACAACGATTTAATCAATTTTAGAATAAGGCTGTAACGTAACAAAATGTTGAAAAAGTCAAGAGGTCTGAATACTTTCCGAATGCACTGTAAGTAGGCTATCAATAGTAAATGTAATTGCTCAAATATACTTAAGTATCAAAAGTAAAAGTATATATCATTTCAAATTCTTTATGTTAAGGAAACCAGAAAGCACCATTTTATTTATTTTATGTAGGGATAGCCAGGGGCTATCTCCAACAATTGGACATAATTGACAAACAAAGCATGTGTGTTTCGTGAGTCTGTCAGGTCAGGAATGACCAGGGATGTTCTCTTGATAAGTTTGTGAATTGGACCATTTTCCTGTCCTGCTAAGCATTAAACATGTGACAAGTATTTTGGGTGTCAGGGAAAATGTAAGGAGTAAAAAGTACATTATTTTCTTCAGGAATGTAGTGAAGTAAAAAAATATATAAATAGTGAAGTAAAGTACAGATACCACCAAAAAATACTTAAGTAGTATTTTAAAGTATTTTTACTTAAGTACTTTATACCACTGCAGATATTCATATCATGTGAACATGGCGTAAGGCATGTGTAGAATTGGATGAAATTCGTTATAAAACCTTTTGCCCACAAGGTGGGGCTGCCCGCGACCAAATGTTGCTTGTTATTAATCTACAAGGAAGTGAGTTCGGAATCAATTGGACTTTCCCCCAAAAATCCTAGATTCACAATAACGGTATTATTTTGTGCATGTAAACGTAGTCCTGATGGTATTATTTTGTACTCTCTACAATCAACCAGCATGTGCTTGTAGTCAAAAAAGTCGCGCTAGATGGCGCTATCCGAGCGTACACGTCCACTAAATATTACTCTTCCATGTCCAGGATTTGGTAGGCTATTTTTCTCAGACGTCATCCTGCGTTGTTCATAGATGCAATGTTCCCTCCCATCCGGTAGAGGTTACTGTGCATTATTGTGGGCGTGGAGCGCTGTGTTTTTACAATACTGCTTTGCCACTTCTTAGTGCTGTCCACTTCAGCACCAGGCAGGATAACAGTCAGCTCGAACTTTGGAATCCAGGACCACGAACAGAACCTTCACAAGAGGACAGCACCGCTAAACGTCACACGGTGTCCGAAATACATAAACCATCACCGCCGTCAGCCGTCCAACAACTCCGTTATTCACGAGAGAGAGAAGAACAAGGTAAGAAACATCACGTAAAACCGTGCTTATTCATAGAAGAGGATGAAGTTGGCAAGCTCGCGACAGCAGGCTGTTCACGCATCAGTGAAGAATGAACGGTAGCTCGAGCCCCGTTAGCATACGCAGGCTGGATTAAATAAACAGATTAACTTCGCCGTTTTTATTTGACAATTACTTCTGTGTTTGCATCAGATAAACACGACAATCTATTTTGCTATGGTACCGGCTAACTTCTACGTTCAAGAACTGTCCATGTACAAAGAAAGACCGTTATTGTTGTTAATCACACTGATCCGTGCTCTGCAGATGTCCCTGTTTTTTGTATTTATTTCCGGAGCTAAAATGTTGCCTGCTACGTCTTTAATTCGCAGGTTCATGAGTAGAGATGTTTACTGTTTACCGTTCAGTGAATTGTCTGTGGTTGTTCATAATCATTTTTGTCTCGAATAATGAGCCACATTGATATGAGTGGGTGATGACAAAGTTCCTTGGGTATGCTTGGAGGAGATGTGTTTTATAATTACTTACTGTTATTCATCTCACTTGACAGTGAATTCAATGGAGTATGTTTCATCCTATGCTTGACTCCCTCCCCCAAACCCTTAGTTATACATAATCTTCAATGTTGCATTTCTCACTATCATAGTCAGAGTCCTGATTGTGATGAATGTCCTTGATTGTTCCCCAATACATAATAATGGTACAGTACATACTGAAATTGACCGGCATCCATGGATACAGGAATCCAACTCAGTTCAGTAGGCTAAACTCAACTCAGTGGGTAAATGTCTGCAAGCATTTTGCTACACCCGCTAAATATGTGTATGTGACCAATACAAATGGGATTTGATTTGAAATTGCTCCCATATCCCCGTGGTTCCTGATGCAGTTTGCGCTTGTTTAGCAGTGGGTCTGTCTGGCTTACTTCCGCGTGGAGGTAGACACATTTACAATATCGAAATATACACATCATGACAGCATTGAAAGACAAGCAGAGAGTTGGTGTCATCCTAACCAATATACAACTTTTCCTTGTTTCACGTCTGATGAACTGGTTGTACAGAAGATGCCGCCGTCATACGGTGTCGTTTTTTTTGTCATATCGGTTGTCAAATACGGTGTAGCAGTTGTTTGTCACGTGGCGTTGCTTTTGCGGTTGTCGTCTTGCTGATAGGTCTCATCCAACGTCGCTGTTAGTGTGTTTGTGTGTGTTTGTTTAGCCCTCACCTCAGCAACCCTGGGGCGGTCAGCTAGTCAGCCAGCTAGTCCAGTCTAGCCCAATAGGCTGATAAAAAGGATTAGATCAGATTGCATTAAGATGAAGCTAGCTGCTGGCTGCTTGTTGTTCACACGCAAGGTGACAAAGAAAGGAAAGTTGTAGTCTGGCCAATAGAGATCCCTAGTCGCCTAGTTGGACTAGCCGTTGAAGCCGGTCACCGAACAACTACTCTCAGCAGAAATCTCTCCTGTACTCTATATCGCTCTCTTTCTCCTGCTCTCTTTCGTTGTCTCTTTTTATCTACATTTACCATCTGTCTGCTGTTCTATTAACTTGGTTGTTTGACGAGCAGTGACATTTCCCCCTGTCTGCTACCCCTCTCTCTCTCTCTCTGTGAGTCTAACTACTCCTGCTCTTCTCTTTCTTCACATCCAGGCTCTGTCAGTCAGTGCCTCCCTCCCTCCCCAGTGCTTCATCCCCCAGCAGACACACGCTACTCCTCCTCCTCCTCCTGTCCTACTTCCCTCATCCCTCTTTCTTATGAAGGACACCCAGCACAGCTGGGAGGGGGAGGAAGGGAGGGGGAGATGAAGGTTGTAGCAGGGAGAGGGAGCTGTGTCAGTTATGGGGTGCGGGGAGGACGAGAGTGGAGGTGGAGGGGGGAGAGGGATCCAGGGAAGGGGTGTGTGTATCCTCAAACTACAAACAAGGCTTCTTCGACAAAGATCTTTTCCAAGCAGCAAATGATCACGGCCTGCACATGTCGCCCCACATCCACCGCCTTGTTTTTAAATCCGAACTCTGAATGTTAGAGCACAGCGGGTGGCGGGTTAACGCTTCCTTATTTAAAGACGGCGATTCCTTCCAAATGGTGCTCTTATCTCTGAGCAGCATGGAGAACGCAGCCAGAAACKGTTCTCCTTCAACCCCCTTGAACCACCAGGCAGCATTGGGCTGGTGTGTGTGTGTGTGTGCGTGTTTGTGCGTGTTTGTGCGAGTGGGCATGTGTGTGTGCGGGCATATGCGCGTGTGTGTGTGCATGTGTGGAGAACAGAGGACAGGAGGGGTGAGAGACAATGTCKGGCACTAATGGTAATAGGTCATATACATTTAGCTGTTTGTATGTAAAGCCCCTGACAGTTCAATAGACCTGGACTTGGTCATAGATGTATGGCGAGGGCAGTGATGTGTGACTACCACATGTTGTTTGATCCAGGATGTCACCTTCAAGATCTGTACTATCAAAGGAGGCTTTCTATTTGGGTTATAATGATGCAAAGGATTGCAAACTGTATTGTATAGCCTCTTCAGTAGACAAACTACAGAGTGTAATATGAATGATCACATAGAGACAAGCCCCTAGTCTTTCCTGTCTGCCTGCCCCATTATACGCCCAGGGACTCGACATACAGTTCTGGTGGCCAAATTAGCACACCTCTGTTTCCTTGTTATAACACATACATATTTTGATCTTATCCCCCTCCACGCAATCACGCACACAGTTCATTCTCTGTCTTCGTCTGTCTCTTAATGTCATTCTGCGTGTTTGTGAATGTGAGTGCGATCTGGCCTGTGTGTGTGTGTGTGCGTGCGTGCGTGCGTGCGTGCGTGCGAAAGAGATCTGGCACACGTGTATGTGCATGTGTGTGTGCTTGTTTGCGTGCTCATCTGCCTGTCTGCGCTACTGGAGACCTAGTCATGGACCCAATGTTCCTCACAGATGGGAGAACGTATGCTTCCTCTTCCTTTTAGAGTCCCTCTGCCTGTACAGTAGTTCCCATGTATCCCTCTACAGCAGATGCTACTGGAGAAGGCTTGCATTACCCCACCAGATGACTCGTCTACAAAACTAGACCTTGGCTCTTTATATTATTCACATCTGATAGAGGCTTTAAAGGGGCAATCTGCAGTTGCTACATCAAATGTATAATATGTACCCATTGATTCTTTAACTTTCTCTAACTGCCTCGTGAGCTTAGTTCAACGGCTGTACCCCATCAGAACCCAAAATATAAGCTTTTTTACGCCAATGTTTGTAAACAAAGTCATTATTAACAAACACTGTATAGCCTCAAAACATGGTTAAAACTATAACGTTGATATCATGGAAGGTCAGTTCTTGCATCCATAGCTCTGCCTATGAATTTGATGAGTGGTTACATTTCTCCGGCCCCGTCCCTCAGCTTCTTACAGCAACGCTTTGTCATTGTTTAAACTGCGGATTGCCCCTTTAAGATACGCTACCATTCTGGTGTGCTGTTTCCTTTATTTACTTAGATAGCTTGTGTGTGTGTGTCCGTGTGCGTTCGTGTATGCTGGCTACCTGAGGTATGTGAGCGAGGTCAGCATAAAAGTGTGTGATCTAGATATTCCTTTACATCCAGAACAATACTTTTTTTCCATATCCTTTGACCAGAGACCGTCACGGCTTAGATTCTCTCATCAAGCAGCAAAAAACATTACATGCAATTTAGATCAAGGGCCCAAATTTTTTAATTTAATAATTAAACCAGCCAGATACATTTTTTTAACTGAGTCTTCTACTAATATATTGTGTCCTCTGCAGGCTCGTAGTTGTTAAATCAAGACTGATGTATTCTCTTTTTTTCCCTTAGATTTCTTATTACTCAATTAAATGTTGGCGTTGTTATTCATCATTTGGATGAATTATAAAAGCATTACTCCCCTACAGGGCTAACAGGCTTCTCTGCASTATAGTAGTGCTACGTCCCAAATGGCACCCTCTTCCCTGCATAATGAGCCCTATTCCCTATGGGCCCTGGTCAAAAGTAGTGCAATGCACAAGTCTATAATAGGGTGCCGTTTGGGACGCTACCTAGATATTAGAGCAGGGAAGGCCAGTGTTTTTGATGAGAGGATCAGATGAAACGGCATTATTGAAGCGAACACACAGTCATGACAAAAACTGGAGGATGAAAATGCAGAGCTTTTCACACGCACGCATGCACAAACACACACACACACACACACAAACAGGCACACAGGCGCACGCATGCACAAACACACACGCACACAGGCACTCTTAGAGGGTTGGCTCTGTTTGAAGCTGTCACTGAGTTACTACTCTGCAGCGAGAGGAAAGGGCACACTGCGCCTTTGGACAGCTCTGGGTGCTGTGTGTGTGTGTCCTCTTGGGATCCCCTCTCTCTCTCTTCTTTCCCACTGACTTCAGAGCTGCTTTGAAGTTTCCTCCACAGTAACGGGGTGAAGGGAAGAGAGAAGGATGAAGGGAGGGAGATAGGGATAGGAAAAGAGGACAGGAAAGGAGTAGAGAGAAAGAAAGGGAGGTACAGAAAGAGAGGCGCTGCTTTATTTCTTGCCCCTAGTCTCTGGGTAGTGGGAGAAGAGGACAAGAGAGGAGGGGAGACGAGTAGAGAGGAGAGAAGAGATGAGTAGAGAGGAGAAGAGAGGGGACAAGTAGAGAAGAGATGGGAAGAGAGGAGATGAGTAGAAAGGAGAGATGAGTAGAGAGGACAAGAGAAGAGAGGAGACGAGTAGAGAGATGAGTAGAGAGGACAAGAGAGGATAGATGAGTAGAGAGGACAGGAGAGGAGACGAGGAGAGAGGAGATGAGTAGAGCGGACAAGAGAGGAGACGAGTAGAGAGGAGAGAAGAGATGAGGAGACGAGGAGAGAAGAGATGAGAGGAGATGAGTAGAGAGGAGAGAAGAGATAAGAGGGGAGTGAGAGATAAGGACGAGAGAGAGGGTAGAGAGATGAGTAGGAGGACAAGAGAGGAGGCGAAAAAGAGGACGGAGGAGACGAGGAGAGAGAGATGAGTAGAGAGGACAAGAGAGGAGACGAGTAGAGAGGAGAGAAGAGATGAGTAGAGAGGAGAGAAAGAGATGAGTAAAAGGACAAGAGAGGAGACGAGTAGAGAGGAGAGAAAGAGATGAGTAGAGAGGACAAGAGAGGAGAGATGAGGAGAGAGCAGATGAAAGTAGTGAGAGGACAGGAGAGGAGACAAGGAGAATGAGGAGACGAGTAGAGAGGAGAGAAGAGATGAGTAGAGAGGACAAGAGAGGAGAGAGAGGAGAGGGACAGGAGAGGAGACGAGGAGAGAGGACAAGAGAGGAGAGAAGAGATGAGTAGAGAGGATAAGAGAGAAAATGAGACGAGTGGAGAGAAGAGAAGAGATGAGTAGAGAGGAGACGAGTAGAGAGGAGAGATGAGTAGAGAGGACAAGAGAGGAGAGATGAGTAGAGAGGACAAGAGAGGAGAGGAGAGATGAGTAGAGAGAGGAGAGAAGAGATGAGTAGAGAGGACATGCGAGGAGACGAGTAGAGAGGAGAGAGATTAGATGAGTAGAGAGGACAAGAGAGGAAGAGGAGACGAGTAGAGAGGAGAGAGGACAAGAGATGAGTAGAGAGGACAAGAGAAGGAGACGAGTAGAGAGGAGAGGAGACGAGTAGAAGAGGAGAGAGGACAAGAGATGAGTAGAGAGTATAATAGAGGAAATGAGACGAGTGGAGAGGAGAGAAGAGATGAGTAGAGAGGACAAGAGAGGAGACGAGTAGAGAGGAGAGAAGAGAGGAGAGGAGGTGAGGGAGAGAAGAGAATGAGTAGAGAGGACAAGAGAGGATGATGAGCGAGAAGAGATGGTAGAGAGGACAGGAGAGGAGACAGGAGAGAGGAGATGAGTAGAGTGGACAAGAGAGGAGACGAGTAGAGAGGAGAGAAGAGATGAGTAGAGAGGAGACGAGTAGAGAGGGAGAGAAGAGATGAGTAGAAAGGACAAGAGAGGAGACGAGTAGAGAGGAGAGAAGAGATGAGTAGAGAGGACAGAGAGAGAGTGAGGAGAGATGAGGAGAGAAGAGAGTGTAGAGAGGACAGGAGAGGAGACGAGGAGAGAGGAGATGAGTAGAGAGGACAAGAGAGGAGAGAAGAGAGATAAGAGAGGAAATGTGACGAGTGGAGAGAAGAGAAGAGATGAGTAGAGAGGACACAAGAGAGGAGACGAGTAGAGAGGAGAGAAGAGTAGAGAGGAGAGGAGACGAGTAGAGAGGACAGAGAAGAGAGGAGACGAGGAGAGAAGAGATGAGATAGAGAGGACAAGAGAGGAGAATGAGTAGAGAGGACAAGAGAGGAGAGGAGAGATGAGTAGAGAGGAGAGGAGAGAAGAGATGAGTAGAGAGGACATGCGAGGAGACGAGTAGAGAGGAGAGAAGAGATGAGTAGAGAGGACAAGAGGAGACGAGTAGAGAGGAGAGATGAGTAGAGAGGACAAGAGAGGAGACGAGTAGAGAGGAGAGAAGAGTAGAGGAGAGAGAAGAGATGAGAGGAGAGGAGACGAGGAGAGAAGAGAAGAGATGAGTAGAGAGGACAAGAGAAGAGAAGAGAGGAGACGAGGAGAGAAGAGATGAGTAGAGACAAGAGAGGAGAGGAGACAAGTAGAGAGGAGAGATGAGAGGAGAGGAGTCGAGAGGAGAGAAGATATGAGTAGAGAGGACATGCGAGGAGACGAGTAGAGAGGAGAGAAGAGATGAGTAGAGAGGACAAGAGAGGAGAGGAGACGAGGTAGAGAGGAGAGATAAGTAGAGAGGAGACGAGTAGAGAGATGAGTAGAGAGGAGACGAGTAGAGAGGACAAGAGAGGAGACGGGTAGAGTGGAGAGAGGATCTCTGGACAAGAGAGGAGAGAAGAGATGAGTAGAGAGGACAAGAGAGGAGAGGAGACGAGTAGAGAGGAGAGATGAGTAGAGAGGACAATAGAGGAGACGGGTAGAGAGGAGAGAAGAGATGAGGAGAGAGGAACAAGAGAGGAGATGAGAGAGGAGGAGAGAGGAGAGGAGACGAGTAGAGAGGACAAGAGAGGAGAGGAGACGAGTAGAGAGGAGAGAGGACAAGAGATAAGTAGAGAGCACAAGAGAGGAGACGAGTAGAGAGGAGAGATGAGTAGAGAGGACAAGAAAGGAGACGAGGAGAGAAGAGATGAGTAGAGAGGAGAGAAGAGATGAGTAGAGAGGACAAGAGAGGAGAGGAGACGAGTGAGAGAGGAGACGAGTAGAGAGGAGAGAAGAGATGAGTAGAGAGGACTAAGAGAGGAGACGGGTAGAGAGGAGAGAGACAAGAGAGGAGAGAAGAGATGAGTAGAGAGGACAAGAGAGGAGAGGAGACGAGTTAGAGAGGAGAGAGACAGAGAGGAGAGAAGGAGGAGAGATGAGAGAGGAGGAGACGAGTAGAGAGGAGAGAAGAGATGAGTAGAGAGGACAGAGAGGAGACGAGTAGAGAGGTGAGAGGACAAGAGAGAGGAGGAGAGCTGAGTAGAGAGGAGAGGAGACGAGTAGAGAGGAGAGTAGAGAGGACAGGAGAGGAGACGAGTAGAGAGGAGAGACGAGATGAGTAGAGAGGACAGGAGAGGAGAGAAGACTGAGGGGAAAGAGAGTGTTTGACTTTGGAGCGTGGTGGAGCACAGTGCACCCCCCCTCAGTGAGCCTCTGAATAATAGAGGAGAGGAGTGTCTGGTTCCAGAGCTCACAAAGCAGGATCAGATGATGACTTTCCTCTCCTGGCTTGGGTTACAGGGAGGGGAGGTACATGATATGAACAGCTGCCGCTCAACTAAACTGTTGAACAACTGATCATCTGTGGTGTTGTATTGAACCATACACACACACACATACCCTGACCTATTCACACACTGAGTACCTGGAGTACCTGTGAGACGTCACACTCTCATCATCTCCTCGAAGGAGCCATCTACCTGAGAGAGCAAGAGAGGGGGAAAAGAGTGAGAGGAGAAGTCAAGCTTTTATTTATTGTTACGACTAAAYTCACACTGAGAAAGCAGCTCAGTCACACAGTGATAATGCTATCATTTTCTATAGTTTGGTGTTGAAGGTATCAGTGTCTTATCCTACGCAGACATAACAGCCGTCATGTGGGGTTGCAGTGCCTATTATCAGCTTCTCTACTGACTCTTTACACTCATACCTGTAACCAAGTTGAAAATGGCAGATTTTGGCACTGATAAACGCCTGAATTGGAACGCAGTGGCTGTACAGTAACATGCTTATACATGACRTCAGAGCTCTGGCTCTGCGTTTCACAGCTGTGTGGGGGTTTTGACTGACAGACGCTCTGAACTTGAGCACCTTGTGCGACAAGAAGTTCCCCCATCCCTCCTGCTGATTGGGCAACTTTAGCAAACGTTTTGTTGTCTGAGTGAGGGAAATGCTGTAAAATACGACGACTCGGTGTATTTTGAAAGATGAAACGTTGAGGATTACAATAAATACCGCGTTGATGTCATAAAAGCAATCCAAACACGTGTGAGTCCAAATGTGCACTTCACATTTGCACTTCCCTTCCATATCATACAACCCGTGTAATATACAGTGTCAACATTTGTGAACACTATGTTTGACGAACAGTTACAGGGTGACTTTGGCGTCATACCCTGGGTTTGTTCTGAACTGAATTAACTTGTGTTTGTCTATTGTGGAGAAAATTTGACACGGCACACACACCTGAATGCACTCCTGCATGACTCCTTCCTATGCACACCGAACATTGCATTGTGAAAGCCTAACACTGTAATATCGTATTTTATAACTTGGCTAGTTATGTTGTCAATAGGTCAGGCTTTCAAATGATGCCCGACTGACCCAGATTGTGATCTATAATGGACCGTTTTTTTKGATTGCGTAAACAAGAACAGTAATTGTGTGAGGGCGGGGATGCAGGGCTGTGTTCCAAACAAAACAACTACAAGTGTGCTTTGTTCTAGCTCCTCAACGACACAGCAAGGAGAGCGCAAAAAAAGCACCTTATATTTGAAGTCTCTTCTTTGAGTCATAAAAAGTGCATTGATATTGCTTAGGAAATGTGCACACTTTGGAGAGGTGTGTGGTCACTTGGAGACTCCAGTAAGTCTCCTCACTCAAACCATTGTCCATTTTTTTGTCTTACGTTGCACCAACACCACATTTTACAGGAATATGCTTATCATGTTACTGAATGTATCCAGAGTATTTTAAGATTTGGTTATCAACAAATGGACCRAAAAGTACAGTAAATGTAAAATACACATAAAATCAACAGTGTAATGTTTGGATTTAGTCTTGTGTCAGGTGAACGGTTGTGTCCTCACCTTTTGGTTGTGTCCTCACCCATTGTCTCAAAACTGTTCCCTTTCAATTGCGACCATAGTTAGGTATATGCTTTTCATATTTCTTCTGTAAGAAACATTTCACTTTAGCTCCAACCATATAGGCCAATTCTCATGAGTGCAAAGGTTTAATGGCCTGTTTCCAATGGCCTGTTTTGGGRAATTACAAATATAAACGCAACATGCGTTTTCAAAGATTTTACTGAGTTACAGTTCATATAAGGAAATCATTAAATTGAAAGATATATACAGACTGGGGAGAGAAACAAGTATTGTGTACCTGCGATTTTGAAGGTTTTCCTACTTTACAAAGCATGTAGAGGTCTGTAATTTTAATCATAGTACATTCAACTGTGAGAGACGGAATCTAAAACAAAAATCCAGAAAATACATTGTATGTTTTTAAGTAATTAATATGCAATTTTTATTGCGGACATAAGTATTTGATACATCAGAAACGCAGAATTAATATTTGGTACGAACTTGTTTGCAATAACAAAAGGATCTATACGTTTTCCTGTAGTTCTTGCCCAGGGTTTGCACAACTGCAGCAGCATTCTGATAGTGGAATCACCCTCTACCTCCATACATGATGCCTTCTAATCCATGTCCTTCCAGGTTCTGGGGCTGTCGGTGTGCGCATTATGGACGTTATGCTCTCCCTCCATAAGATTTTTCTATGGGTCAGGTTCTGGAGACTGAGCGTAGGCCACCCAGGGACTTGAGATGCTCTTAGATGCCACATCCTTACGTATGCCCTGGCTGTGTGTTTCGGGTCGTTGTCATGCTCGGAAGAATCCAGCCACGACCCATCTTCAATGCTCTTACGGAGGAGAAGGAGGTTTTTTGGCCAGATCTGCGATACATGGCGCATCATCCCTCCTCAATACGGTGGCCAGCTCGTCCTGTCCCCTTGTGCGAAAAAGCATCCCAAAAATTATGTTTCCACCATGCATGTCGTAGTTGGGAGGGTGTTCTTGGGGTTGTAGCTCAACCTCTTCTTCGTCCAAACACGGGCGAGTGGAGTTGTTAGACAAAAGAGCTCTATTTTGTCTCATCGAGACCACATGACCTTCTCCCATTCCTCCTCTGGATCATCCAGATGGTCATTGGCAAACTTCAAGACGGCCTGGACATGCGCTGCTTGAGCAGGGGGGACTTGCGTGCGTGCAGGATTTATCCATGAAGCGTAGCTGGTGTTACTAATGGTGTTTTGGAGACTGTCGCCCAGCTCTCTTCAGGTCATTGACCAGTCCTGCTGCGTGTGTTTCTGGGCTGATCCCTCACTTCCTTATGAATCATTATTGCCCATGAGGTGAGATTTGCATGGAGCCAGACGAGGGTGATTTGACGTTCATGCTTGAAATCTTCCATTTCTATAATTGCGCCCAACAGTTGTTGCCCTTCTCACCAGAGCTGCCTGCTAGTGTCCTGTGCCCATCGACTTTGTGCAGGTCTTACAATTTTATCCCTGATGTCCCTCTACCGCAGTCTCTGGTCTGTGGCCATTGTGGAGAGATTGGGAGTCTGGTTTGATTGAGGTGTGTGTGAAAAAAAACCAAGGTGTTCTTTATTATACCAGGTAACAAGTTTCAAACAGGTGCAGTTAATGAACGGTAATGAGAGTGCGCAGAAAGGAGGCTTCTAAAAGAAATCTAACAAGGTCTGTGAGAGCCGGAATTCTTACTGGTTGGTAGGTGATCAAATACTTATGTCACGCAATAAAATGCAATTTAATTACTTAAAAATCATACAATGTGATTTTCTGGATTTTTGTTTTAGATTCCGTCTCTCACAGTTGAAGTGTACCTATGATAAAAAATTACAGACCTCTACATGCTTTGTAAGTAGGAAAACCTTCAAAATCGGCAGTGTATCAAATACTTGTTCTCCCCACTGTAAATGAGGCCCTAATCTATGGATTACACTTGACTGGTAATACAGATATATATCTGTTGGTTACAGATAGCAGATCAGAAAAGCAGTCACTAACTTGTGTGACCACCATTTGCCTCATTCAGCATGACACCTCTCCTTTGCATAGAGTTGATCAGGCTGTTGATTGTGGCCTGTGCAATGTTGTCACCCTCCTTTTCAATGGCTGTGCGAAGTTACTGGATATTGTCGGGAACTGAAACACTCTGTCGTACATGTCGATCCAGAGCATCCCAAACATGATCAATGGGTAACATATCTGGTAAGTATGCAGGCCATGGAAGAACTGGGACATTTTTAGCTTTCAGGAATTGTGTATACATCCTTGCCACATCGGGCCATGCATTATCATGCTGAAACATGAGGTGATGGCAGCGGATGAATGGCACGACAATGGGCCTCAGGAGCTCCTCACGGTAGCTCTGTGCATTCAAATTGCCATCGGTAAAATGCAATTGTGTTCATTGTCTGCCATCTGCCCGGTGCAGTTGAAACCAGGATTTATACGTGAAGAGCACACTTCTCCAGCGTGCCAGTTGCCATTGAAAGTGAGCATTTGCCCACCGAAGTCGGTTCCGATGCCGAAATACGGTCAGGTGAAGAACTTGGTGAGGACGACGAGCACGCAGATGAGCATCCCTGAAACGATTTCTGACCGCAGAAATTATTTGGTTGTGAAAACACACAGTTTCATCAGCTATCGGGATGGCTGGTCTCAGACGATCCCGCATGTGAAAAAGCCGGATGTGGAGGGCTGCCGTGGTTGCACGTGGTCTGCGGTTGTGAGGCCGGTTGGACGTACTGACAGAAATAAGCTTGTTGTACATATGGAACATTTTTGCGATCTATTATTTCAGCTCATGAAACATGGGACCAACACTTTAGATCAGGATGTCCCAACTGGTGGTTTTATTTTGCCCCACAAGCTTTCTGAGACAAACAACACGTTTAAAAAAAATCAAAATTGTATTTTATATTTTTTTATTAACATAAAAGACTGTAAAAATAACAGGAAATCAGCTCCAAGTGATTTTTATTTAAGACATCTGTTCCGAAGTACACATAATAGAGAGACACGTGATCGTATACAAATATAAGCAAGGTTTGAAATGATTATCTTTAGTCAAACATTAGATCTGTTCGGGCTTCTTGCGGTCAATCAATTTGCAGTCTACGATTTGCGGTCTTGTAATTATGTTCTGGGCCCCCGACCATCCGCTCCAGAACAAATCGGCCGGCTGCTGAATCTAGTTGATGATCCCTGCTTTACATGTTGGATTCATATTTTTGTTCAGTGTAGTCAAATTAGACCATTACACCTCAAGTTGCTTAGAACCAACTGACAGTCATTTGTGTGTGCTTAGCTAGCCCTTTAACTCAAGTCAGATTAGTGACTAACCAGTTGGCAGTAAGTGTAACGATCGTCTGTGGTGGTAGAAGGATCGGACCAAAGCGCAGCGTGGTAAGTGTTCATGTCTTTTTAATAAACAAAACTGAACACTGGAACAAAACAATAAACGAAGTGAACAAACTAAACAGCGTGTGTGGCGACAAACACTGACACGGAAGACAAACACCCACAAACCAAAAGACAAAACAGGCTACCTAAATATGGTTCCCAATCAGAGACAATGACAAACACCTGCCYCTGATTGAGAACCATATCAGGCCAAACGACAAACCCAACATAGAAACACAAAACATAGATAACCCACCCAACTCACACCCTGACCACACTAAAAACAAAGAAAATACAAAAGAACTATGGTCAGAACGTGACAGTAAGTTTCAGTAACTCGTCCAACATAAAAAAATGCTATCTGTTGCACCACCTGGGCATAAGTCCTTCTATGAGATACGACTGGGCGTATATTCTACGCGAAGTAGTGAGCAGGCGTAGGGGTGTTAAATTGTGATGAAATAAACAAATGTAGCCTACAGACGGAGATTCAGTGAAACCAAATTATGATTAATTATCAGACAAATCAAGGGATTTTAGTCGGGATATAGGCTTCTATAATCCACTTGCAAAATAATCCACTAGGCTACATAACATGCTAGGAAAATATTCTGATCAGTGCTAGATGAGCAAACTAGACTAAAGATGATATACCGGCCCCTGGAAAATAATGTCTCCACTGACCTTTTCACTCTTTTCTTTCCGGAACAGTCTGGGAATTCAAATCAGACCTCTCCTGCTGATCCGCTGTCCTTTCAGGCACAGCCAGGATTTAGACTGACATTCTTGGGCTGGATTTCAAACGATCTCATTTTCTGCCCAGAGACTGATAGCCCCACAGTGCAGAGATGAGGGGGGTCCTCGATTTGTCTTGTAAATGTCTTCTAAAAACACAATACACCAGCATTCTCATCATCATTCTATCATAGAGCGGTATGTGTGTGTGTTTTGGGGGAGGGATGTTGCAGTTATAAACCTGTGTCTCTCTGTGTGTGCGTGTGCACACACATGTGTGTGTGTTTTGGCGGAAAGGTGTGGCAGCTGTATGTTCACTCAAGTCTGTCTATAGGTCTGTGTCTATAGGTCTGTGTGTCTTGGTTTGTCTGTCTATAGGTCTGTGTCTATAGGTCTGTTTGTCTATAGGTCTGTGGGTCTTGGTTTGTCTGTCTCTAGATCTGTGTTATAGGTCTGTTTGTCTATAGGTCTGTGTGTCTTGGTTTGTCTGTCTATAGTCTGTGTCTATAGGTCTGTTTGTCTATAGGTCTGTGTGTCTTGGTTTGTCTGTCTATAGGTCTGTGTCTATAGGTCTGTGTGTCTTGGTTTGTCTGTCTATAGGTCTGTGTGTTTATAGCTCCGTGTGTTTATAGCTCTGTGTGTCTATAGGTCTGTCTGTCTATAGGTCTGCTTGTCTTTAGAGCTGTGTGTCTCTCTGTCTGTGTGTCTAGGTCTGTCTGTCTATAGGTCTGCCTGTCTATAGGTCTGCCTGTCTATAGGTCTGCCTGTCTGTCTATAGGTATGTGTGTCTGAAGGTCTGTGTGTCTATTGGTCTGTATGTCTATTGGTCTGTCTATAGGTCTGTGTGTCTATTGGTCTGTGTGTCTATTGGTCTGTCTATAGGTCTGTGTGTCTAAAGGCCCGTGTGTCTATTGGTCTGTGTGGGTGTAGTGTTCAGGTGTTGGCTGGATGGTTCAAACATCCATGGTCCTCTACCATCCGGCCATGCTGCGAGAACTCTGTAAATAATGTATAGCTCACTTACCACACAAAAAGAGAAAGATGGGGAATGGTCAGACATGCTAAACATGTACACGCCTTTACACACAGACACATTGTTAGAACCATGAAAGTCCAGGAAAAGCAGCAATATTCATTCCACCCATTGACAATCTCTCTGACTGTGTAAATAGATCGTAATTGGGTGTCATAAATGTCTAAATTGCTCATTGACACTATTAGCCTATATAATGCTAACACAATGGGTAACATGCAATGTATTTATCATCGCTCCGTAATGACTTGTGTCTATTGTATACAGCAGTGATGTGTGTCTAAGACAATTTCCCCCAGACAGACTCTGTAGCTGAACCTACTTCTAGTACTTGGCCTTTTGAGAGGGATCCACAGGTAAAGGACATTGATAGTGAATAGTGAATAATTTAGAGGCTCAGTCAGTATCAGACATTGTCACACAGTGAGCTGGTTGTTTTATCCTCACTGTGGATACATCCTGAACTGTTATGGAAGAAGTGAGGGTTATGATTGCACGCCCTTAGTCGAAATGCTCTATCTCCTGCTTACACTACATAGTGTTACAGTTGAAGTCAGAAGTTTACATACACCTTAGCCTAATACATTTAAACTCAGTTTTTCATAATTCCTGACATTTAATCCAAGTAAAAATTCCCTGTTTTAGGTCAGTTAGGATCACCAGTTTATTTTAAGAATGTGAAATGTCAGAATAAAAGTAGAGAGAATTATTTATTTCAGCTTTTATTTCTTTCATCACATTCCCAGTGGGTCAGAAGTTTACATACACTCAATTAGTGTTTGGTAGCATTGCCTTTAAACTGTTTAACTTGTGTCAAACGTTTCGGGTAGCCTTCCACAAGCTTCCCACAATAAGTTGGGTGAATTTTGGCCCATATCCACATAATTGTCCTGCCTCATGATGCCATCTATTTTGTGAAGTGCACCAGTCCCTCCTGCAGTAAAGCACCCCCTCAACATGATGCTGCCACCCCAGTGCTTCACAGTTGGGATGGTGTTCTTCGGCTTGCAAGCCTCCCCCTTTTTCCTCCAAACATAACGATGGTCATTATTGCCAAACAGTTCTATTTTTGTTTCATCAGACCAGAGGACATTTCTCCCAAAAATATGATCTTTGTCCCCATGTGCAGTTGCAAACCGTAGTCTAGCTTTTTTATGGCGGTTTTAGAGGAATGGCTTCTTCCTTGCTGAACGGCCTTTCAGGTTATGTCGATATAGGACTCATTTTACTGTGGATATAGATACTTTTGTACCGGTTTCCTCCAGCATCTTCACAAGGTCCTTTGCAGTTGTTCTGGGATTAATTTGCACTTTTCGCACCAAAGCACGTTCATCTCTAGGAGACAGAACGCGTCTCCTTCCTGAGCGGTATGACGGCTGCTTTGTCCCATGGTGTTTATACTTGCGTACTATTGTTTGTACAGATGAACGTGGTACCTTCAGGCGTTTGGAAATTGCTCCCAAGGATGAACCAGACTTGTGGAGGTCTACAATTTGTTTTCTGAGGTCTCGGCTGATTTCTTTTGATTTTCCCATGATGTCAAGCAAAGAGGCACTGAGTTTGAAGGTAGGCCTTGAAATACATCCACCGGTATACCTCCAATTACGTCAAATTATGTAATTAGCCTAATCAGAAGCTTCTTAAAGCCATGACATAATTTTTGGAATCTTTCCAAGCTGTTTAAAGGCACAGTCAAACTTAGTGTATGTAAACTCTGACCACTGGAATTGTGATACAGTGAATTATAAGTGAAATAATCTGTCTGTAAATAATTGTTGGAAAAATAGACTTGTGTCATGTGTAACATAATAGCTTCTGTCCTCTCCTCGCCCCTACCTGGGCTCGAACCAGGGACCCTCTGCACACATAGACAACAGGCCACCGTCGAAGCATTCGCTATCCCATCGCTCCACAAAGCCGCGGGCCCGTTCAGAGCAAGGGGAACACAACTACTTCAAGGTCTCAGAGCGAGTGACGTCACGATTTAAACGCTATTAGGCACACCCCGCTAACTAGCTAGCCATTTCACAGAGTAGATGTCCTAATTGACTTGCCAAAACTATAGTTTGTTATTAACAAGAAATTTGTGGAGTGGTTGAAAAACAAGTTTTAATGACTCCACCTAAGTGTATGTAACTTCCGACTTCAACTGTACATGATTAGATGCACACTGTCAGGTGTGCTTGCAAAACCCAGAAAACTACATCAATCTATGCTCCAAAGAAATAGCTACTAGTTACAGACATAACTGCATTTTGAGGAGTGAGGTGGATTTGATGTCAGTCTGATGTTGTTGTGTGTGGTGTGTGGTGGATAGTTGTGTGGTGTGGCACGGTGTGTGTGTGTGTGTGTGTGTGTGTGTGTGTGTGTGTGTGTGTGTGTGTGTTGTGTGTGCTGCGTGTCATTGGGAGGATTAGTGTAAGTCTACAGACATGCAAAGACAGGCTTCCATTAGTCTGACAGGCAGGCTGCAACACAATCGGTAGCTTGTGTCTAAAGACATTTTAGGGTCTGTGTCACCCAACATCCGTCCCATTGTGACGGGGAAGGAACTGCTGACACCTGCCCTAACACAATTTCTTAAGTGGCCCCAATTTACAGAGTGAAGTGTTTATCAGTCGTGGTGGCCTGCCCTCCTGATCCGCCTTCTGAGAGGGAAATGACCATCGTCGTAAAACATGACATTCCCAACAGCTATTTTACAGAATCAATTTTTTTCTCTGATGTTTGACTGTGCCGATGTTCTAGGGCTGCATTAATCGAATTCGGAATTGTGATATTGACGTGTGCAATATCCATATCGCAAGACGTTCCGATTTTCTCCTTTCTTTGACACTCCATTAATACAACAAAAACTAAACTACGGTACCTCCTCCAATGAGATGCGCTAGAAAAGGAACTTAGTCATGCATGCATACTTTAATTTTTTTACTTATTTGTGGTCCTGGAACTCAAACCAACTATCCTGGCTTTGCAAGCGACATCCTCTACCAACTGCGCTATATACTGTTTAATTAAGCAATACGGCCCGATGAGGTGTGGTGTATGGCGAATATACCACGGCTAAGGGCTGTTAAGCACGACGCAAAGCGGAGTGCCTGGACATAGCCCTTAGCTGTGGTATACCGTATACAAAGGATATGACAAAACATGTATTTTTACTGCTCTAATTAAATTGGTAACCAGTTTATAATAGCAATAAGGCACCTTGTAGGTTTGTGGTATATGGCCAATATACTACGGCTAAGGGCTGTGTCCAGTCACTCCGCGATGCGTTGTGCCTAAGAACAGCCCTTAGCCATGGTATATTGGCCATATACCAAACCCCCTCGTGCCTTATTGCTTAATTATACAGTAGTAATAAACGTCTTTAAAAGCTCTAATGCTAACTAACATTAATTTGTAACATCAACTACGGCAACAGTAATTGCTGTGTGATTGAGCTGTGTAGACATCCTCTGCTTTCAGCAAGAGAGGGACTATGTGGGGCAGAGAATCAGCAGCATGCAGCAGTACAAACAACCCACTAAAGAAAGAGAAAGCATGATCCATGTGAATGCTGCTTGTGGCCTCTGGCTGCCCCTCTCTATCCAATCTCTTTACCAGGGAATGTTTCTCTTCATTGCTCCCTCCTTGCTCAGGGAATTGGAAATTGGAACACACACATACATAGAGAATTGGAAAAATGTAGGTGGTTGGAGGGGGTGGGCAGGGAGTAGCGTCGGTGGCAGCATGAGGCGAGAGCCCTGTTTATTTTCCTGCGCTCTTCGTCACGGGGCCTAATGACACGCGCAGGGAGGGCCTGCGTGCAGGCGCAGTGAGGGAAGATGGAGATGAAGCTGGACGTTTTAGTATTTCAATTGTATTGAAGTCAGAGCATTTGTCGGCAGGCAATATAGAACTGCTATTTACCAACCGACCTTGGTTATATTACCAGTCTGATAAAAAGAGTCAGCGTGCAGAGACTGAGAACGGCGCCTTCACTTTGCTTAGTGAGGCTCCCAATGTTGTTAAACCACTGATGGCTCTTTTCACCTACAAGGGATGAGATTCTGAAGACTTGCTTTCTCAGCAAGACGGGATAGGAGGATAGGCCTATTTTATTTTTCATGGTGTTTTATACCTTCTCCTAGCATCAGCAGTGTTTTGGTTTGAAGTCTTTTATGAGGTTCCACAGTCATTCTATTGGTTTTGTCATCGATTAGAGGCATGAAGAAGCCGTTTTATAATGCTTCTTTGGTTCCTACAGAGACCATGAGCTCACGACTGCATCATTAAGTAATGTAAGTTACTGCAATCAGTGATGCTTCATCTCTGCACGCAGCTGGCTGAATCATGACTCCAAGAATGGTGAAAGAGAGAGAAGAGAGGGAAAGAGTAGGGAGAAGGAATAGAGGGAGAAAGAAGGAGAAGATTGAGGTGAAGGGAGAGACAGAGAAGAGAGAAAGATTGAGAGATCGAGAAGAAGAGAAAGCAAGATATGCTACTGTAGCTTAACACCAGGTGTTAACTGCCTCCCTGTCTGCTGTAAGTGTGTGAACGTTTAAACGTTTCAATAAAATTGGGATTAATGTTAAGAAAAATCCCTATCCGAAAAACTATGTTTTTTTGACGTACAGTGAGCTCCAAAAGTATTGGGACAGTGACAATTTTGTAGTTGTTTTGGCTCTACGGGACAGTGACAATTTTGTTGTTGTTTTGGCTCTACGGGACAGTGACAATTTTGTTGTTGTTTTGGCTCTACGGGACAGTGACAATTTTGTTGTTGTTTTGGCTCTACTCCAGCACTTTGGATTTGAAATGCTTAAATGACTATGATATAATGACTATGAGGTTCGGGTGAACCATTTAGAAATTACAGCACTTTTTGTACATAGTCCCCCCATTTTAGGGGACAAAAAGTATTGGGCCAAATTTACTTATTATATGTGTATTGAAATAGTAAAAAGGTAATTATTTGGTCCCATATTCATAGCACACAATGACAACATCAAGCTTGTGACTCAACAAAGTCGTTGGATGCATTTTCTGTTTGTTTTGGTTGTGTTTCAGATTATTTTGTGCTCAATAGAAATGAATGGGAAATAATGTATTGTGTCATTTTGGAGACACTTTTATTGTAAAGAAGAATATAATATGTTTTTAAACACTTCTACATGAATGTGGATGCTACCATGGTTACGGATAATCCTGATTGAATTGTGAATAATGATGAGTGAGAAAGGTACAGATGCACAAATATCATACCCCCAAGACATTCTAACCTGTCACCATTACAATAACAGGGGAGGTTAGCATTACTGGTGAGAGTTAGAATAGTAGAATAAACAAGGTGCAATTTTGAAATATAATTTATAGATAATTACAGCCAAAATTACCTGCTATGACCTGCATCCCTGCTATGTAAACAGAGCTGATTTCCACGACAATTTCACTTCTTAAACTAGTTTTGTTTAGCTAATAAGATGAAAACATTACTTTGAACTACTTTTGGGTACCTTGTTAACATTTCAACAACACGAAATACATGTTTTAAGCGTTGCTACATTTCCAAATAGCAAAGAAAACCTGTAATCTGCTTGGCAAATCCATGTTACGTACCTTACAGATCACAAAGTCAGCTAATTTCCATTCCATTCAAACCCGTTTGATTCATACACTGGCTTGTCTGGCTGTCATGTTTTTATTTTAACCTGCCCTTCCCTTATCTACACTGAAATAATATAATTTCAGTAGTCCTCTATTATGATAAAAAAATTATATCTCACATAGCTCATTAATACACCCTTGAATACATATGTATCTATTGTAGGTCTTAGTTCAATAGTATTAATTGTATCCTAACTGCCACTTTGTTCTGAGTGTTTGCAGTGCTAATGTATCTGTGTATCTCACATATTATGTTCCCAGTATAATACAGCAAGCTAACTTTCTTAGGGTGGTTGGTAATGGAGGACATCAGGTGGATCCACGTCTGGTTGTTGGGCAGAACCCCTAGGTCCTGGAGAACAGGAGCAGAGATAAATGGAACAGGGGCGAGACAAAGACATAAACAAGCAAACACACAGGTTACAGGTATAATTTTACTGCAAGAAATGCATAAATCGCCTGGAGTTTATATTCTTTTACTCTACATGTAGAAGGTTATAGGCCTACAGTCAGTGTCCATATTTCAGTTACTATTCCATTTAACCCATATGAATTTAAATTAGGATTTTCTGTTTATTCATGGTTACATGGATACTCGTAAGTGGGATATCAAAGGTGCTTGTAAACAGCTTAAGACCTAAAGCAGGATATGAGTTACTATCCGGAATACTGTGTGCATGTAAACGTGATCAGTGTTTGACCATATGGGGCTGACTCCACCCTACTGTGTAATGGGCTCCGGGACACTTCTGCCGTATTACTCAAATATAGGACCTCCAGATATACAAACACTAACTAGAGACCAATGTCCATTTCCAAGCAACCCTGGCCTAAAGTTTGATTTGGAAATGGACACAAAAGATTAATGGCTAGGGAGAAGAGGTTTTAAGGACCCGGAAGGAACTGGGCAACTGAACAGTCAATTGAACATTTCAATTTCAATAAATACACTGAACCAAAAATATCAACACACCGTGTAAAGTGTTGGTCTCATGTTTATTGAGCTGTAATAAAAGATCACTGAAATTTTCCATATGCACAAAAAGCTTATTTCTCTCAAATTTTGTGCAAACATTTGTTTACATCCCTGTTAGTGAGCATTTCTCCATCCACCTAACAGGTGTGGAATATCAAGAAGCTGATTAAACAGCATGATCATTACACAGGTGCACCTTGTGCTTGAAACAATAAAAGGCCACTTCAAAACATGCAGTTTTGTCACACGACACAATGCCACAGATGTCTACATTTTTTAGGGAGTGTGCAATTGGCATGCTGACTGCAGGAATGTCCACCAGAGCTCTTGCCAGAGAATTGAATGTTCATTTCTCGACCATAAGCCGCCTCCAACATCGTTTTAAAGAATTTGGCAGTACATCCAACCGGCCTCACAAACGCAGACCACGTGTAACCACACCAGCCCAGTTCCTCCACATCCGTCTTCTTCACCCTTCGGGATCATCTGAGACCAGCCACCTGGACAGCTGATGAAACTGTGGGTTTGCACAACCGAAGAATGTCTGCACAAACTGTCAGAAACCGTCTGAGGCAAGCTCATCTGCATACTTGTTGTCCTCACCAGGGTTTTGACCTGACTGCAGTTTGGTGTCATTGCTGAATTCAGTGGACAAATACTCACCTTCAATTGCCACTGGCACACAGGAGAGGTGTGCTCTTCATGGATGAGTCCTGGTTTCAACTGTACCTGATGATAGCAAAACTGAGGATGGATCAACAACATTGTAGTTACTCCACAATACTAACCTAATTGACAGAGTGAAAAGAGGGAAGCATGTACAGAATAAAAATATTCCAAAAGATGCATCCGGATTGCAACAAGGCCCTAAAGTAATACTGCAAAGCTATTCATTGTCCTGAATACAAAATATTATGTTTGGGTTAGTCTGCTTTCCACCAGACACTGGGAGATGAATTCACCTTTCAGCAGGACAATGACCTAAAACACAACGCCAAATCTACACTGGAGTTACTTTCCAAGAAGACAATGAATGTTCCGGGGTGACAAAGTTACAGTTTTGACTTAAATCTACTTGAAAATCTATGGCAACAAACAATTTGACAGAGCTTGAAGAATTTTGAAAAGAATAATGGACAAATGTTGCACAATCCAGGTGTGGAAAGCTCTTCGAGACTTACCCAGAAAGACTCACAGCTGTAATCGCTGCCAAAAGTGCTTCTACAATATGTTGACTCAGGGGTGTGAATACTTATGTAAATGAGATAATTCTGTATTTCATTTTTATTCATTTGCATACATTTCTAAAAACATGTTTTCTCTGTCATTATAGGGTATTGTGTTTAGATGTTGAGATAAAAATGATGTATTTAATACATTTTGAATTCAGGCTGTAACACAACAAAATGTGGAATAATTCAAGGGGTAAGAATACTTTCTGAAGGCACTGTAGATGGCTAAATGCTGAAAAATTGTTAAATAAATCCTTCCAGCCATCTAATAGAAGTTAACTATTTAGCTAGCTACTTAACCTGAATAGTGAATTTCTCTGCCCTCCCTACGAATGTTGCGCCTCTTGTCAGGATCAATGGTGCCTTCATGGTACTTCGCCTGGTTGGAAAGATTCATAAAATCTCTTTGAGTGATGCCATTAAAGTGCAAGCTACATAAAAACAGAAAGCCAGCTTCAATAACAGTTAGCTAGTTGAGCATTTCTCCTTTGCCAAGATATGCCACACCTGTCAAGTGGATGGATTATCAAGAACCTGATTAAACAGCATGATCATGACACAGGTGCACCTTGTGCTGGGTACAATAAAGGGTGGAGGTGGGGTTATGGTATGGGCAGGCATAAGCTACGGACAACAAACACAATTACATTTTATTGATGGAATCTGAATGCACAGAGATACCGTGACGAGATCCTAAGACCCATTGTCGTGCCATTCATCCGCCGCCATCACCTCAATGTTTCAGCATGATAATGCACGGCCCCATGTCACAAGGATCTGCACCAAATTCCTGGAAGCTGAAAATGTTCCAGTTCTTGCATGCTCACAAGACATGTCACCCACTGAGCATGTTTGGGATGCTCTGGATCGACATTTACGACAGCGTATTCCAGTTCACGCCAATATCAAGCAATTTCGCACAGCCATTGAAAAGGAGTGGGACCACATTCCACAGGCCACAATCAACAGCTTGATCAACTCTATGCGAAGGAGATGTGTCACGCTGCCTGAGGCAAATGGTGGTCACACCAGATACTGACTGGTTTTCTGATCCACGTCCCTACCTTTTTTTAGGTATCTGTGACCAACAGATGTATATCTGTATTCCCAGTCAAATCAAATTGTATTTGTCACATGCGCCGAATACAACAGGTGTAGACCTTACAGTAAAATGCTTACTAACAAGCCATTAACCAACAATGATTTAAGAAGTTAAGAAAAATAAGTGTTAAGTAAAACATTGAAAATTAAAGTAACAAATAATTAAACGGCAGCAGTAAAATAACAATAGCGAGGCTATATACAGGGGGTACCGATACAGACTCAATGTGCGGGGAGCACCAGTTAGTCGAGGTAATTGAGGTAATATGTACATGTAGGTAGAGTTAAAGTGACTATGTGGTCCCGAACATGGTCCCGTGTGGCTCAGTTGGTAGAGCATGGCGCTTGCAACGCCAGGGTTGTGGGTTCATTCCCCACGGGGGGACCAGGATGAATATGTATGAACTTTCCAATTTGTAAGTCGCTCTGGATAAGAGCGTCTGCTAAATGACTTAAATGTAAATGTAATGTAAATGTATAGATAATAAACAGAGAGTAGCAGCAATGTAAAAGAGGGGTCTGGGTAGCCCTTTGATTAGCTGTTCAGGAGTCTTTTGGCTTGGGGTTAGAAGCTGTTAAGAAGCCTTTTAGACTTGACGCTCTGGTACCACTTGCCGTGCAGTAGCAGAGAGAACAGTCTATGACTAGGGTGGCTGGAGTCTTTGACAATTTTTTGGGCCTTCCTCTGACACCGCCTGGTATAGAGGTCCTGGATGGCAGGAAGTTTGGCCCCAGTGATGTACTCTGTAGTGCCTTGCGGTCAGAGGCCCGAGCAGTTGCCAAACCAGACAGCGATGAAACCAGTCAGGATGCTCTCAATGGTGCAGCCGTATAACATTTTGAGAATCTGAGGAGCCATACCGAATCTTTTCAGTCTCCTGAGGGGGAATAGGCTTTGTTGTGCCCCCTTCATGACTGTCTTAGTGTCTTTGGAGTATGATAGTTTGTTGGTGATGTGGACACCAAGGATCTTGAAGATCCCAACCTGCTCCACTACAGCCCTGTCGATGAGAATGAGGGCATGCTGGATCCTCCTTTTCCTGTAGTCCACAATCATTTCCTTTGTCTTGATCACGTTGAGGGAAAGGTTATTGTCCTGGCACCACACAGCCAGGTCTCTGACCTCCTACCTATAGGCTGTCTCGTTGTTGTCGGTGATCAGGCCTACCACTGTTGTGTCATCGGCAAACTTAATGATGGTGTTGGAGTCGTGCCTGGCCGTGCAGTCATGAGTGAACAGGGAGTACAGGAGGGGACTATGCACGCACCCCTGAGGTGCCCCCGTGTTGAGGATCAGCGTGGCAGATGTGTTGTTACCTACCCTTACCACCTGGGGGCGGCCCGTCAGGAAGTCCAGGATCCAGTTGCAGATGGAGGTGTTTAGTCCCGGGGTCCTTAGCGTAGTGATGAGCTTTGAGGGCACTATGGTATTGAACGCTGAGCTGTAGTCACTGAATAACATTCTCACATAGGTGTTCCTTTTGTCCAAGTGGGAAAGGGCAGTGTTGAGTGCAATAGAGATTGCTTCATCTGTGGATCTGTTGGGGCGGTATGCAGATTGGAGTGGGTCTAGGGTTTCTGGGATAATGGTGTTGATGTGAGCCATGACCAGCCTTTCAAAGCACTTCATGGCTACAGAAGGGTCGGTAGTCAGTTAGACAGGTTACCTTAGTGTTCTTGGGCACAGGGACTATGGTGGTCTGCTTGAAACATGTTGGTTTTACAGACTCGGTCAGGCACAGGTTGAAAATGTCAGTGAAGACACTTTCCAGTTGGTCAGCGCATGCTCGGAGTACATGTCCTGGTAATCCGTCTGGCCGTGCGGCCTTCTGAATTTTGACGTGTTTAAAGGTCTTACTCACATCAGCTACGGAGAGTGTGATCACACAGTCGTCCGTTCATGTGGAATCCATAGGTTATGGCCTAATAAAATTGCTGAAGATTTGAAAATGTTCTGACAGCATTGGTGTTTTTTCTTTATGTTTGGATCAACATGTGATTACAGCTTATCTCACATGAATGCTGCCCTGACTTCCTATCTGCCAAATTATTCTGTTCTTTCACAATAAAAAAAGTGATTGTTACGTTAAAAAGAAAAGGTGTAAGATCGGAAAGAATGAAATTAAATAGACATAGATGTAGCGGCAGTCTAGCTCTTCCTCCTCCGACGAGGAGAGGCGAGAAGGATCAGAGGACCAATGTACAGCGTCGTAAGTTTCCATAATTTAATGACATGAAAACTAGACAAGAATACAAAACAACAAACGTACTAACCGTCACAGTCCCGTGTGGCACAAACACTGACAAGAGAACAACCACCCACAATCCCCAACACAAAACAAGCCACCTATATATGAATCTCAATCAGGGACAACGATTGACAGCTGCCTCTGATTGAGAACCATATTAGGCTGAACAGAAACAGACAAACTAGACACACAACATAGATGCCCACCCAGCTCACGTCCTGACCAACACTAAACAAGCACAACACATAAGAACTCTGGTCAGGACGTACAGTACCCCCCTCCTGAGGTGCGGACTCCGAACGCACCCCTAAACCTCAGAGGAGGGCTGGGTGGGCATCTGTCCGCTGTGGCGGCTCCGGCGCAGACGAGGACAGACCACTCCACCACTGTCTTTGTCCCCTCCTTAGCGTCCTTTGAGTGGCGACCCTCGCCCCCAACCTTGCCCTAGGAATCTTCCCCAAGACCCCACATGATTTAGGAGACAGCTCAGAACAAGAGGTAGCTCAGGACAGAGAGGTAGCTCAGGACAGAGAGGTACTCAGGACAGAGAGGTAGCTCAAGGACGAGCGGCAGCTCCGGACAGAGGGGCCGCCTCCGGACAGAGAGGCACGACAGTGACGAGGGCAGCTCCGGACAGAGAGGCAGCTCCGGACAGAGAGGCAGCTCGGAAGGAGGCAGCTCCATGACATGGAGGCAGCTCAATGACTGGAGGCAGCTCATGACTGGCTGGCGCCATGACTGGCTGCGGCCTTCTGGCAGCTCCTGACTGGCTGCGGCTCTGGCGGCTCTGACTGGGCTGGCGGCTTCTGGCGGCTCCGACTGGCTGCCGGCTCTGGCGGCTCCTGACTGGCTGGCGGCTCTGGCGGCTCCTGACTGGCTGCGCTCTGTGGCTCCTGACGACGGACGGCTCTGGCGGCTCCTGACTGACGGACGGCTCTAGCGGCTCCTGACTGACGGGCGCTCACCGCTCGGCAGACGGCGGCTCTAACGGCTCGGGACAGACGGGCGCGCTCTAACGGCTTCGGACAGACGGGCGGCTCTAACGGCTCGGGACAGACTGGCGGCTCTAACGGCTAGGGACAGACTGGCGGTCTAACGGCTCGGGACAGACTGGCGGCTCTAACGGCTCGGGACAGACGGGCGCTCCAGACGGCGCTGGCAGACGGATGGCTCAGACGGCGCTGGGCAGACGGATGGCTCAGACGGCGCTGGGCAGGCAGGCAGCTCAGACCGTCTGGGCAGGCAGGCAGCTCAGATGCTCTGGCAGGGCAGGCAGCTCAGATGGCTCTGGGCAGCAGGCAGTGCAGGCGGCGTTGGACAGACGGCCGACTCTGACCTGCTGAGGCGCACAGTAGGCCTAGTGCGTGGTGCCGGAACTGGTGGTACCGACTGGAGACCGCACCTCAAGGCTAGTGCGGGGAGCAGGAACAGTGCGTACAGGGCTCTGGAGACGCACAGGAGGCTTAGTGCGTGGTGCCGGAACTGGAGGTACTGGGCTGGAGACACGCACCACAGGGAGAGTGCGTGGAGGAGGAACAGGGCTCTGGAGACGCACTGGAAGCCTGGTGCGTGGTGTAGGCACTGATGGTACTGGTGGGGTGGGAAAGTGGCGCCGGATTTACCGGACGCGAAAAGGAGTACACAAGCTCGTGAGCACCGAGCCTGCCCAACCTTACCTGGTTGAATCTCCCGTAGCCCGTCCAGTGCGGGGAGGTGGAATAACCCGCACTGGGCTGTGTGGCGAACCGGGGACACATTCGTAAGGCTGGTGCCATGTACACCGGCCCGAGGAGACGTACTGGAGGCCAGATATGTTGAGCCGGCTTCATGGCACCTGGCTCAATGCTCACTCTAGCCCGGCCGATACGTGGAGCTGGAATGTACCGCACCGGGCTAAGCAACGTACAGAAGACACCGTGCGCTCTTCCGCATAACACGGTGTCTGCCCGTACTCCCGCTCTCCATGGTAAGCATGGAAAGTGGGCGCAGGTCTCCTACCTGACTTCGCCACACTACCCTTTAGCCCCCCCCCCCAAGACATTTTTGGGGTTTCTTCACGGGCTCCGCCAACGCTATCGTCGCCTCCTCATACCACCGCTCCTGGGCTTTAGCTGCCTCCATCTCTTCCCGAGAGCGGCGATATTCACCAATGTGAGCCCAGTGTCCTTTTCCCTCCAAAATTTCCTCCCATGTCCAGGAGTCCTGTGTAGTTGGCCGCTGCTGCTGCTGCTGTCGCTGCCCGTTTCCACGCTGCTTGGTCCGGGTTAGGTGGGTGGTTCTGTAGCGGCAGTCTAGCTCTTCCTCCTCCGACGAGGAGAGGTGAGAAGGATCAGAGGACCAATGTACAGCGTGGTAAGTTTCCATAATTTAATGACATGAAAACTAGACAAGAATACAAAACAACAAACGTACTAACCGTCACAGTCCCGTGTGGCACAAACACTGACACAGGAAACAACCACCCACAAAATCCCCAACACAAAACAAGCCACCTATATATGATTCTCAATCAGGGACAACGATTGACAGCTGCCTCTGATTGAGAACCATATTAGGCTGAAACAGAAACAGACAAACTAGACACACAACATAGAATGCCCACCCAGCTCACGTCCTGACCAACACTAAAACAAGCACAACACATAAGAACTCTGGTCAGGACGTTACAATAGAACAGAATGTGATGCTGGTAAACTGAGATATGCCATAAAAGGTGTTCTATGTGTAAATAACAACAAAATATGAAGCTATGTATGTAAAACAGACAGGAAACCAAAACTTTTATTAATGTGATGCAGGTCAACTGTGTTATAAGTAGAAATGTATTCCATTATTTAAAAAGTTGACACACTGAACTAGGCTACTCTTGATGCACTGAATTAGTAATTGATGCACTTAAAATGAACTATTAGCAATTTTTCATTTTAATAAAAGTACTTTATAAGATTGCATTGTTTTTTATACCGGTCTTATGTAGAACATGTCTGGCCCACCCTGTAAATAACCTTTTTCAAATCTGGACCCTGTAAGAATATAGTTGAATAGCCCTGGCATAGTGGGTCAATTTCCGTAAGAGTGAGGCTCAACTCCTCTGCTGTCTTGGTGCCCTGGCACCACGCTGTAAACAGCTGAAGCAAACACGTGCACATGCGCAGATACTGTGTGAAAGGGGAAGTGTTGCATCTCACTCATCTCATTATCCTAACCTATTCATTGATGAGAGGGCCTGCTTTGTACTGAAGTTGCGTAACATTGCAAGCCAAGAAATTGCGAGATACATCATTCCATTGCGAGACACATCTTTTGATAGCCAATAGATAGGACTATTGCACGGCTATGACTGTCTGCCTGGTGGCTGACCTGCCTATACTGTGCCCCTCCCCTCTCTCTCCGTCCCTCGCTAGCTAGCGCGCTATGAAAGATGCAAGTAGTCTCAAAAGTACAACCACTAATCAGTCTCTTCCGTTCCAAACATACTGAATTTTAGGACACTCAGAAATTAGAGTTGACACCGGGAGTCGACATGCAAGGAGTCGAGGAATCGATCATTTTTGAGTCAACTCTCCACCACCGCATCATCGTTAACAGTTGGAAAAATTGCAGAGAAAGCAGCAAAGTCCTGTATGATAATGCTTTGAGAAGTTAAATGAGAAGGAAATGCAAACTTGGCGAGGTATAAAGACTGTAACCTGTACGCTGTGAGTTGGGAAGCAAGTTCAGGGAGTGTATTTAATAATTAAATTAACATAGAACAGAACAAGAAACACGGGTAGCGTACAGACATGAACACTGGAACAGAAACAATAACGCCTAGGGAAGGAACCAAAGGGAGTGACATATATAGGGAAGGTAATCAGACAGGTGATGGGAGTCCTGGTGAGTCTGATGAGGCGCTGGTGCACGTAACGATGGTGACAGGTGTGCGTAATAATTAGTAGCCTGGTGACCTCGAGCACTAGAGAGGGAGTTTACGTGACAGACCCAAACAGTTGCTGGCAGGTGCATTGTGGAATTCACATGGAATTTTATGAATTGTTCTTATCGTTTTAACAGATACATTTTTTTCAGTTTAAACATTAATGTTTCCATTTGTCACATCCCTAGTCTGCCCCACTATCTGCTGAAGCGCACAGTCAGGGGAAATGAGCGTGAAGGGAAGGGCGACCTGGCGGCCATGTTCTCCAGGTGACCTCCGTTCAGAGTGACTGAGTGGGGCGGAGGGGGCCGCATGACCTTTTCCAGCCCAGTGGAGATGGTTGCCCTTGGGCCACGGATGATCTGAGCCCAGCCTCCAGGCCTGGTTATTAACACAGTGGCTTCGATGGGCTGCTCAGCTCGCCTAGCCTTTTGTGTCTGATCCGCTACACAATGCTAGCTGTACGTCAGGAGCTCTGAGCTCTAACAAGGACAGGATGGATGGTAGGCAGAGGGAGAGAGAGAGGAGAGATAGAGAGAAGGGGAAGACAGAGAGAGCTAGAGAGAGGGGGGGAGAAAGAGAGCGAGAGAGACTGAGAGCGGGTTTAATCTCCACAGGATTTCAAAAACAGAAAGAGACAAAGAGGGATGAGAAAGAGAGAAGCAATTTTAGAGGTGTTTATCTCTCCGTCTCTTCTCTCAACTCTCCTCTGTCTGATCAGTATTCTGCCTCTGTCACCCCCAGCCCATCGATTAACCCCACAGTGTATAGTATAGCATCAGATCCTCTGGTGGGTTTAGGAGAGATGGGTGTCGGGGGAAATTTCATGCCGACTGCCCTTTTCCATTAAGGAGGCAGGAGCAGTGGAGTCCACCTCCCTCCTCTAGGGCCCAGCACAGTGACAATTTGTGAAGCGTGAACCCTATAGAGGAAGAGGAGGAGGAAGAGGAGGAGAGAATGAAAGAGAGAGATGGAGAGAAAGAGGGAGGAGGTAGAGAGAGCTTGGGGAGATGGAGGGAGAGAGGTAGTAAGAAACGAAAGGGAGAGAGAGATGGAGGGAGAGCTGTTTGGTGTAGTTAGCTGCAGGCCTCTGGAGAAGGAGGATGAGGAAAGGAGGAAAGGTCAGGGAGAAGGAGGCCGAGTGTTTTTGGATTCTGTATCCGTACAGTATTTTATTGACTGATGGGATGGTGCCAGTTTGAGCTGACCTTTCCAAAACTCTTCAAAGAAACAGCTACCACAAAACCCTGAGAAACCCTTACAGTAGGAGGCTTACTGCACACTACCTAGGCTAGTGAATCAAAGGATTCATGAGAGGATTGCATGCTGCTACAATATCCCAGTACATTCTCCAGATATTTATCCAGATATGTAGCGAGTAAGTACCTGACATTCTCCTCAATAGTGCATGCTCTGTCTCAGGGATTGGAGGTAGGAGAAGTCAGAGTAAAATTCATTATAAAATCGATCACCTCAAGCTTTCTCAATACTATTATTAATTCATTAATAATCAAAGAACCCGTGTGTGTCTATTGCAGCCGTGTACTGTAGTAAGTAGTCAGTCACTAGCCTAACTAGTATAAAACCCTTGTCTTTAGCATTACACTCACTCGCCAAACTGCAACCTGCGCTGTGGGTGTCCATGTTAAAGTGTGGGTCAGGTGGGGCAACTTTCTCTTTTATTTATTTATTTAACCTTTATTTAAATAGGCAAGTCAGTTAAGAACAAATTCTTATTTACAATGAATGCCTACCAAAAGGCAAAAGGCCTCCTGCGGGGACGGGGGATTAAAAAAATATATATAGGAAAAAACACACATCACTACAAGAGCGAAACCACAGCACCACATAAAGAGAGACCTAAGACAACAACATAGCATGGCAGCAACACATGACAACACAGCATGGTAGCAAAACATGACAACAACATGGTAGCAACACAACATGGCAGCAGCACAACATGGTAGCAGCACACAACATGGTACAAACATTGGGCACAGACAACAGCACAAAGGGCAAGAAGGTAGAGACAACAATACATCACGTGAATCAGCCACACGTGTCAGTAAGAGTGTCCATGACTGAGTCTTTGAATGAAGAGATGGAGATAAAACTGTCCAGTTTGAGTATTTTTTGTAGCTCGTTCCGGTCTCTAGCTGCAGCTAACTGAAAAAAGGAGCGACCCAGGGACATGTGTGCTTTGGGGAACTTTAACATAATGTGACTGGCAGAACGGGTGTTGTATTTGGAGGATGAGGGCTGCAGTAGGTATCTCAGATAGGGGGGAGTGAGGCCTAAGAGGGTTTTATAAATAAGCATCAACCAGTGGGTCGTGTGAAGGGTATACAGAGATGACCAGTTTACAGAGGAGTATAGAGTGTAGCGACGTGTCCTATAAGGAGCATTGGTGGCAAATCTGATGGCTGAATGGTAGAGGAACATCTAGCCACTCGAGGGCAACCTCATCTGCCAATCTATAAATTACATCTCCGTAATCTAGCATGGGTAGGACGGTCACCTGAATCAGGGTTCGTTTGGCAGCTGGGGTGAAATAGGAGCGATTACGATAGAGGAAACCAAGTCTAGATTTAACTTTAGCCTGCAGCTTTGATATGTGCTGAGAGAAGGACAGTGTACCATCTAGCCATACTCCCAAGTACTTGTAGGAGGTAACTACTTCAAGCTCTAAATCATCTGTGGGGAGAGGGGGATTCTTCTTACCAAACCACATGACCTTTGTTTTGGAGGTGTTCAGAACAAGGTTAAGGGCAGAGAAAGCTTGTTGGACACTAAGAAAGCTTTGTTGTAGAGCGTTTCACAGCCTCTCCCTCAGTGAGGTGTGTGCTTGTGTGCCGCTCAGTGCCACTCAGTGTGGTGTTTCAGTATGATGCTCTCGAGGTCAGAAATGCTGAGCACTGCAATTTTATAAATGAGCCGGAAAAGCAGGGGGAGCACCATTCACAACTGACTTTGGCCTGAGTGGAGGCAGGAAACAGACGCACACACACACATACACACCCTGCCTGGACAGATTGCTTATTTCAGCAAGCAGCGACAAAGTTTTGTCACGTTGTAATCACGGCCGGGCATTCGTGCAGTTGAATCCGTGTCTGCTGTAAAAGGGAATATGTTACAGCAGAAACGGACTCAACCGTACGAATGCCCGGCCTTTCTGTGTTGTCAGCTGTTCGTTCCAAAGATGAAGATGATTTTATTTTCATGACGGTCTTCATTCATAACCGTCAGTTACACGGTTATATAGCAATTGTTCCAGCATGAACTCTAACTAACTAAAGCGCAGTTTAGATGCCAAACTTATGGCAAGTCGAACTGAATAGATATTAAGAGTGGGCGGGCACGGTTGAGAGCTTTTCTTGATGTCCCGATTGGTTTCATACAACCGTTCTCAGCGCTGCAGACTTTCTCATTGATTTTAGGTCGCATTCAGGCATCAAAGTACGACCTCTTTTATGTTATAGAAACCACACAGTTTATTGCACTAAAAAGGCAAAGAAAGACGATTCACACACCTGTGCAGTGCTGAAGTTAATGTTTGAAACATGATCGATTAAATATATCTTGGTTAATGTAACGCGTCTTCAGATTTCATAACTCCCTTCTATGGAATCACGAGTGTCCTCCCTAAAATAAACCCTGATATATGTCAGCAATAGCGATGTTACTGTGCAATGTAGACGTTCTATTTTCTCCCGAGATTGCAAAACAATTCGTATGTGGAGAAGTCATGTTTTTACCGTCAGTTGCTGGTTTCCTGGGTCTGTTCTAACGCATCCACCTGCAAATCCATGATTGTGCTTCCGTTGTGGGTGTGGTAGCAAAGCGACATTTATTTACATGCAATTAACATATATTAATATGCATGACCATTTCTCCTGGCAGTGGAAAAACTGCTCTGGTGCGCTGCATGAAACAGAGGCGTGCTTCACCCGCACAGCGCAGAAAAGGCGTCAGAGGCCGCCAAACTATCGGCAAAAGTCCAGCGAGGCGCACCTCGTGGTTTCAGACGGCACTTTATCCAAGCCAAAAAGAAAGTGAAGTATTTTTTAGGTTGGTGCGGCGATGGTGCAGTGTTTGAACTAGGGCTAACGCTACCCTGGACTGGAGGATGGCTGCTGCTGCTGCTCTCCTCACAGCCATTCTGTCACATGATACAGTCTCCTTCAGTGACCCCTGACCTCTGCAGTATAGAGGGGTCAGGACTGCGAGGCTCCAGGAACTTCTACTCTATCCCCTATGCTTGGCTAAAGAGAGCCGGAGAGAGAGAAAGAGGGAGTGACAGAGAGAGACGGTGGTGGTGGAGAGGTGTGTCCTCTTCCCCCAGTGAGACCACTTTCCAGGTGCAGCTAGCACTATTTTTAGCTGAAGCAGGTGTCCTCATTCAGCTCAGCATGCATATTAAATGACTGGAATATTCTCTCTCTTCTCCTTCTCTCCAACTCCCTCTCTCCCCCTCACCTGCTCCCTCCCTCCCTCCCTCCCTCCCTCCCTCCCTCCCTCCCTCGCCTCGTCTATTCCTCTCACTTGGCTGGGTGGAATATTCTCCATCCCCTCTCTCCCCCTCTTCCTCTCTCTCCCACTCTCCCCCTCCCTCTTTCCCTCCCTTTTCCTCTCACCTGGTCTCTGTAGAGGCATCGGGTGATTTTGTCCCCCCCCACCTTTTGCCAAATGTATTTCTTTAACTAAGGGCTGTCTTAGAAGATAGTGTTAGGTTGTAACGGCAGCATCAGCCTAAGTATTGACTTTCTCTGCTGTTTAATTGCATCCCGTGATAATTCTGGCACCTCTGGTGCTGCAAAGGAAAAGTCCAAACGGAATCTTTGGGATGTTCCAAAGTTGAAATTTCAATGGGGTGACATTAAAGTGGAACTTACAGCGTTTTAGCAACATKAAATCTTATTAAACTCTGTTCATATACACTCCCAGGAAGAATAAAACACTTTTTTAATTTTTTATTGAGCACTTAGATATCGTCATTTTCACTTTTTCATAAATTCATAGAATGTTTGGGAATGAAGTAGAGTAAGGCATTTGTGAAAATTCTATAGGAATATAGAGTGGGAAAACGGCCATGCGTTTGGACAATTAATAGACAAAGCAGCAAATAAAACCTAATAAAAACATGTCTCGTCTATGACCAAGTCTACGCAGTCCGTTGCGCCTTAGCCAATCAAAGCTACAGTAAGCCTTTATGCAAATAAGCCATTTGCCACACGGGCCTGCCATCATTCACTTTGAACTGGAGTGTGTTGTAGGCTACAGGTTGTAGCAAAAGCGCAACTTTAGATCATTAGAACACATTCGCCAAAAGCCACAAAATACACCTGAATGGAATTCTGCAAATATGTAAATACCACAGGAGTCCTCTTACATTTGGCAACTTTACAGTCCTATTGATCAAACAACCATGAAAAGGTAGTCTATCTCGCCCTCAACTATGCACATTAACAACAACAAGATCAACAACTAGCCAGAGTGAGATGAGATGAACTAAAATCTAACGAGGGAACATTAGATAAACTTTCTCAAACTTTTTCAGCTAGTTGGTCGTCAAAATTGCACTGATAAATAATGGGGAAAAGTAGCCTCATCCTTCTGCAGCTTGCCTGCCAATGCATGCTTGTCCCAACCCACATATTGACAACTGAATGGGAACTTGCCTGCCCGCCCATTTGATCAATGCCAAATACATTTGATTGACAACTAAGGGTGCGTTCATTATTTTCCTCCAGTGTGTCAGAGTGCGCTCTGGACACATAAATTCAGAGTGTTGTCAGATTGTCTGTTTGTAAATTCAGAGCGTTTCGCTCTCCAAGCGTTCAGAGCGCACACTGCACTATTGACACTGGATGCTCTGGCTGAGGATTAGGGTTGATCCAAGCATTCCTCACAACGGCAGTCAAGCACCCAAGCTAACTGGCTAAAATTGGCTAGCTTGCTAGCTACTTCCAGACGCAAATGAGAGAACACCTCACTCTGGCCATTTTACTCGCCCTAGCAGAGCTGGTTAGGCTGTTTAGATGTTATCTAGAGCGTTAGTAACTAACTGTACTGCTTGCAACAATTTAATAACTTTTTTTGTCAACGTTTACTGACACTGATCATATTCAGTGGGTGTTGCGTGTTTGTAAATCTTTCAGTTATTCTGCACTCTGGCACACTCAGACGAGAGTGCTCTGAAATCGGAGTAGATAGCAAGAGGGAATTTACGAATGCAAGAGATATGCTAACTGGATAACAGTCGTTCAAGTTCAGCATAGCTAGCTAGCTAGCTAGAGCGATTCACATTTCTTGCTAGCTAACCAAATGACACCTGCATCTCTAGCTGTAGCCACCGAAAAACGATATGAGGGGAAAAAAGTAGGTCACTCAACCACTCCTCCAATGACATGATATCCTCCTAGCTAGCTAACGTTATGCTCCGTGTTGTATCGTGCTAAATAAATAGCTACATAAATAGAAATACTAGCCTACGTTATGACTGACTTGTGATCATTGCCCTTGCTAGTTTGATCGTACTGACATTCCCAGCCTTAGTTACATTTGTCCGTTTTTGTCCACAATATTGTGTCATTGAAACTGAAACAGCAAACAATGTAGCAGGCCAGCTGGGATTTACAACCTGATAGCAGTATTTTTGGGACTGCCAAGAAATGCATTGGTGAATTATATGAATCATCCATCTTTTCTGCCAACAATTCCTTAGTGTACGTCATGGAATGTTGAGTCACATATAACCTATTTTTAAAACCTCTTATAAAGTTGGTTTTGTAGCATAAACTGGGAACTTGATATTGTTGACTGATATTATGATTGTCTGTGTTTCATATCTGCAAAGTAGTTAAAATGCTGTCAGTTCCACTTTAAGGCTTACACGGTTATGGTAAGGGTTAGCGTTAGGGCTAGGGTAAGGGTAGGTTAGGGAAGGATCGTCCCAAGGATTCCGGATAGCACTAATGGTGCCGCAAGGAGCTGGGGATAACCTTTGAGGTGCCAAACTGATAGCTCTTCTAAAAAGAGCAAACTGCTCAACTGACCTTTAGGAGCCCTCTGTCTGTCCCCTCTCCCCATCCTCACATCTCTGTCTGTCTGTCTGTCTGTCTGTCTGTCTGTCTGTCTGTCTGTCTGTCTGTCTGTCTGTCTGTCTGTCTGTCTGTCTGTCTGTCTGTCTGTCCTGTCTGTCTGTCTTGTCTGTTGTCCTGTCTGTCTGTCTGTCTTCTCTCTCTCTCTCTCTCTCTCCTCTTCTCTCTCTCTCTTCCCTCTCTCTCTCTCTCTCTCGTCGCTCTCTCTCTCTCTCTCCTCTCTCTCTCAGTGTGTAACGATGTGCAATAGTAAAAGGAAAAATAAACATAAATATGGGTTGTATTTACAATGGTGTTTGTTCTTCACTGGTTGCCCTTTTCTTGTGGCAACAGGTCACAAATCTTGCTGCTGTGATGGCACACTGTGGTATTTCACCCAATAGATATGGGAGGTGATCAAAATGTGATTGTTTTTGAATTTTTTGTGGGTCTGTGTTATCTGAGGGAAACATGTGTCTCGAATAATGTCATACATTTGGCAGGGGGTTAGAAAGTGCATCTCAGTTTCCACCTAATTTTGTGGGCAGTGTGCACACAGCCTGTTTTCTCTTGAGAGCCAGATCTGCCTACGGCGGGCCTCTTTCAGTAGTACATAGTCTCTCTCTCTCTCTCTCGCTCCTCTCTCTCTTTCTCTCTCTCTCTCTCTCTCTCTCTCTACTGGCTCCACTATAGCCCCCCCACCCACCATCCTGCCCAGACAGTCCTCTCCTGCCCCTGGCAGCCAGGCTGAAACTGCTGTTGCTGTCCCCAGCTCCCCTGAGTTCTGCCTGACCACCATAGCCTGTCTGTCTGGCTCTGCATTGAAATCCAAATCCACACACATGGATGTGACATTAGAGGGCGACCCACTGGCAGACAGACAGAGTGGATATCTATCTATATTCTAGTGGATTCAGGACTCCGGAGTGTCGCCACTGACTGGTATAGTAGTGTGTAGTAGTGTAGTGTGCAGTAGTGTTACTTAGCCACTGATTCCATTGAGCTGTCATAGCACTTTCAGCTCAAGGTCACCTCCAAGGACACCATAGATTCCAGCAGTTTAACACAAATCCACTCCACTCCCCCTCCTCTCCTATGCTCTCCTCTCTGTCATTGACTCCAGTAGTTAGATCATCCTCAGGCAAGTCACCGGACTAAAAACGACAAGGACTTGATTGACCCATCTGATCCATTAGCATTGTAAAGGAAAGTGAATTTCCACAACAGGATCATTCTAGAATCCCCCTCAAACCAGCTCCAAATGACCCTGCTGCTAAAAAATAGTCTTTATGATGCTCCTGTCTTTTAAATGACTTCTATCTAGTAAATTATGGCTCATAGGGAACCACTGGGAACCACTTAGTATAAGGGTTGAATTACACACAGCAGCTGTGAGTCACTAAAATAATGGATGTAGACTTACATCCTCTATCTATCCTATTTGTTGATCCTGATCATTAAAATATCAAATCAAATCAAATGTATTTATATAGCCCTTCGTACATCAGCTGATATCTCAAAGTGCTGTACAGAAACCCAGCCTAAAACCCCAAACAGCAAGCAATGCAGGTGAAGAAGCGCGGTGGCTAGGAAAAACTCCCTAGAAAGGCCAAAACCTAGGAAGAAACCTAGAGAGGAACCAGTGTCTCTACCGCTCCTGCTGTCTCTAGAGAGTTGAAAACAGCAGGTCTGGGACAGGTAGCACGTCCGGTGAACAGGTCAGGGTTCCATAGCCTGGCCAGGTGGACTGGGGGACAGGTGGACTGGGGACAGCAAGGAGTCATCATGTCAGGTCGTCCTGAGGCATGGTCCTAGGCTCAGG
>NC_036860.1:18791082-18802027 GCF_002910315.2 Salvelinus sp. IW2-2015 | reverse complement strand
GCATGGTCCTAGGGCTCAGGTCCTCCGAGAGAGAGAAAGAAAGAGAGAAAGAGAGAGAGAATTAGAGAGAGCATACTTAAATTCACACAGGACACCGGATAAGACAGGACAAGTACTCCACATATAACAAACTAACCCTAGCCCCCCGACACATAAACTAATGCAGCATAAATACTGGAGGCTGAGACAGGAGCCTACAGAAATACAGAATAGGATATTTTCTTCTCTTCCCCTTGGGAATATTCCTGTGGTTTCTATTGACATAGAGGAGTACAGGAAACAGACACATGCACACACATACACATGTATGGCGCTGGAATGTATAGCAGCTGTTTTATGGGCTACTGACCAATTCTGCTATTTTGTGTGTTTTTTTGCACTGATCTTCACCTTTTTTTGTGCATAATGTTTCCGCCATCATTTCCTATGACCGAAAAGAGCTTCTGGTCATTAGAACAGAGTCAGTGGAGCTGGACATACTGCTGACCCCAGACCAGGCCCTAATCCCCGAAACTAGGAAGAGAAAGAGACGGCATATAGAGGCTGACGTGTTCTATTGGCGAATATACAATCGCTGGAGAATAAACTGGACGAGCGCTGTTCGAGACTGTAATATCCTATGCTTCTCGGAGTTGTGGCTAAACAAGGACATGGATAATATGCATCTAGTTGGTTTTTCTATGCATCGGCAGGACAGAACGGCAGAGTTGGGTAAACTCAAGGGGGAGGTGTGTGTCTCTTTGTTAACAACAGCTGATGCACAATCTCTACTATTAATGAAGTCTCAAGGTTCTGCTCGCCTGAGTTAGACTACCTCATGATAAGTTGTATACCATATTATTTACCAAGAGAGTTTTCATCTATATTTTGGCACTAAGACTGCACTCAATGAGCTGTGTAGGGCCATAAGCAAACAAGAAAATTATCATCCAGAGGCGGCACTCCTAGTGGCCTGTAGTGGAGCAGGATGAGAGCATCAAGTTCCTCGGTGTCCACATCACAAAGAATCTATCATGGTCCAAACACACCAACACAGTCGTGAAGAGATACCAGGCTTTTTTTGCACTCATCACATACGCTGCTGCTACTGTTGACTATCTGTTACTTTATTCCTAGTATATGTACATATCTACCTCAGTTACCTCGTACCCCTGCACATAGACTCAGTACTGGTACCCCTTGTATATATCCAAGTTATCCTTACTCAATGACTCAGTACTGGTACCCTTGTATATAGCCAAGTTATCATTACTCATTGACTCAGTACTGGTACCCTTGTATATATCCAAGTTATCATTACTCANAAGTTATCATTACTCATTGACTCAGTACTGGTACCCTTGTATATAGCCAAGTTATCATTACTCATTGACTCAGTACCGGTACCCTTGTATATATCCAAGTTATTATTACTCATTGTGTATCTATTACTACTTTTATTATTACATGTTTTACGTTTCTATTATTTCTCTATTTTCTTTCTCTCTGCATGTTTGGAAAGGGCCTTTAAGTAAGCATTTCACTGTTAGTCCACACCTGTTGTTTACGAAGCATGTGACAAATAAAATGTGATGTGATTTGATACACACACTCTCTCTCCTCCTCTAGCTCCTTAATTCTGTCCAGTTGTTCCCCTGGAGGAGATTACAGCGTTTATTACAGTGTTGCTTTTGAAGATGTCATTCAATATCCCTCTTTGCCTTGTCTCTGCCCGAGCCAGCCGCATGCCATCACATTTCACACATTTGACCACGTCAGGAAAAACAGCTATCCACGGATAAATAAAACAAACCTGCTATTGCACATAGCAATGCAGAGACATGTAAATGCTGGCAGTGGCATGCCCACAGTAGAGGCTGTGTGTATAGAGCTGGTGCTGTGTTGCTGTACTGTCATGTATATTAGTATCAAACAGTCATGTTCCAAATTATACATATAAGGTGAAAAGGTAAATATAGATGGGATGGGAGGGCACAGATTGAGGTGTGGTGGAGAGGGGGAGAGAGGGGGGTTGAAAGAAGAGAAGAGAAGAGAAGGGGAAGGTGTGTATGTGAGATGGGCAGATGACAGATGGCTCGTTGTCACTGTCAGAGACACACTTCTAAGGGCTTCTACTCCTCTTAGAGAGTTTTTTTTCTCTCTTTTATTTGGAGCATGATTGTATTCCACATCATGGAAGCAAGAAGTCAAATGAGAGCAGAAATAACCTTTCAAGGGATGTCACCTGTCTGTTGACTTGTTCCTTATCAGTCTCTCTCATGTTCTCTCACTATGCTCCCAAATCAGCCTCCGATCAACAAGCTAGTGTTTTGGCAGGTTCACCTTTCCCTCAGTGGAACTTTCCCCATGTATGGCAGAGGAGAGAAGACGGACATAAAAAGGTTCCTCCCCTCTGACCTTTTCCTCCACTGGGTTTTGAGAGGAGGCCATGAGTAATCAAGAAAATGCAATTGAGATTCTCCATCTGTCTTCTTATGAAGGTACAGTATATATATATATATATATATATATATATATATATATATATGTATATATATGTACACAGAGTATACCAAACATTTAGGAACACCTTCCTAATATTGAGTTGCAACCCCCCCATCGTTCTACAGGGATTCTGGCCCATGTTGACTCCAATGCTTTCCAGAGTATCAAGTTGGCTGGATGTCCTTTCTTGCCTGGATGCGCCTGGCACCTACTACCATTCCCTGTTCAAAGGCACTTAAATATTTTGTCTTGCACATTCACCCTCGGAATGGCACACATAGACAATCAATGTCTCAATTGTCTCATTGCTTAAAAATCCTTCTTTAACCTGTCTCGTCCCCTTCATCTACACTGATTGAAGTGGATTTAACATGTAACATTAATATTCACCTGGTCAGTCTATGTCATGGAAAGAGCAGGTGTTCTTAATGTTTTGTATACTCAGTGTATATACACTGCTCAAAAAAATAAAGGGAACACTTAAACAACACAATGTAACTCCAAGTCAATCACACTTCTGTGAAATCAAACTGTCCACTTAAGACAGCAACACTGATTGACAATAAATTTCACATGCTGTTGTGCAAATGAATAGACAACAGGTGGAAATTATAGGCAATTAGCAAGACACCCCCAATAAAGGAGTGGTTCTGCAGGTGGTGACCACAGACCACTTCTCAGTTCCTTTGCTTCCTGGCTGATGTTTTGGTCACTTTTGAATGCTGCGGTGATTTCACTCTATGTAGCATGAGACGGAGTCTACAACCCACACAAGTGGCTCAGGTAGTGCAGCTCATCCAGGATGGCACATCAATGCGAGCTGTGGCAAGAAGGTTTGCTGTGTCTGTCAGCGTAGTGTCCAGAGCATGGAGGCGCTACCAGGAGACAGGCCAGTACATCAGGAGACGTGGAGGAGGCCGTAGAGGGCAACAACCCAGCAGCAGGACCGCTACCTCCGCCTTTGTGCAAGGAGCAGGTGGAGCACTGCCAGAGCCCTGCAAGGCCACAAATGTGCAGTGGTCTCTCAAACGGTCAGAAACAGACTCATGAGGTGTATGAGGCCCGACGCCACAGGTGGGTTGTGCTTACAGCCCAACACCGTGCAGGACGTTTGGCATTGCCAGAGAACACCAAGATTGGCAAATTCGCCACTGGCGCCCTGTGCTCTTCACAGATGAAAGCAGGTTCACACTGAGCACAGAGCACATGTGACAGACGTGACAGAGTCTGGAGACGCCGTGGAGAATGTTCTGCTGCTTGCAAACTCCTCCAGCATGACCGGTGGCGGTGGGTCAGTCATGGGGTGGGTGGCATTTCTTTGGGGGCCGCACAGCCCCTCATGTGCTCGCCAGAGTAGCCTGACTGCCATAGTACCGAGATGAGATCCTCAGACCCCTTGTGAGACCATATGCTGGTGCGGTTGCCCTGGGTTCCCCTAATGCAAGACAATGCTAAACCTCATGTGGGCTGGAGTGTGTCAGCAGTTCCTGCAAGAGGAAGGCATTGATGCTATGGACTGGCCGCCCGTTCCCCAGACCTGAATCCAATTGAGCACATCTGGGACATCATGTCTCCTCCATCCACCAATGCCACGTTGCACCGCAGACTGTCCAGATGGCGGATGCTTTAGCCAGGTCTGGGAGGAGATCCCTCAGGAGACCATCCGCCACCTCATCAGGAGCATGCCCAGGCGTTGTGGGAGGTCATACAGGCACGTGGAGGCCACACACACTACTGAGCCTCATTTTGACTTGTTTTAAGGACATTACATCAAAGTTGGATCAGCCTGTAGTGTGGTTTTCCACTTTAATTTTGAGTGACTCCAAATCCAGACCTCCATGGGTTGCTAAATTTGATTTACATTGATCATTTTTGTGTGATTTTGTTGTCAGCACATCAACTATGTAAAGAAAAAAGTATTTAATAAGAATATTTCATTCATTCAGATCTAGGATGTGTATTTTAGTGTCCCTTTATTTTTTTGAGCAGTGTATATATACACAGTCATGGCCAAAAGTTTTGAGAAGACACAAATATAAATTTCACAGTCTGCTGCCTCAGTTTGTATGATGGCAATTTGCATATACTCCAAGATGTTATGTAGAGTGATTAGATGAATTGCAATTAATTCAAAGTCCCTCTTTGCCATGCAAATGAACTGAATCCCCCAAAAACATTTCCACTGCATTTCAGCCCTGCCACAAAAGGACCAGCTGACATCATGTTTTGACTCTCTCATTAACACAGGTGGAGTGTTGATGAGGACAAGGCTGGAGATCACTCTGTCATGCTGATGAGTTTGAATAACAGACTGGAAGCTTTAAAAGGAGGTGGTGCTTGGAATCATTGTTCTTCCTCTGTCAAACATGGTTACCTGCAAGGAAACATGTGCCATCATCATTGCTTTGCACAAAAATGGCTTCACAGGCAAGGATATTGCTGCCATTAAGATGGCACCTAAATCAACCATTTATTGGATCATCAAGAACTTCAAGGAGAGCGGTTCAATTGTTGTGAAGAAGGCTCAGGGCGCCCAAGAAAGTCCAGCAAGCGCCAGGACCGTCTCCTAAAGTTGATTCAGCTGCAGAATCGGGGCACCACCAGTACAGAGCTTGCTCAGGAATGGCAGCAGGCAGGTGTGAGTGCATCTGCACGCACAGTGAGGTGAAGACTTTGAGGATGGCTGGTGTCAAGAAGGCAGCAAAGAAGCCACTTCTCTCCAGGAAAAACATCGGGACAAGACTGATATTCTGCAAAAGGTACAGGGATTGGACTGCTGAGGACTGGGGTAAAGTCATTTTCTCTGATGAACCCCCTTTCCGATTGTTTGGGGCATCCGGAAAAAAGCTTGTCTGGAGAATACAAGTTGAGCGCTACCATCAGTCCTGTGTCATGCCAACAGTAAAGCATCCTGAGACCATTCATGTGTGGGGTTGCTTCTCAGCCAAGGGAGTGGGCTCACTCACAATTTTGCCTAAGAACACAACCATGAATAAAGAATGGTACAAACACATCCTTCGAGAGCAACTTCTCCCAACAATCCAGGAACAGTTTGGTGACGAACAATGCATTTCCAGCATGATGGAGCACCTTGCCATAAGGCAAAAGTGATAACTAAGTGGCTCGGGGAACAAAACATCGATATTTTGGGTCCATGGCCAGGAAACTCCCCAGACCTTAATCCCATTGAGAACTTGTGGTCAATCCTCAAGAGGCGGGTGGACAAACAATTTCTGACCAACTCCAAGCATTGATTATGCAAGAATGGGCTGCCATCAGTCAAGATGTGGCCCAGAAGTTAATTGACAGCATGTCAGGGCGGATTGCAGAGGTCTTGAAAAAGAAGGGTCAACACTGCAAATATTGAGTCTTTGCATCAACTTCATGTACTTGTCAATAAAAGCCTTTGACACTTATGAAATGCTTGTAATTATCCTTCAGTATTCCATAGTAACATCTGACAAAATTATCTAAAGACACTGAAGCAGCAAACTTTGTGGAAATTAATATTTGTGTCATTCTCAAAACTTTTGGCCACGACTGTACAGTGCATTCGGGAAGTATTCAGACTTTTTCCACATTTTGTTATGTTACAGCATTCTAAAATTGATTAAATATTTTTTTCTCATTAATCTACACACAATACACCATAATTACAAATCAAAAACAGGTTTTTATAAATGTTTGCAAATTTCTAAAAACAAACGGAAACAAAATGCCTTAATTACATAAGTATTGAGATGCTATGAGACCCGAAATTGAGCTCCGTTGCATTCTGTTCCCATTGATCATCCTTGAGATGTTTCTATAACTTGATTGGAGTCCACCTGACGTCAATTCGATTGATTGGACATGATTTCGAAAGGCACACACCTGTCTATATAAGGTCCCACAGTTGACAGTGCATGTCAAAAACCAAGCCATGGGGTTGAAGGAATTGTATGTAGAGCTCCGAGACAGGATTGTGTCAAGGCACAGATCTTGGGAAGGGTACCAAAAAATGTGTGCAGCATTGAAGGTCCCCAAGAACACAGTGGCCTCCATCATTCTTAAATGTAAGAAGTTTGGAACCACCAAGAATCTAAAATCAAAAATATATTTTGATCTGTTTAACACTTTTTTGGTTATTACATGATTCCATGTGTTATTTCATAGTGTTGTTGTCTTCACTATTATTCTACAATGTAGAAAATAGTAAAAAATTAAGAAAAACCCTTGAAGGAGTAGGTGTCCAAACTTTTGACTGGTACTGTATATATATTTTTTGTTATGCACATTTTCACATTTTGTCCGCTCCTGACTGCATGTGCTGCATAGAAATATAATGAATAGAACAGGCGTCCCCATTCAAGTTAAGGATGGTTGGACGGGCGGCCATTGCGAGTGTACCCATAGGAGGAAAGCAGAAAGTAAAAGCAGGAAGTGTATCCATTAATAAGTGCTGTGATTTGTTGATTCACTTCAACTGACACTACAAAAACGACATTCCATTGCATGAGCCATTGCACATCAGTTACCATCATTTGAATGAACATTCTAAATTACCATGGAAATGATGCATCACAATACCAGGCAGCCATTGCGAGTGTACCCATGAGTTTACCAATCAAATTGCAAGGGTTAGAGGTTCCCAGCCCATTCTATTCATAATTTGTCACAATACCTTGCTTGTTTCAGGCAAGAGGCAACAAAGTTTCTTCACGTTGTTCAGAGTCCATGTTATCGCAGAAACGGACTTAACCGCACGATTGTCTGGCCATCCTGTCTTTAGTCAGCTGTTGTCAGATGTTGTTCCCCCAAATTAAAATTAAACGGTTATGACAGTTATTTTATTTTCACAGCAGTCTTCATCCACAACCGTCGGTTGCACGGTTATACGGTAATTGTGCCAGCCCTAGTGTCACCGCTCCACTGCTCCTGTGAAGTGTGTATTCCTCTGCGTCTTATCTGTTATTGCTGTTGTCAGAGAGAGAAGGGTGGGTGTCGGGGAAAGACAGAAAGAGGTGTGTCTTGACTACAGACATCACCGCCTGACTCGCCCTCTAATTCCAGTTTGATTTGATAATCTCTCCGTTTATCCACATACTAAATGCTCCCCATCCAAAACCAGTCATCTGTGAATCTGTGAAATGGGTGCCTTTAATGATACAAGGGCACAGTGAAACTGACTTGAGGTGACCCAAGGAGAGCTAAGATGGACAATCTTACCTTGATATGTTGAGTTTTTAAACAAATCAAATCAAATGTATTCATATAGCCCTTCTTACATCAGCTGATATCTCAAAGTGCTGTATAGAAACCCAGCCTAAAACCCCAAACAGCAAGCAATGCAGGTGTAGAAGCACGGTGGCTAGGAAAAACTCCCTAGAAAGGACAAAACCTAGGAAGAAACCTAGAGAGGAACCAGGCTATGAGGGGTGGCCAGTCCTCTTCTTTATAACAGAACATGGCCAAGATGTTCAAATGTTCATAAATGACCAGCATGGTCAAATAATAATAATCACAGTAGTTGTCGAGGGTGCAGCAAGTCAGCACCTCAGGAGTAAATGTCAGTTGGCTTTTCATAGCCGATCATTAAGAGTATCTCTACCGCTCCTGCTGTCTCTAGAGAGTTGAAAACAGCAGGTCTACTTGATATCATCTATTTTACTGTACCTGTGTAAGATATTCAACATGGATTACCCAAAAACGCCATTTTAAAGATCACTACAATTAAAGGATGATTGATGACTCAATACCCAGTCATTCTTCCTCATTTGATAATAAGCTTCTCCTTAATTCAAAGGAAGCACAGAAAGCAGATAAATCTTTTGTACATTTCTTTGCTTAGACAGAGTGACATTTTGCACTTCTTTCTCTATGTTAAATGGAATGTAGCCAGTGTCTGCTGTCGACCTACGTATCAGCTTAATTTGAAATGGAATGTCAGGGTTGCCTTGGAGACATGGTGAAGTGAATGTATGATGTGTGATGTACTTGTATTGGATGTCTGTCAGGGAGAGAACGGGCATGGGAAGGATGTTAAGGCTACAGAATCAAGAAATTAATTTGTGAGGGTTGGGTGAGTGAGTGAGTGAGTGAGTGAGTGAGGGGTTGGGAAAGTCTCTCATTGAAGATGATATTGTAACGACCCTTCATTACATTGTGTTGTTGTAGCCTAGGGTAGGATGCATGTCTTTTCTGTAAGAAACTGAAACGTATGGTTGCTTTTCCAACTGCACACCCAGGGACTGGGAGGGAAGGCGCGCACTCAACGCAGCCTCGGGAGCGCAAATAGTGTAGCTACCTATGATTTCGTTATCTGATCAACTTTCCTTCTTTCACTGTGTACATTGACTGGATATATTCACTGCATTATTAATCCTAACATTGAGCTCATGAATTATGGTCTAATATGCATAAACTTCAACATATGCTATAGGCTGCATCTCGAGCCTATCTGTCTTTGTTCTGTTGCGCACCTGGCCTCTCCACTGACACAGCTATTCCTCATAAATCTTGTGGAGTCTGCGGAAAAAACAGACTACAAAAGCTTTTTGGACACTTACTTCAACCTTTTTTCTTTAGCCTACTAACAGCCTATTGGTGGACAGATGCACGCTTGCTCTTGCTTGCTGAATTTAAAACAGGCTACAGCATTAAGAACTGGCCAGGAATTGGAAAGCAGAAGCCCATATTTTCCTATAGTAGGCCTATATTAAGGCTGCATCCTGACAAAATATATCATATGAGTGGCCTGCTAATGTACTTTCTGGATCTTATAAACTGTTGAGAATAGACCCAAACTGATCCAAAGGGTTGCATAACCAGGCCTAGGCTGTAGGTTCTGATAACATTGTTGCACTGATGCATTGCAAATAGTTGCACAGGATGTAGCCTAGATGAATGAGCACAGTGAAAAATAAAGACCCAAAGGAATTGACAACCATTCGAAAAATGGAAATCACTTGCAAGCCACTTGAGCAACGAGGCAATGAAACACTGTAAAAGATGCACTGGCTCTGCGTTTGTTGTTGAAATGCCTCATTTAAGTTTCTTTTATTTTTATTTTTTTGGCCTACATGTACAGTACATTGAAGTATTATTTACAGTTGTCACTATAACAATGAACACACCCTGAAAGCAGTGAATGGTCTGAAGATGTTGACCATCTGTGTGTTAGAGACCTCAGGAATGGTCTTGAGTTACCGCCTTATTAATAGGCAGTGTGCAGTAGGATGCGTCGACCAGTTGATTAACAGGTGCTGGACTGTAGGACGATAAACGGTAAACGTTCCTTTAGTGTGGATTAGAGGTCGACCGATTAATCGGAATGGCCGATTAATTAGGGCCGATTTCAAGTTTTCATAACAATCGTAAATCGGTAATTTTGGACGCCGATTTTGCCTTCTTTTTTTTTTACACCTTTATTTAACTAGGCAAGTCAGTTAAGAACACATTCTTATTTTCAATGACGGCCTAGGTTCCGTATTTCACTGAAAGAATAATGTAACGGCTTTCTTCCTGGGATGAAGGAGAGGACCAAAACGCAGTGTTCAACATGATTTAATTTAAAATGATAACGTGAACACTACAAGCAACAAAACAATAAATGTGAAAACCGAAAACAGTCCTATCTGGTGCAGAACACAAAGACAGGAAAACAACCACCCACAAATCCCAACAACAAAACAGGCTACCTTAATATGGTTCCCAATCAGAGACAATGACAAACACCTGCCTCTGATTGAGAACCACATCAGGCCAATTGACAATCCCCACATAGAAACACAAAAACATAGAATGCCCACCCAGCTCACGTCCTGACCAACACAAAACAAGAAAACACACCACGAACCATGGTCAGAACGTGACAAATAAACGTTTGTTTCGAGATGATAGTTTCCGGATTCGACCATATTAATGACTTAAGGCTCGTATTTCTGTGTGTTATTATGTTATAATTAAGTCTATGATTTGATTAGAGCAGTCTGACTGAGCGATGGTAGGCACCAGCAAGCTCGTAAGCATTCATTCAAACAGCACTTTCGTGCATTTTGCCAGCAGCGCTCTTCGCAATGCTTCAAGCATTGCGCTGTTTTATGACTTAAGCCTATCAACTCCTGAGATTAGGCTGTGTAACCGATGTGAAATGGCTAGCTAGTTTAGCGGGGTGCGGCGCTAATAACGTTTCAAACGTCACTCGCTCTGAGACTTGGAGTAGTTGTTCCCCTCTGCTCTGCATGGGTAATGCTGCTTCGAGGGTGGCTGTTGTCGATGTGTTCTGGTTCGAGCCCAGGTAGTTGGCGAGGAGAGGGATGGAAGCTATACTGTTACACTGGCAATTCTAAAGTGCCTATAAGAACATCAAATAGTCAAGGTATATGAAATACAATCGTTATAGAGAGAAATAGTCCTATAATTCCTATAAACGACAACCTAAAAACTTCTTACCTGGGAAATGAGTTAGAAGACAATGTTA
>NC_036860.1:18656991-18790466 GCF_002910315.2 Salvelinus sp. IW2-2015 | reverse complement strand
AAAGGAACCACCAGCTTTCATATGTTCTCATGTTCTGAGCATGGAACTTAAACGTTAGCTTTCTTACATGGCACATATTGCACTTTTACTTTCTTCTCGAACACTTAGTTTTTGCATTATTTAAACCAAATGTAACATGTTTCATTATTTATTTGAGGCTAAATTGATTTTATTGACATATTATATTAAGTTAAAATAAGTGTTCATTCAGTATTGTTGTAATTGTCATTATTACAAATAAATAAAATAAAAAAATCGGACGATTAATCAGTATCGGCTTTTTTTGGTCCTCCAATAATCGGTATCGGTATCGGCGTTGAAAAATCATAATCGGTCGACCTCTAGTGTGGATGCTCACCAACTTTTAGTAGTTATGTAGCCTATAGTTTATCATTATAGTAATCGTTATAGTTATTTGCTGGGTGGAGGCCCTGAACTCTTACACGACATAATTAAAGGAATCGTCACAACATTACTATTAGTAAGTCTAGCCAAGTTGGCGAACTTGAATGAAATACATCTAAAATTACATTTACACTTGTTTACTTGACTTTTATAGTCTATAAATTGACTCCTAATAATTTACTCGATCAACTTTGCCACCGGCACACTGCAGTAGGTAAGTAAAGCATAAGTTTAATCCATCACTTCTGTTGATTAGCTCTGCAAATAGCAACGTTCGAAAATGAGATGGATGACTAACAAGATGGCGCCGAAGAACATGGCTGATGTTTTACATTCTCCCAACCAATTGTGCTATTTTGTTATTTTTTTTGCATTTTGTGTAACTTCTTTTTTTTAACTTATTGTGTACATAATGTTGCTGCTACCGTCTCTTATGACCGAAAATAACTTCTGGACATCAGAAAAGCGATTACTCACTGCGGACTGGAACAAACGTTTTCCTTTAACGAGTCCGGCGAGAAGGGTATCCTGCTTTCACTGGAACAGGCCCAGATCCACGCCTTTTGCGTGAAGAAAAGACGCCGGAAAAGGGGCCGCAGATCGGGCATCCTTCTGAGAATCCGGAGGCGAGCTAGTAAACTCCCACTGCCTTCCATTGCTAACTCCCACTGCCTTCTTGCTAACGTGCAGTCATTGGAAAATAAAATGTATGACCTACGATTAAGATTATCCTACCAACGGGACATTAAAAACTGTAACATATTGTGTTTYACTGAGGCGTGGCTGCCTTTTATGGTCGYTTTGAGGCAAGCAACACTGAAGCATGCACAAGAGCACAAGCTGTATTGGATGACTGTGTGATAATGCTCTCGGTAGCCGATGTGAACAAAACCTTTAAACAGGTCAACATTCACAACGTGTACTCAAAGCATGTGTGGACCATCTGTCAGGTGTCTTCACTGACATTTTCAACCTCTCCCGGACCAAGTCTGTAATACCTACATGTTTCAAGCAGACCACCATAGTTCCCTGTGCCCAAGGAAGTGAAGGTAACCTACCTTAATGATTACCGCCCCGTGGCACTCACTTTGGTAGTCATGAAGTGCTTTGAAAGGCTGGTCATGGCTCACATCAACAGTATCCTCCTGGACACCCTAGACCCACTCCAATTTGCATACTGCCCCAACAGATCCATAGATGACACAATCTCAAATGCACTCCACACTGCCCTTTCTCACCTGGTAAAAAGGAACACCAATGTGAGAATGCTGTTCATTGACTACAGCTCAGTGTTCAACACCGTAGTGCCCACGAAGCTCATCGCTAAGCTAAGGACTCTGGGTCTAAACACCTCCCTCTGCAACTGGATCCTGGACTTCCTGACGGGCCGCCCCCAGGTGGTAAGAGTAGGCAGCAACACGTCTGCCACGCTGATCCTTATCACTGGGGCCCCTCAGGGGTGTGTACTTAGTCCCCTCCTGTATTCCCTGTTCACCCACGACTGCGTGTCCAAACACGACTCCAACACCATCATTAAGTTTGCTGACGACACAACAGTGGTCACCGACAACGATGGGACGGCCTATAGGAGGAGGTCAGAGAACTGTGTGATGCCAGGACACAACCTCTCCCTCAATGTGAGCAAGACAAAGGAGCTGATCGTGGACTACAGGAAAAGGCGGGCCGAACATTAACATCGACGGGGCTGTAGTAGAGCGAGTCGAGAGTTTCAAGTTCCTTGGTGTCCACATCACCAACGATCTATCATGGTCCAAACATACCAAGACAGTCGTGAAGAGGGCACGACAAAACCTTTTCCCACTCAGGAGACTGAAAAGATTTGTCATGGGTCCCTAGATCCTCAAAAGGTTCTACAGCTGCACCATCGAGAGCATCCTGACCAGTTGCATCACCGCTTGATATGGCAACTGCTCGGCATCTGACCGTAAGGTGCTACAGAGGGTAGTGCGAACGGCGCAGTACATCACTGGGGCCAAGCTTCCTGCCATCCAGGACCTATATAATAGGCGTTGTCAGAGGAAGGCCCATAAAATTGTCAGACTCCAGTCACCCAAGTTATAGACTGTTTTCTCTGCTACCGCACAGCAAGCAGTACCGGAGTGCCAAGTCTAGGACCAAAGGGCTCCTCAACAGCTTCTGCCCCCAAGCTATAAGACTGCTGAACAATTCATAAAATCCTCACCGGACAATTTTCATTGACCTCCACACCCCTTTAGTACACTGCTGCTACTCGCTGTTTGTTACCTATGCATAATCACTTCGCCCCCACCTACATGTACAGATTACCTCAAATAGCCTGTACCCATGCACACTGACTCGGTACCGGTGCCCCCTGTATATAGCCTCGTTATTCTTATTCTTATTGTGTTACTTTTTAATATTACTTTTTATTTTAGTCTACTTAGTAAATATTTTCTTCTTCTTGAACTGCACTGTTGGTTAAGGGCTTGTAAGTAAGCATTTCACGGTGAAGTCTACACTTGTATTTGGCGCATGTGACAAATAAAGTTTGATTTGATTGATTTGATAAAATCGCAAAGCACCCTTAATTTTAACAGTGAATTACTGCCAGAAATATTCTGAAGTGTTAATTTTTCCTCATAATTCTCACCCAAAAAGGTAGCAAAAGTAATTTACACGTCCTGTCAGATGTGCTGATGAGGCTAATGAAGGAAGTTTGCTTAATGAATCGTCAGCTCACACTTAAAGAACCGCACTAACGAGCTGCACTTCGTTGTTGTGTTCTATTTCAGTACATCATCATCATTCTGTCTCTAAGGCTTTAGGCTTCTTTCTCTTCTACTCCTCTMTTCCCATCTTTTCTCATAACTGAACACATTCTCCTCATTAACAGAACATGTAAATTCAGCTTGTTTAGAAAGCAGATGGATGATGCTTAAAGAGTTTTTCTTCTTCTCCTAACTTCCAGATGTCAGAGTAGGCTACCTCTCTCTCTCTCCCTCTCTCTCTCTCTTCCTCTCTCTATGCCTTGCTCTCCCTCGCTCGCTCTCTCTCACTCTCACTGTCTCTCGCTCTCTCCCTCCCTGCAATCATAGCAGTGCTGTAGGGATATCATATGCTGCATATCCCAGTATCTAAGCCTACCTACTTACCTGATTCCCCTCTCTCTGTCACACCTAGTTATCCCATTAACAAGCTGTCTCCCTCCTGCAGCAGGAGTGTTTTGTTCACATTCTGTGGCAGACAGTGTTGATTTGTGTTGATTTTAAATCAGATTTTAAATGGCCTGCTTGGTGTAGTCTAACCGATCAAATATTTAAAAAATTATACATCTTGTTTTCAAAGCGTTTTTTAAATGGAAAATTGACTGCCTCGCGGCTCTCCAATACCCTCCCCCGTCTTTGCCCTCCTCTGCTGTCTGTCTCCCTTTTTCTCATCCCCCTCTCCCTCTCTCTTGCTCTCTTTCTTTCTTTCTTTCTCTCTCTCTCTCTCTGTCATGGCCATCTCACTAAACACCCTCTTCTCTCGCTCCCAATTTTCTAAAAGATGGGCTCAGTCTTTTCTTTATCTCTCTGCCTCGTTGACTGGTTGTAATCCTGAGAGAGACAGAGAGTCTGTAATCTGTCCAGTTTTTTCCACTCTGCTGCGCAGGGAGCCCCTGATACCAGCCCACAATTGCCTGATCTTGTTTGTCTTTGTTTTCATTTTATTTTTCTCATATTCTCTCTCTCTCTCTCTCTCTCTCTCTCTCTCTCTCATTTGTTGGGTCTCTTTCTCTGCGTAGCAGTACTCAGTGTTGAGGAATTGGCTGGTTAAACTCTCTCTTTCACTCTCTGTCTGTCTGCCTGTCTGGCTGTCTTTCTCTCCCCCTCTCTCTCTCTCTCTCTCTCTCCCTCTCCCTCTGTAACCTTTCTCTCTCTCTCTCGCTATTTTCCACATTTTTGGGTCTCTTTCTCTGCGTAGCACCACTCAGTGTTGAGGAATTGGCTGGTTAAGCTCTCTCTGTCTGTCTGTCTCCTGTCTGACTGTATTTCCCCCCCCCCCCCCCCCCTCTCTCTCTCCTGCTTCGTTCTCCCAGGTGTCACACTCTCTCTCTCTGTGCCAGCACTCAAATTGAGGAATGGGAGAATGGTTGCTGGTTGGTTTCTCTCTTTCTGGTTGAGCTGTCTGTTGGTTCAGGAAGCCAGGTGGCAGGAGACTGTGTGTGACAGCGGGGCTGTGGATGCCAATAGGGATGGCTGAGTCAGAGTAGCCCCCATAGCTCAGCCTGCTTCATACGAGCTCTGACTCTGGCTGCCTCCCAAATGTTGTCCTATATGTAGGGAATAGGGTGCCATCTGAGACTCAGCCTCTGACTCATGTTCAGTGCTGCAGCAGACTGACTTTAGCAGATGCCTGGGCACAATAGCCAGAGGAGGATGTGGTAAACTGGATGTCATTTCCATAATTACGGTCTGATTAACTTCATCTTCTGAGTGTTTGTTCACTTTGCCTGGCTAGACATACTGTATATTCAGAAGGCATTATGCTCATACACATGCTCATGACACTAAAAGGCTTGCATTGCCAAGGCTAGCCTATACCATACTCGTTTTCCTTGTAGTCTCCATAAGCAGAAGATGTTTACTTGGCATAGGCATTTAGCAGGTGCTTTTATCCAAACCGACTTACAGTTCATACATTTTACGTACGGTGGTCCTGGGAATCGTACCCATTATCCTGGCGTTGCAAACACCATGCTCTACCAGCAGAGCTACAGAGGACCAGATTCTTCTAATCTACAGGGATTGTTGTACCTTCTGGTCATGTCTTTAACCACTATACCACAGAGAGCAAAGAGGGGTGTACATTACCATGCAATCTGAGGACACATCCTGTGGTGTGTGTGTGTCTCTCTCTGTGGTTTAGTGTCCAACTGTGACTTATCACTCTGAGGAATCATCTTCTGCTCCGCTCCTTCTTCCAGCTCCAAGGATTGCTCTAATACCTTCTCCTCCCTCTCTCTACCATCTTTGTGTACAGTTTTCTACTTTCTTAAAATGTCTCCCTGCCCTCTTTCTTCTCTGCCTCTTCCCACCAAAATAAAGTTAGGCTAATTCTGTGACCTAAATCTGAGAGACTCTTTGAACTGAACTGTTTGGCTGGTAGAGTGTGTGGTAGGCTGACGTGTGAAAGCCTTTTTAGAGATGCAGCCTTGTCTTGTAACGAGAGACTGTAGTAGAGGGAACATTAAGTCAGTGAAGTGAAGTGAAGAAGGCCAAGGCCCCAGACTCTTGATCATTACTGGCACAGATACATCTTAGAGTGGACTCAGTGAAGCTCTGGAGAACTAATATGAACCGCCTCATTGAGTCCGTCCGTCCGTCCGTCCGTCCGTCCGTCCGTCTGTCCGTCTGTCTATGTCTGTCAGGCCCTTCAATATGCAGGAGTAAAAATCCACTAAAGAAAAAGTGTCTGGTTGACAAGGTTGACAACATTAGCAAAACATCCATATTAAAACTCTTCCTCAAGTCCTTGTAACAGTTGTTTCACAACCGTTTTGTGGAATAAGATGTGTTATATATTTCCTTGATATCCTTGAGATACAGCCCTCGAAAGACAATTATGAGACCACTACAAAATTATGTTTCTCTGGTTTTACTATTTATAGGTATGTGTTTGGGTAAAATGTAAATTTTTATTTTATTCTATAAACTACTGACAAACTACTGACAACATTTCTCCCAAATTCCAAATAAAATTATTGTCATTTAGAGCATTTATTTGCATAAAATGCATAAAATGCACACTCTCACTAAATCATATCCAATGTCATACACATCAACCTACTCAGATTTACTACACACATAATATCTTNAACCTACTCAGATTTACTACACACATAATATCTTGTCTCAATTTTCGAACATCTGTGGCATTGGCTCACAGGCAAACAGGCAAGGGAATAAACAAAATATTGCTAGAACCTATTTCTTGAATTCTAAATATCAGACATTTGATAGCTCTAATTTTGACCATCATAATACCTCTGATGGCAGTAACCTTGCAAGCACTAATTATGGTCAATTTTGACTGAGAATAGTGTCTAGTTATGGTAAGGGTGGAACTAAGTATAGCCAGTTATAATTGTAACGGTTTACCAGATTATAAAAAAAAGAGTCTTTACGTGGGTAAAAGAAAAGGAATATAACATATAATGTTTACTAGGAAACTCACTCTACATCCTTAGATGAAGTTGCGTGGGAAAAGGAATGGGGTGGTGAAATTATTTTCTGTCATGGACAAAGGAACTCAACAGGTGTGATGATATTAATTAACAAAAATGTCGATATGAATGTGCAAGTGGTCAGGAATGATTCGCAAGGAAGGTGGATATTTTTTAACATGTAAGTGGACGAAAAAGAGATTTGGCTTATTAATCTATATCGTCCAAATCAGGATGATCCATAATTCTTTGAAAACATTTATACCAATTTATTGAAGTTACAGGCAACAAATGACCATATCATCATGGTAGGAGACTATAACACAGTGTTAAGTACCTCAGTGGACCGTAAAGGTAATCACTCTACAAACTCAAACTATCATCACCGTGCCCTTAAGGTTATCACAAATATTATGGACACATTAGAAATAGTGAATATTTGGAGACTAAAAAACCCCGACCTAGTGAGATATACATGGAGGAGACTTAATCAAGCTAGTCGTCTTGACTACTTTCTTGTCTCTTTCTCTCTTGCATCAAAGGTTAAAAAAGTTTTAATAGGAGACAGAATGCTATCGGATCATCATCGAATTGGCATTCACATAACTCTTATAGATTTTCCACGTGTACGGGGATAATGGAAATGTATTTTTAACTAGGACAAAATAATTTATAACWGAATTTTTCCAGTATAATATAGGTTCAGCAAATCCCCTTGTTGTTTGGGATACCTTCAGAGGTCATTCATTTCAATATTCATCAATAATAAAAAAGCAGTTTCTGGCTAAAGAGACAAGACTAACAAGGGAAATCCATTAACTAGTACAGGTAGATAGCAATAAAAATGATACTACAGAGATGCAAAATAAGTTAGAGGAAAAACAAAAAGAAGTTGAGGAACTTATTCAAGAACGATCTAATGTAATCTATTACAAAAATAAAGCAAACTGGATGGAATATGGAGAAAAATGCACACAATTATTCCTGAATCTCCAATACAGGAACGCTAACAAAAATAATTTGCAGAAACTCTTTACTGAAGACAGAGTCATCTATGATTCTCTGAATAATATTTTAAAAGTGGAAGCTAAATATTTTAGGCAGATGTTCTCTTTTCCGTCTCATCCTCTCCCACTAAATCCTCTCCCACTGAAGATTACGGTAAGGAATTATTTCCAAATAATATAAAAAATGGAAAATTAACTAATGTACAGAAAAATCAGTGCGAAGGCCAAATTACAGAGGAAGAACTTTTTGAGGCTATTAAATTCTTTCAGTCTGGAAAAACCCCAGGGCTTGATGGCATACCGGTAGAGGTATATCAAGCCTTTTTTTATATACTAAAAGCTCCATTGTCAGATTGTTTTAACTACTTCTATAGAAATGGTAGTCTGTCAGGTACTCAGCAGGAAGGTCTGATTTCTCTATTACTAAAACAAGACCCAGATGGCAAATATAAAAACCCAGTCTAAAAAACTAATTGAAGATCTACAGTCGTGGCCAAAAGTTGAGAATGACACAAATATTAATTTTCACAAAATGTGCTGCTTCAGTGTCTTTAGATATTTTTGTCAGATGTTACTACTTTTATTGACAAGTACATGAAGTTGATGCAAAGAGTCAATATTTGCAGTGTTGACCCTTCTTTTTCAAGACCTCTGCAATCCGCCCTGGCATGCTGTCAATTAACTTCTGGGCCACATCCTGACTGATGGCAGCCCATTCTTGCATAATCAATGATTGGAGTTGTTCAGAATTTGTGTATTTTTGTTTGTCCACCTGCCTCTTGAGGATTGACCACAAGTTCTCAATTGGATTAAGGTCTGGGGAGTTTCCTGGCCATGGGACCCAAAATATCGATGTTTTGTTCCCGAGCCACTTAGTTATCACTTTTGCTTATGGCAAGGTGCTCCATCATGCTGGAAAAGGCAATGTTCGTCACAAAACTGTTCCTGGATGGTTGGGAGAAGTTGCTCTCGGGGGATGTGTTGGTACCATTCTTTATTCATGGTTGTGTTCTTAGGCAAAATTGTGAGTGAGCCCACTCCCTTGGCTGAGAAGCAACCCCACACATGAATGTTCTCAGAATGCTTTACTGTTGGCATGACACAGGACTGATGGTAGCGCTTTTTTCCGGATGCCCCAAACAATCGGAAAGGGGATTCATCAGAGAAAATRACTTTACCCCAGTCCTCAGCAGTCCAATCCCTGTACCTTTTGCAGAATATCAGTCTGTCCCTGATGTTTTTCCTGGAGAGAAGTGGCTTCTTTGCTGCCCTTCTTGACACCAGACCATCCTCCAAAAGTCTTCACCTCACTGTGCATGCAGATGCACTCACACCTGCCTGCTGCCATTCCTGAGCAAGCTCTGTACTGGTGGTGACCCGATCCCACAGCTGAATCAACTTTAGGAGACGGTCCTGGCGCTTGCTGGACTTTCTTGGGCACCCTGAAGCCTTCTTCACAACAATTGAACCGCTCTCCTTGAAGTTCTTGATGATCCGATAAATGGTTGATTTAGGCGCAATCTTACTGGCAGAAATATCCTTCTGAAGAACAAYGATTCCAAGCACCACCCTCCTTTTTAAGCTTCCAGTCTGTTATTCAAACTCAATCAGCATGACAGAGTGATCTCCAGCCTTGTCCTCATCAACACTCACACCTGTGTTWATGAGAGAGTCACTGACATGATGTCAGCTGGTCCTTTTGTTGGCAGGGCTGAAATGCAGTGGACATGTTTTTTGGGGATTCCATTTGCATGGCAAAGAGGGACTTTGCAATTAATTGCAATTCATCTGATCACTCTTCATAACATTCTGGAGTATATGTAAATTGCCATCATACAAACTGAGGCAGCAGACTTTGTGAAAATTAATATTTGTGTCATTCTCAAAACTTTTGGCCACAACTGTAGATAGCTTTTCTGTACTCTCTGGACTAAAACCTAATTGTGATAAGTGTGCAGTATTACGCTTTGGATCTTTAAAAAAATACCACTTTTACATTACCTTGCAGTTAACCTATAAAATGGGCTGATGGTGAAGTAGTCATATTTGGTGTTCATATCACAAAAGATATAAATAAGCTTTTTAAAATTTATTTATATTTATATTTTTATATTAATAGAAAACTTGTAAAAATAGACAAGATCCTGCAACCATGGAGAGGTTAATACCTGTCTATTTATGGACAAATTGCCCTGATTAACTCCTTAGTCATATCTCAGTTTACTCACTTATGGCGCTGCCTACTCCTGATGATTTGTTTTTCAAATCATAAGAGCAAAAAATATTTTGCTTTATCTGCGACGCTAAACTAGACAAAATAAAGAGTGCCTATCTATATAATGAATATGAATTGGGTGGGGTGTGATTATTAAATATAAAAGCACTAAACCTCTCTGTAAAAGCTTCACATATTCAAAAGTTTTACTTGAACCCAAAATGGTTCTCAAGTAGATTACTATGAAAAGCTCATCCATTGTTTAAAAATTGCCTTTTTGCCTTTGTGCAGATTGCCATGTCTAATTTTTGATTAAACAAGCATTGCAGAGCTGGCTACAATTTCAATTTCATCCCCCTGAAAAGATAGAACAAATATTACAACAAATATTATGGCTGAACTCAAATGTGCTGGTTGATAAAATACCTGTATTTATGGCAAAGATGTTTGAAAATTGTGTTTTGTTCTTAAATGATATTGTAAATTGGAATGGTAGAGTTATGTCCTTCGTGGAGTTATCAGAATTGTTACAGAATTGTTATTGTCTGCTCAATCCAAGAGTACAACCAATTGATTACAGCATTACTCCAAAAATGGAGTAGGCAGGTGGCAGCGGGAGGAGGTAGGGGACTGGTCTGTCCGCCCAATATAAAGGATCCAAACTGGTGAAGGAATAAAAATAGCATAAATAGGAAAGTATACTAGTTTATTTTGAGGTCCAGGATGTTGACAACTGTGCCATACAAATTGAAAAATAGTTGGGAAGAGATTTTTGATGTACTGATTCCATGGTGCAGGTTGTATGAGTTGATATATAAAACAACGCAAGATTCAAGACTTTGTGCTTTTCAGATAAAATTATTATATATAATTCTTTCCACCAACAAAATGTTGAATATTTGGGGCATAAAATCATTTTTTGTGAGGATACAGAATCAATAGACCATTTATTTTGGTATTGCCCTCGGGTAGCCTGTTTCTGGTCTCAGGTTTAGGAATGGCTGAAAATGCATAGCATTGATCTAAAATTTACCCTAGAAATAGTACTGTTAGGATATCTGGAAAGACCGGGTCAGTCAATTACTAATATACTAATACTCTTAGTAAAAGTATTTATCTACAACTCGCAATCTGTGGATTCTATTCGATTAGATAGATTGAAATTGTACGTTAAACATCACAGCATAGTTGAAAGATATATGTTGCGTAGAAMCCCAAAGAGGGTGATCAGCAGACATAGGTGGGATGGGCTGAGGGAAGCTGAGGGTTGGGATGTGGAATTGGAGACAAGTGGGAGTGGAGTTGCTGTGCAGGAGATAGAATGATGGTCAAAGATAAAAGTCAAAAATAAAGTCAAAATAAAACATAATAAAAAGTATGTTTGAATGACACTGAGGGKCAGTGTTTTTACAGCTAATGCCGGTTTGCCTGAGGCTGATGCCATGCAGGTGTTTGTACACATGCATATACTGTACACACACTGTCGTTCAAATAAATACACACACTGTCATTCACAAAGACAAATCTGCCTGATTCCAGCCTTGCTGAAGCACCCCCAGATCATCACCAATCATCCACCAAATTTCACAGTGGCTGCCAGACATGGAGACGCCTACAAGCCACAGTGTGATTGGACCACAGGCATTATAAAGAATTCTAAAGCAGCCAGACACACACACACACACACACACACACACACACACACACACACACACACACACACACACACACACACACACACAACATATACAAAAGTACTGTATGTGGACACCCCTTCAAATTAGTGGATTCGGCTATTTCAGTCACACCTGTTGTTAAAATGTGTATACAATCGGGCACACAGCCATGTAATCTCCACAAACAAATACTGGCAGTGGAATGGCCTTACTGAAGAACTCATTGACTTTCAAGGTGGCACAGTCATAGGGTGCCACCTTTCCAACAAGTCAGTTGGTCAAATTTATTCCCTGCTAGAGCTGCCCTGATCAACTGTAAGTGCTGTTATTGTGAATTGGAAACGTCTAGGAGCAACAACGGTTCAGCCGTGAAGTGGTAGGCCACACAAGCTCACAGAACGGGACCGCCGAGTGCGGAAGCACGTAGAGCATAAAAATAGTCTGTCCTCGATTGTAACACTCACTATCGAGTTCAAACTGCCTCTGGAAGCAACGTCAACACAAGAACTGCAACGTCAGTACAAGAACTGTTCGTCGGGAGCTCTATGAAATGGGTTTCCAGGGCCGAGCAGCCACACAAGCCGAAGATCACCACACGCAATGCCAAGCGTCGGCATTGGACTGTGGAGCAGTGTAAATGCCTTCTCTGGAGTGATGAATCATGCTTCACCATCTGGCAGTCCGACGAACAAATCTGGGTTTGGCAGATGCCAGGAGAACGCTACCTGTCCGAATGCGTAGTGCCAACTGTAAGGTTTGGTGGAGGAGGAATATTTTTTTTTTTCATGTTTCGGGCTAGGCTCCTTAGTTCCAGTGAAGGGAAATCTTAATTCTACAGTATACAATAACATCCTGGACGATTCTGTGCTTCCAACTTTGTGGCAACAGCTTGGGGAAGGCCCTTTTCTGTTTCAGCATGACAATGCCCCCATGCACAAAGCGAGGTCCATACAGAAATGGCTTGTCAAGATTGGTGTGGAAGAACTTGACTGGCCTGCACAGAGCCCTGACCTCAACCCCATCGAACACCTTTGGGATGAATTGGAACGCAGCCTGCGAACCAGGCCTAATCGCCCAACATCAGTGCCGACCTCACTAATGCTGTTGTGGCTGAATGGAAGTCCCTGCAGCAATGTTCCAACATTTAGTTGAAAGCCTTCCCAGAAGAGTGGAGGCTGTTATGGCAGCAAAGGGGTGGAGATTCCGTTCACTAAACTCTAGTTCTGATTGGGAGTTAGAAAATGAAGGCCTGGTGGTAACTGGTAATTGACAGGTATCAGGTTTTATTTGTGTGGTGATCTCTCTCCTCTCTGACAGCGCTCTCTCTCTCTCGCTCTCTCTTGGGTTTAGATTGCTGTAGGCAGGCATACACTGATTTGGCTCTCCCTCCCTCCCTACCTCGCTCTGACAGAAGAGACGCGTGTGTTGGAATGAGATTTCCATTCTTTCTCCATGTCATCCTGAAATGTCTTTAAAGAGGATAGGTGCCAGTGTCTGGGATATGTATAGAGCGAGCTGTTAAACACTCAAACTAGTGCATCAACTTCAACATGTCTGCAAGGAAGGCAAGGGAAAGAGTGATACACCACAGGCATGAGAATAGCATTTTGAAGCAATGCATAGGAGACAAAACAAACACACACACACACACATGCACACAGGCTCTCTTCCTCCCACCGTCCCTCCATCCACTACCTCTCTCTGAGAAAACACTGTCTATCTCTGTTTCCCCTCCTCCTCACTGTTTTCACTCCGCAGCACTGGCTGACGTAACCAGTCCGGGGTAGGCACAGTGTGTGGATTGCTGAAGTTGGTTCACAGTTGTAAAAGTGTTGACATAAGGATGTGAAATTGTACACAGTCTTCAATGTTTGCGTATATCTCCTTTAAAGCCAGTGTGTCTGGCAGTCTTGTGATGAGTTTTGTAATGGTCTGTTGGTTTGGATGAGGGGAAGAGAGAGAGTGGAGGGATGAGAGGAAGAGAGAGAGGGAGAGGGCACCAGGTTTACCCTGCTGGTCTAATCCATAGATACTCACTGTCAGAGAGGAGGGAGGACAGAAGAACGGAAGAGGAGAGGGAGGGAGGTCAAAGAGGGAGCCCACTGCTCTAACTCTGTCCTCGGATATAAGAAATTATTTATTTTCCTTTTTTAATTCCACTTTCTAATTTCTGTTACTCTCAGAGTAAGAAGACGAGTCACACTGAGAAGGCTACTGGGAAGAACTTCTTTAGTTATTAGAACATGAAACAGAAAACTTCCGGAAATGCTTTTGTTTCCTTTGGGATTATTCCTTTCTTTTAGTGAAGAGAGTCACCGCCTGCCCACTTTGTAACCATCTGTCCCATGCATTGTGCCAACTGTAAAGTTTGGTTGAGGAGGAATAATGGTCTGGGGTTGCTTTTCATGGTTCGGGCTAGACCCCTTCCTTCCAGTGAAGGGAAATCTTAACACTATAGCATACAATGTCATTCCAGATGATTCTGTGCTTCCAACGTTGTTGCAACAGTTTGGGGAAGGCCCTTTCCTGTTTCAGCATGACAATGACCCTGTGCACAAAGCGAGGTCCATACAGAAATGGTTTGTCGAGATCGGTGTGGAAGAACTTGACTGGCCTGCACAGAGCCCTGACCTCAACCCCATCGAACACCTTTGGGATGAATTGAAACGCTGACTGCGAGCCAGGCCTAATCACCCAACATTAGTGCCTGACCTCACTAATGCTCTTGTGGCTGAATGGAAGCAAGTCCCCGCTGCAATGTTCCAACATCTAGTGGAAAGCCTTCCCAGAAGAGTGGATGCTGTTATAGGAGAAAATTTGTGAAAATGTGTGAATGGATGTGTAGACATTCTGGACAGTATGTGGATAGAATATGTAGTATATCTGAATAGTACGTAGGATAGAATAGTATATGTACAGCAATAGTTGACTAGAATACAGTATATACATATGAAATGGGTAAAACAGTATGTAAACATTAATAAAGTACCAGTGTTCCATGTCTATGTACATAGGGCAACAGCCTCTAAGGTGCAGGATTGAGTAACCAGGTGGTAGCCGACTAGTGATAGTGACTAAGTTCAGGGCAGGGTACTGGGGGGAGGCCGGGCTAGTGATAGCCTTTAGATAGAAGCTGTTTTTCAGTGTCTCGGTCCCTGCTTTGATGCAACTGTACTGTTTCCGCCTTCTAGGTGGTAGCAGGATGAAAAGGCAGTTGCTCGAGTGGCTGAGGTCCTTGAAGATCTTCTTGGCCTTCCTGTGACCGGGTGCTGTAGATGTCCTGGAGGGCAGGCAGTGTGCCCCCGGTGATACGTTGGGCAGAGTGCACCACTCTCAGGAGAGCCCTGCAGTTGTGGACTGTGCAGTTGCCGTACCAGGCGGTGATACAGCCCGACAGGATCTTCTCAATGGTGCATCTGTAGAAGTTTGAGAGAGTCTTAGGGGCCAAGCCGAATTTCTTCAGCCTCCTGAGGTTGAAGAGTCACTGCGCCTTCTTCACCATGCTGTCTGTGTGAAGGGACCATTTCAGATTGTCAGTGATGTGTATGCCGAGGAACTTGAAACTTTTCACCTTCTCCACTGCGGACCCGTTGATGTGGATGGGGCGTGCTTCCTCTAAGATCAGCTCCTTTCTTTTGTTGATGTTGTGAGAAAGGTTATTTTCCTTGCACCACTCGCCAGGGCCCTCACCACTCTGCACTGTGTTATCCTCAAAACGGGCGAAGAAGGTGTTTAACTTGTCCGGGAGCAAAACGTCAGTGTCCGCGACATGCCTGGTTTTCCCTTTAAAATCTGTGATTGTCTGGAGTCCCTAACACATACGTACTGATCTGAGCCGTTGAACTTTCTCTCTATACTGACGTTTTGCTTGTTTGATTGCCTTACGGAGGGCATAACTGAACAGTTTGTATTCAACCATATTCCCGGTCACCTTGCCATGGTTAAATATGGTGGTTGGCGCTTTCTGTTTTGCGTGAATGCTGCCATATATCCACGGTTTTTGGTTTGGATAGGTTTTAATCATCACAGTGGGAATATCATCCCCTATACACTTACGGAGTCTAGTTGATAGGTAATCGACTAGCCGGACTTTTCCCCGGACTCCGCGTGTAGGGATTTGTACAATGCATGAACAAGGCTATTGAACTTGACATTGGTGTCTGTCTTTATTCCTTTATCCAACATATCATACTGAAACATGGTATCAGAAGTGGCTCGAAAACCACACGTTTGTTATTTTTGTAACTAAGTACAGTTACGTTCCATATGCGAACACACGCCGTTTCCTACTCCTAGTCACAACACTGATCAACTCGTTGTTAGAGAGAGAGAAAGGCTTATAATTAGTAACTGCCATTGAAATGTGCCGCACTGCTGAAGTCACTGACATGAGAATGAGAGAAATGGATATCGAAACCCCACGCTCCAACGTTGATACTGTTCACGCTGTTGCTAGGCAGACATTCAGACAAAACCAATCGAGGCAGAGTAATTCACCACGAACGGTGAACACAGAGAGCCCCGTAGCATGTAAATACTGTGGGAATACACACACGTGGCAAAGAGCGCTGCCCTGCCTACGAAAAACCATGCAGAGCTTGTGGAACTAATATTCACTTTGCAAAAGTGTGTCTCAAAAGCAAAAGAAGGGTGAGTGAGGGCAAGATTCACTGTGTTGATGATGTCACTCAATGTTCAGAGCTGAACAGTGAAAGTGACATTTACATGCATGAATCCATTGGGGCTGTACACTCAAGAGGGAAGAAATGGTTTGTGACACTACGATTACACAAAAAGCAACAACAATGTCAACTGGATTCCGGTGCTACATGCAACGTAATGAGCTACAAAGACAAAATCAATCTGGCACCTGACACACATCTATTGCCCAGCGATACTAGACTAAAGCTGTACTCAGGAGAACTAATGAGCTCTATGGGCACCTTTGAGACCGAATGTGTTATTCGGGGACGCAAACACAAGCTGGAGTTTGAAACCAGTCAACATCCTCTCCTCTCAGGCTCTACATGCGAACGCCTGGGACTGATGCAGTTCACTGTACCAAATGACCTGCACATTGTGGAGCATGTCCAGCATGGACCCCTGTCCAAAGAACAACTACTCATTAGATATGACGATGTATTCAACAGGCCCGTTGAATCCGTGCCTGGGGAGGTACACTTTGAATTGAATGAGAGCATCACTCCAGTCCAGTGTGCTCCTCGCAATGTTCCCATTGCAATGAAAGTGGCTGTGAAGGCCCAGCTGGACAAGTATGAGGCCGATGGCCACATGACATCTGTGACTGAACCAACTGACTGGATCAGCAATATGGTCATAGTGAAAAAAACAGAGAAGCTGAGGGTCTGCATCGACCCAAAGCATCTGAACCAAGCACTGAAACGATCCCACTACATCATGCCAACATTAGAGGATATCCTCTACAAGCTTCCCAAGGCCAGGATTTTCACCTTGGTGGATGCCCGAGATGCATTCCTTCAATGCAAGCTGGACGAAGAAATCAGCTTCATGACTACCTTCTGGACCCCATGGGGTCGGAAACGCTTGCTCAAGCTCCCGTTTGGTGTCTCAGTGGTGCCTGAGGTATACCAACGCAAGCAGCACGAGTTACTGGCTGGGATCAAGGGCATTGAACCCATCGCCGATGATGTCCTGATCGTAGGCTGTGGTGACGAACCACGATGTGAAGCTCCTGGCACTGAGGGGGCGCTGCCGATCAGTTAAGCTTCGTCTTGGCCTGAAGAAGCTGCAGTTCAAGGTGAAAGATGTCCACTTCCATGGCCACATTCTCTCGGCAAAAGGCTTGAAGCCGGACCCAGACAAGGTCCGAGCGATCCTCGACATGCCAAACCCGTCTGATGCAAAAGGAGTACAGCGTCTCATCGGCTTTGCAAACTATCTTGCAAAGTTCATGCCACACCTATCAGCAGTCTGTGAGCCTCTGCGCCGGTTGCTACCCAAGCACGAGGCCGCAGTGCAGGAGATTAAATCTCTGGCTTCATCCATGCCAGTGTTGCGCTACTACGATGTCACGAAGCCTGTCACAATCCAGAGAGACTCCAGCCAAAGGGGACTTGGATGCTGCCTTATGCAGGAAGGCCAGCCCGTTGCGCTTACCTCGAGAGCGCTCACCCCCACCGAACAAAACTATGCACAAATTGAGAAAGAGTGCCTCAGCATCATCGAGAGCTGGTCACTGCTGAAACTGACCACAAACCACTCACTGCCATATTCAGTAAACCTCTCCTTAACGCACCCAAGAGGCTTCAAAGCATGCTCCTGACTCTGTCAAAACTACAGTCTGAAGGTAATTTACAAGCCAGGACCAGAGATGTACATCAGCGACACACTGAGCAGGGCAACAGCACAATGTACAGGCAGAGGCGCTGCCTATCAGCGGCATGCCATCTGTTCGCTACAGCAGGAACAACAAGATGTTCAACAGATCAATCAGGCAGACTACTTAAATGTCACAGATCACCGCCTAGACCAGATCAGGCAACACACTGACAAGGACGAACACCTACAGTCACTGAAGTCCATGGCTCTCGCAGGTTGGCCATACCTGAAAGAGGAGACACCTTTCACAGTGAGAGAATACTGGACCTTTCGAGATGAGATCAGCGTGCAAAATGGCGTCTTGTTCAGAGGTCAGAAGGTCATTATTCCCAAATCACTACATCCAGAGATGCTTACCCGCATACACTCCAGTCACTTTGGATGTGACGCATGCTACCGCCAGGCTCGTGAAACATTATACTGGCCAAACATGCGAGCAGAAATTAAAGACTTTGTCAGCAGCTGTACCACGCGCAACGAGTATGCTCATGAACAGCAAAAGGAAACCATGATGTCACACGAACTGCCCACAAGGGCCCGGCAAATCGTCAGCATGGACTTATTCAGCCACATACAAAAGGACTACCTTCTCATTGTTGATCACTACTCTGACTTTTGGGAAATTGAACTGCTCCCTGACTTGTCTGCAGAGACGGTCATAAAGCACTGCAAGGCGCAGTTTGCAAGGCAAAGTCAGCCTGACAAGGTAATCACAGACAATGGCCCACAATTCACTGCACAGTTCAAGCGTTTCGCCTCAGAATGGGAGTTTGACCACGTGACCTCCTCTCCAAGACACCCAAAAGCAAATGGCAAGGCAGAGTCAGCTGTCAAGATTGCAAAAAACCTGTTAAGCAGGGCCTTGCGTGACAGCAACGACCCATGGAAAGCGATCTTACAGTGGAGGAACACCCCCCGAAAACATGGACAGCAGCCCAGCACAACGCCTTCTRTCCAGACGTCTGAAGACTACCATCCTCGTAGCTAACAAGCTCCTTGAGCCCTGCCTCATGGTTGGCGTCACGGACAAACTGCGTCACAGAAAGCAGCTCGCTAAGTGCTTCTACGACCGGACTGCTCGAGACCTACCAGAGCTGGAGGTGGGTGAAACTATAAGGATGAAACCGCTGCCGGGAGACCACACAGGACTTTGGAGGCTGGGCACGTGCCTACAGAGAGTTGTACCACGTTCTTACCTGGTGGATGTTGGTGGCTCCCTCTATCGTCGCAATCGGGTGGATCTGCGCATAGCAGAGCAGACAACAAACCAGAACACACCATACACTCACCTAGATGAGCTGGATCACAGTCCAGGCCTAAGGGTAAGGGGCGCAGAATTGAGACATGAGCCAACTGAAGGTGAGGCTTCTACCCCACCAAGCTCTCCAGCTCGTGGCCCTAATCCTACCCGTCAGAGCCAATACTTACTCACGGGTGGGTCGGCTGTGCAAGCCACCGGACAGGCTTACTCTGTAAGCAAGAGACTGTGTTAACTTGTCCTCTGTTTTTTTTTTAAAGGAAAAAAAGAGGAAGATGACAACTGAAGTAAAAAGAAAATGTCATGCTTTTTCAATTGTTATGACTTGACTGTTAAGAACTTAATGTTATGCCGTTATGTTTGCACTTTCTATTGAAAAGGATGATGTTACGGATTCTAGTTGATAGGTAATCGACTAGCCGGGACTGTTCCCCGGACTCCGCGTGTAGTGTACAATGCATGAACAAGGCTATTGAACTTGACATTGGTGTCTGTCTTTATTCCTTTATCCAACATATCATACTGAAACAACTTCCTGGTGAACTCAGTCACCGTGTCAGTGTATAAGTCAATATTATTCTCAGAGACAACCCGGAACATATCCCAGTCCGCGTGATCAAAACAATCTTGAAGCATGGATTCTGATTGGTCAAACCAGCATTGAACAAACCTTAGCACGGGTATGCTCGATCTGATTGAATCAAGCCCCTAATTTTAGAAAGAAGATAAAAAGGGCTGGAGTACAGCAGGGTCTATATGGACACCACTTATCAAACCAATTTTCTTTTTTGCATGGGTGGAGTTGGCTGGCAGCAGACTGGGCTGTGGGTGAAACAGGCCAGGTACTGGTAGCAGCAAACTTGGTACTGAAGGGAGCAGGTTGGACTGTAATAGGAGCAGCCTTGGTGGGGGTGGCAGCTGATAAGTCAGCAATGGTGGTGGTGGTGAACTCATCCAGAAGACTATGAACGGTGGGGTGCATTGCGTAGTCCTCAAAATCAGTCTCCTCCGAGTCCTTCAACAATCTTCCTGAGCAGGTAGTCCACACCAATCCGCTCTCCTGAAAATAAAAAAGACAACAGAATGTTTTTTTTTATGAATATGATTACTCACAGTATATTCATCATATCAAAACACCATTTCCAAATTTAAAAAAGAAACAGTTGCACCTGAAATATAGGCCTATTTATTAACACTGTTACAAAAGAGAGAAGAGAACATAGGCCTAAATTGAAAATCTGACAAGGAAATGACTCTTTGGCACTTTTTGTCTTCGTCTCTTATTCACCCTACATGTACAGTGCCTTCAGAAAGTAGTCATACCCCTTGACTTATTCCATATTTTCTTGTGTTGCAGTCTGAATTTAAAATGTATTAAATTGTGTTTTTTTCTCACCCATCTGCATGCAATACCCCATAATGACAAAGTGAAAACATGTCTTTATACATTTTTGCCTAATATCTCATTCACTTAAGTATTCACAGTGTCAATACATGTTAGAATCACCTTTTGCAGTGATTACAACTGAGTCTTTCTGGGTAAGTCTCTAAAAGCTTTGCACACCTGGATTGTACACTATTTGTACATTATTCTTTTTAAAATTCTAGACTGCCATTTTCAAGTCTTGCTATAGATTTTCAAGACGATTTAAGTCAAACCTGTAACTAGGCCACTCAGGAACATTCAATGTTGTCATGGTAAGCATCTCCAGTGTATATTTGGCGTTGTGTTTTAGGTTATTGTCCTGCTGACTTCCTTCTTTTCACTCTGTCATTTAGGTTAGTATTGTGGAGTAGGCCGGGGTTTGGGGTTTGAGAAGTCAATGAGAGAAGTAAAAAAATATTTATTAGATGTACATTTTCTCAAAATCTAAAGGCAGAACCTAGATTCGAGTCAATGTCTTAAGTAGTTGAACATGTTATTGAAATACATCCACAGGTACACCTCCAATTGACTCAAATTATGTCAATTAGCCTATCAGAAGCTTCTAAAGCCATGACATCATTTTCTGGAATTTTCCAAGCTGTTTAAAAGCACAGTCAACTTAGTGTATGTAAACATCTGACCCACTGAAATTGTGACACAGTGAATTATAAGTGAAATAATCTGTCTGTAAACAATTGTTGGAAAAATTACTTGTGTCATGCACAAAGTAGATGTCCTAACCGACTTGCCGAAACTATTGTTTCTTAACAATAAATTTGTGGAGTGGTTGAAAAACTCCAACCTAAGCGTATGTAAACTTCCGACTTCAACTGTATATACTCTTTCTATCCCTCTATCCCCTGTCAGTGGCCCTGATAAATCTTCTAGCTTCTCTATGCTAACCGCTCCACTCCAGGACCTATCTCTGCTCTCACACGGACAGACTAGTATGAGAGGACACACCCTGAAGTGTGTTTTGTAGGAATGTGTGCGCGCACACGTGTGTGTGTGTGTGTGTGTGCGCGCACACGTGTGTGTGTGTGTGCGTGCGTGTGCTGCCTGCTGAGGGCTGCTGTTGGTTCAAGCGCCTTTTGGGTGTGAATGCAGATCAAGAGTTTGCCAGCTCGCCTGTTAGCTCATCCAGAACTAACCCAGCTGTAGAAATAAAGGAGTGGAGAGAGGAGGATAGCAGACATAAAAGCCAAAGCAGAGAAGCAGTCAGCTGGTCTCTGAGGAGGATTGCTCACAGCCAAGCAGTCTCATCTTGAGAGCTGTTTTCAGCTGGTGTTGTCAACCCTCACCCCCACTTAAAAGTCTGAAAATGTTGCTTCATACTAGACTAGACTAGGTAATTGCCTTTCAGATTGTATCTCTTTCAGAATCTGAAGCCAAAAGTTAGTTTCGGTCACTGAAATGAAACAGAACAGTAGCGGTGGTTTATTTCTTACCCTCTCCCTCTGTCATGTTTGTGTCTTTCTGTCCTTCTCTCCGAGTGTTTGTACCGCTGTGGGTGTTTTTGCACCGGAGGCGAGTGCTGTCCTTTCCCCAGCCTCCTCTCTGATACATGTTGAAAACATAGTTTGTCCTCTACAGCTCTGTGGGTGTCGGGGAGCTAGCTCCAGCTCACCAGACACTACCTTTTCACACAGCTTGGACTCCTCATACTAATTGGAGAGAAAGAAAAAAACGTCCCAAATCATAGGAATTGACCTGAGACCAGGTTGCCTCACAGAACAAAACAGAAGCAATAACATGACAGACAGAACCCCAGCTTCACCAGAACCACCTTTGTCAAGAACACTTGATATTTTCATTCCTCTGAGAGGACTTGTATAGATTAGTGATGAATGCTCCTTGGTCTAATAGGAGCAATTAAATAATGGTTGTTACCAGCCATGCAAGCAGCACAATCTCTCTCTCTTTATCTCTCTCGCACTCTCTCTCTCCTTCACTCTCTCCCACTCTCTTCTCTCCCTCTGCTTCACTCTCTCTCCCCTCTGTCTCAAAAGGCCTCTCTAGCTACTGCCCACGTAGCGATACATAGCCATGTCTATTACAGCCTCGCATAGCGCTCTGTGCTCCAGCCCTCAAAGGGCCAACAGAAATAAGTGGACCACTTTACAACACTCACTCTCTCTCACTCTCCTTTCTAGGGGGGCTGAAAAAGAGTCCAAATTGGTATTGTGTAGGTTGGAATAGGACCCATAGAAACCTGAGACCATCATTGAAAACTTCTATAGAGGCAGATCACTCAAAATCCCCATTGAACTCTATTCTATTTCTGTCTTATTTTATCCAGTTCCCTCACGTTTGATGTTGTTCTATTTAAGCAATAAGGCCCGAAGGGGTGTGGTATTTGGCCAATATACTACGGCTAAGGGCTGTTCTTATACAAAATGCAACGCGGAGGTGCCTTATTGCTATTAGATGACGCAGATGCTAAGTTACAGGACTGTTTTACTAGCACAGACTGGAATATATTCCGGGATTCAGCCGATGGCATTGAAGAGTATGCCACATTCACCACATTCATCAATAAGTGCATCGACGACATCGTCCCCACACCAACCAGAAGCCATTGATTATAGGCAACATCCACAATGAGCTAGGGTAGAGCTGCCGCTTTCAAGGAACGGGACTCTAACCCGGACACTTATATGAAATCCCACTATTCCTTCCTAAGAACCATCAAACAGGCAAAGTGTCAATACAGGACTAAGATTGAATCCTACTACAATGGCTCTGATGCTCGTTGGATGTGGCAGGGCTTGCAAACTCTTACGGAATACAAAGGGAAGCCCAGCCGCGAGCTGCCCAGTTACCCTACAAGCTAAATTAATTCTATGCGCGCCTCAAGGCAAGCAACACTGAAGCATGCATGAGAGCACCAGCTGTTCTGGACGACTGTGTGATCACGCTCTTCGTAGCAAGACCTTTAACCTTTTCACATGTGAGTTCCAAATATCTCTAACGGTCGCCCCAGCGTGAGTTGTTTTATGCACGTGATGTCTGAATGCACTCACTGTTCCAAAATGTTATTGTTACGCAACTGGACAGTTAACCCGCACTGCCTGCTAATTATCTATAGATTATGTTTCAACTTGTCAATTACAAATAATTTTCTAACAAGTTTTATTTCTAACTACAGTTTGAATTGAGGTGGGTTCCGCCTCCTCATTAATTCACATAGAAGTAGCCCATTTCACTGTTGAGGCTTTACTGAGCAGGACAAACTTCTCTCTTCGAAGAGAGCATAAGCACTTCCCCAGTGTTTCCGCAGATCAAGTATGCAGACATTTGCTCAGTCTTCCACAAACTTTTTCACCATGGCACATTTTCTGGCAGGTGCTCGCATTGCTTTCTTTGTTGTTTTCCTTACAAATAATAACTTTGGACGTGTGTGTTCCTATCAAAGTAAGTGCCTTATTTTCTGTATATCGTGTTGTCGTTTCCACTGTAGCATACAGTATGTATGTATGTATGTATGGAGCATAATGTATTTACAGTTTTATTCACGTTTTCAAGTACTGATGACAAATAATGCATTCCAATTACTTCATAGATTGTAATGGACACCTATGATGTGTGTTAAATACGTTTTTGAAGGTTGTACTTATGATGAGCTAATGCTAAGCTATTTGCCAGCTATACAATGCATTCTGGGTGCTATACAATGCATCCCGTAAACATCTGTCAGACCAAAGATGTTATAATGAGAAGAAGGAATGGTTCACACACATCTTTTGAGTAAACTTCTGGAAGTGAATGAAGGGAATTGAATGATCGAAGACGACACACCCCCTTCAGCATGCATACTGTAAACAGACCAAAGTCATCTTGTCTCCTCTTCTTATCTTTGGTTGATTTTTTTATTTTATTTTATTTAACCTTTATTTAACCAAGTAGGCCAGTTGAGAACAAGTTCTCATTTACAACTGTGACCTGGCCAAGATAAAGCAAAGCAGTGCGACAAAAACAACAATACAGAGTTACACATGGGATAAACAAACATTCAATAACACAATAGAAGAACCTGTATACAGTGTCTGCAAATGAAGTAAGGAGGTAAGGCAATAAATAGGCCAATAGTGGCGAAGTAATTACATTTTTGCAATTTACACTGGAGTGATATATGTGCAGATGAGGATGTGCAAGTAGAAATACTGGTGTGCAAAAGAGCAGAAAAACAAAAACAAATATGGGGATGAGGTAGGTAGCGGGTTGGATGGGCTATTTACAGATGGGCTGTGTACAGCTGCAGCGATTGATAAGCTGCTCTGACAGCTGACGCTTAAAGTTAGTGAGGGAGATATGAGTCTCCAACTTCAGTGATTTTTGCAATTCGTTCCAGTCATTGGCAGCAGAGGACTGGAAGGAAAGGCGGCCAAAGAGGTGTTGGCTTTGGGGATGAACAGTGAAATATACCTGCTGGAGTGTGTGCTCCAGGTGAGTGTTGCTATTATGACCAGTGAGCTGTAATAAGGCAGAGCTATACCTAGCAAAGACTTATAGATGACCTGGAGCCAGTGGGATTGGCGACAAATATGTAGCGAGGACCAGCCAACGAGAGCATACAGGTCGCAGCGGTGGGTGGTATATGGGGCTTTGGTGACAAAACGGATGGCACTGTGATACATCCGATTTGCGAAAGATGCGAAAGAACAAACATACTGACGCGCACAAACTACCCATCGTCGGATTTCTTTTGATTTTTAGAAAGTGTTTTACTCAATTATTTAGTTAAATGGTGAGCTCACCCGTGATGTGATGATTTATAAATAGTAATTGCTATTAACTAAATCATATTGTTGTTTCTGTCAGCCCAAGAGTTAGCTAAATATGACCGCTTATGTTACGTCAATCTTTCCTCAGTTACCACTAGGAATAATGTTGCCTACATTTTGTTGTTTGGATGACTGTGTTATGCTGTCGCTACTTCTGAGAATGTCTGAACATTAAATACAAAAATGAACTGGTCACATTCAGGATATAACTTTGAAAGGACTGTGTTTGTGCAAAATGTTTCTGTGAAAAAACAGTGTGGCCAGCTCAATCGCTGACTATTGCAGAAATAAAAACTGGACGTTCTAAATAAGCATTCTAATCAAACCAGTTTGAGCGTACGCTACAGGGACCACTGTAGAATGATCACACCCGTTTGTTGGTATGTGTCAAAGTGTTAAACAGGTCAATATTTACAAGGCTGCAGGGCCAGACGGATTACCAAGACGTGTACTCAGAGCATGCGCCGACCAACTGGCAAGTGTCTTCACTGACATTTTCAACCTGTCCCTGACCGAGTCTGTAATACCTACATATTTGAAGCAGACCAGCATAGTCTCTGTGCCCAAGAACACCAAGGTAACTTTCCTAAATGATTACCGACCCATAGCACTCATGTCTGTAGCCATGAAGTGCTTTGAAAGGCTGGTCATGGCTCACATCAACAACAGCATCCCAGAAACCCTAGACCCACTCCAATTCGCATACTGCCCCAACAGATCCACAGATTATGCAATCTCTATTGCACTCCACTCTGCCATTTCCCACCTGGACAAAAGGAACACCTACGTGAGAATGCTGTTCATTGACTACAGCTAAGTTCAACACCATTGTGCCGTCAAAGCGCATCAATAAGCTAAGGACCCTGCGAGTAAACACCTCCCTTTGCAAATGGATCCTTGACTTCCTGACGGGCCACCCCCAGGTGGTGAAGGTAGGCAACAACACATCTGCCATGCTGATCATCAACACGGGGGCCCCTCGGGGGTGCGTGCTTAGTCCCATCCTGTACTCCCTGTTCACCCACGACTGCGTGGCCAAGCACGACTCCAACACCATCGTTAAGTTTTCCGACGACACAACGGTGGTAGACCTGATCAATAACAACGATGAGACAGCCTATAGAGAGGAGGACAGAAACCTGGCAGTGTGGTGTCAGGACAACAACCTCCCCCTCAACATGAGCAAGATAAAGGAGATGATCATGGACTACAGGAAAAGGAGGGCCGAGCACACCCTCATTCTCATCGACGGGGCTGTAGTGAAGCAGGCTGAGAGCTTCAAGTTCCTTGGTGTTCACATCACCAACTAACTATCATGGTCCAAACACACCAAAACAGTGACGAGGGCACGGCAACGCCTATTCCCCCTCAGGAGACTGAAAAGATTTGGCATGGGTCCTCAGATCCTCAAAGAGTTCTACAGCTGCACCATCGAGAGCATCCTGACTGATTGCATCACCACCTGGTATGGCAACTGCTTGGCATCCAGAGGGTAGTGCGTACGGCCCAGTACATCACTGGGGCCAAGCTTCCTGCCATCCAGGACCTCTATACAAGGCAGTGTCAGAGGAAGGCCCATAAAATTGCCAAAGACTCCAGCCACCCTAGTCATTGACTTATCTCTGCAACCGCATGGCAAACGGTACCGGAGCGCCATGTCTAGGTCCAAAAGGCTCCTTATTAACAGCTTCTACCACCAAGCCATAAGACTGCTGAACAGCTAATCAAATGGCTACCCGGACTATTTGCATTGACCCCCCCCCCCCCTTTTTTACGCTGCTGCTACTCGCTGTTTACCTCAATTACCTCGACTAACCTGTACCTTCGCACATTGACTCGGTAGCGGTACCCCCTGTATATATAGCCCCGTTATTGTTATTTTATTGGGTTACTTTTTTTAACATTCAGGGTTTTTTGTAAATATTTTCTTAAAACTGCATTGTTGGTCAAGGGCTTCTAAGTAAACATATTCGGCAAGTGTGACAAATTACACAGATTTGATTTGAATTAGCTTAGTAAAAATACATGTTTTGTCATACCCATGGTATGCGGTCTAATATTTGAAGAAGAAAAGGAGAGCCACACACTCTAGGAGTTCAGATGCAAAAATTTAATAACCTAATATCCAATATTTCGACAGACAAGCTGTCTTCATCAGGGTATAATGACAAACAAAGCGCGTCACTAGTTTATATAGTGTCAAAGGACACATACAGGTGTCTATCATCATGGCCGGGTGTGGCCTGATATCATTGGTTGTAACGTAGGCTAATGTGATTAGCATGAGGTTGTAAGTAACAAGAACATTTCCCAGGACATAGACATATCTGATATTGGCAGAAATATAATAATTTACAGTGGCTATTATAGTGAAAGAATACCATGCTATTGTTTGAGGAGAGTGCACAATTTTGAACTTGAAAAGTTATTAATAAACAAATTAGGCACATTTGGGCAGTCTTGATACAAAATCTTTAACATAAATGTAATGGTTCATTGGATCAGTCTAAAACTTTGCACATACACTGCCATCTAGTGGCCAAAATCTAAATTGCACCTGGGCTAGAATAATACATTATGGCCTTTCTCTTGCATTTCAAAGATGATGGTACAAAAAAATACAAAAGAACGGTTGGTTTTTTCTTTGTATTATCTTTTACCAGATCTATTGTGTTGTATTCTCATACATTCCTTTCACATTTCCACAAACTTCAAAGTGTTTCCTTTCAAATGGTACCAAGAATATGCATATGCTTGCTTCAGGGCCTGAGATACAGGCAGTTAGATTTGGGTATGTCATTTTAGTTGGAAATTGAAAAAAAGGGGCGGATCCTTAAGAGGATCCACGCAGCCTCTCGTTTGTAACAATAAATTGTCGAGGGTGACATGTTCAATGACGATATAACGGAGGGACGAAATTGAGTGGTTCGCTTACAAAAAGTGGGCCTCAACTGGGTAAGTCGAGTTCCTACACCTAATGCTGCCACGATGCTCCGAGATTCACACTTTTAATTTGCGCTTTGTTTTACCCACATAATTTTTTGCCACAAGGACAAGTTATAAGATAAATAACTGCCTTCGTGGAGCACGTGATAACACATTTGATTGGGATCTGTTTCCCTATTTGGGGGTGTTTGAAGGATCTACATTTGTAAGTGCCATTGCATTGAGCGCAGCCATTATACTTGTAGTTTCCATCCGGTAGAGGCGCAAATAGAGGAATATTTTGGGGTGGTAAATCAGAGTTTACCATTCGATCTCTGAGATTTCTGCCTGCCAGAATACGACCAAGGGAGGGTCCGAAAACACATTAGCGATACTGTCATCGGATCTTAGAATGTGCCAATGTTTGTGAACGATCCCCTTAATTTGTTCAGAGCACTTTGAATGGAGGGTAGTTGGAACGCAAGAATGCTTCTTTTTGCTAGACTGTCCTTGAAAGAGATCATGTCTCGATTTGTTTAGAATTTTTTCAATGGCTGTATTAATCTGACCATTTTTGTACCCCCTCTCCTTGAATTTTCTTTGCGTCTCAGCCATATTTCTGTCTAAATCATAATGTTTTTTGCAAATTCTTTTGATTCGACAGAATTGGCTGTAGGGCAAACTGTTTTTCATGGGAAGCGGGTGACAGCTATCAGCCCCCAACAAACTGTTACGATCAGTAGGTTTCCTGTAAAGATCAGTGTATAGAACATTATCTTCACACAAAATCAGAAGATCAAGGAAACTGATTTGACGTGTGTCAGATTGCATAGTAAATCTCAGGTGCTCAGAACAAGAGTTAGTAAAAGCATGGAATGCCTGGAGCTGTTTTGCATCACCCCTCCATAGAACAAAAATATCATCAATGTACCGTTTACAAATAATAATGTTAGGCAAGAAAACATTTTTGAGAGGGTTGAATATTGACTGTTTCTCCATGTAACCCACATACAAATTAGCATGGTTAGGAGCCATAGGGGATCCCATAGATGTACCCTTCGTTTGAATAAAGTAATCATTTAGAAACATGAAGTAGTTGTGTGTAAGTACTATTTAAGCCAATGTTATAATGCATGCACTGGAAGGTACTTCATTGGGGTCACGTTACAGAAGAAAATGTTCCATGGCTTCAATGCCGACCCTCATGTGGGATATTTGTGTATAACGACTCAACATCAAAAGTAACGAACAAAGTATTATCAGGGAGAGGATCAAGAGATTCAGTAATATAGATCATACTGCTGGTGTCACGTGTGCTCCCTCTCCAGCCTCTAGGTCACCAGCCTGCTCGTTATGGCGCACACCTGTCACCATTGTTACGCGCACCTGCACTTTATCAGACTCACCTGGACTCCATCACTTCCCTGATTACCTTCCCTATATATGTCACTCCCTTTGGTTCCTTCCCCAGGAATTTCTGTGCGTTGGTCGTGTTTCTTATTTTGTATTATGTTGTGTTTATTTACTAAAACACTCACTCCCTGTAGTTGCTTCCCGACTGGCAGCGCACTCGTTACAGCTGGTGTCCTTTACAAAGGAGGGGAGCTGTTCTGCGAGTGGTCTAATAAAAAAGTCAGCAAAAGTCGATAAAGGGGCCGTCACTGCGTCAATGCCCGCAACAATAGGGCGCCCTGGAGGTTTTGTAACATTCTTGTGTAATTTCAGCAAAGTGAAAAAGTGTTGAATAGCCAAAAAGTCATGTTCTTTTTTGGTGATTTGACCAGAACTTAAATACCCATCTAGGACAGTAAATATAGTGTTCTGAAATTGGGAAGTGGGGTCACTTCAGAGTTTCTTGTGAAAGGTGTTGTCAAGCAGTTGTCTATGACACTCATTTACATAGACTGTCCTATCCATGAGTACAACCGACCCACCCTTAACAACAGGGCGGGTAAGGACTGTAAATCAAGCAAAGCTTGTTTTTCATCCTTAGGTAAATTATGGAAATAATCTCAGCCCAAAAATAAATGTCCTCTCACTATCAACTGCGTTTATTTTCAGCAAACTTAACATGTCTAAATATTTGTATGAACATAACAAGATTCAACAACTGAGACATGAACTGAACAAGTTCCACAGACATGTGACTAACAGACGTGAATATATGCGTGTCCCTGAACAAAGGGGGGGGGGGGGGGTCAAAATCAAAAGTAAGTCAGTATCTGGTGTGGCCACCAGCTGCATTAACCTTTCAGTGATACCCATCCCGGATCCGGGAGATCCTCATCAAAAAAGCTGACTAGCATAGCCTAGCCTAACGGGACAGGATATCATATAATATAATTTCATGAAATCACAGGTCCAATACAGCAAATGAAAGATAAACATATTGTGAATCCAGCCATCATTTCCGATTTTTAAAATGTTTTACAGCGAAAACAAAATATGTATTTATATTAGCTAACCACAATAGCCAAACACACAACGGCATGTTTCACCATGTTTCCACCGCATAGGTAGCTTTCACAAAACCCAGAAATAGAGATCAAATTAATCACTAACCTTGAACAACTTCATCAGATGACAGTCTTATAACATCATGTTATACAATACATTTATGTTTTGTTCAAAAATGTGCATATTTGAGGTATAAATCGTAGTTTTACATTGCAGCCACCATCACAAATAGCACCAAAGCAGCCAGAATAATTACAGAGAGCAACGTGAAATACATAAATACTCATCATAAAACATTTATGAAAAATACATGGTGTACAGCAAATGAAAGATAACAATCTGTGAATCCAGCCAATATTTCCGATTTTTTAAGTGTTTTACAGCGAAAACACAATATAGAATTATATTAGCTTACCACAATAGCCAAACACACAACGCCATTTATTCACCGCCAAAATAGCTTTCACAAAGCCCAGCAATATAGATAAAATGAATCACTAACCTTTGGACAACTTCATCAGATGACAGTCTTATAACATCATGTTATACAATACATTTATGTTTTGTTCGAAAATGTGCATATTTAGAGCTGCAAATCGTGGTTATACATTGTGAATATGTAGCAACAATTCACCAAATTGTCCGGAGATATTTTGGACAGTCATCTAATCTAACCAAAGAACTCATCATAAACTTTACTAAAAAATACATGTTGTACAGCAAATGAAAGATACACTGGTTCTTAATGCAACCGCTGTGTTAGATTTAAAAAAAATAACTTTAGTACAACATACAGCATGCAGTATTGTGAGACAGCGCTCACATATTCTCCGCCTTGTTGGAGCCAACATTTACCACAAAAATACGAAATAACATCATAAATATTCTCTTACTTTTGCTGATCTTCCATCAGAATGTTGTGCAAGGAGTCCTAGGTCCAGAATAAATCGTTGTTTGGTTTTAGAATGTCCATTTCTTCTGTCGAATTAGCAACTTTGGCTAGCATTGTGGCGCGAACATGYCCATCAWCTCTTGGCRCWWARAACGAAAAATTCMAAAATTCCCAATAAACGTCGAATAAACTGGTCAAACTCGGTTGAAAATCCTACTTTATGATGTTCTTCTCATATGTATCCAATAAAATGAGAGCCGGAGCAATTCGTAGTGTATACCGAACGCTTTTCAGAAGACAATGTGAGGTTCCCCTGCGCGCCGTCGAAAACTGACAAAAGACCGRACCTGCCACTCCAAAAGCTCTTATTCGGCCTCACATCAAGCTAGACACCCCATTCAACCTTCTACTGCCTGTTGACATCTAGTGGAAGGCGTATGAAGTGCATACAGATCCATAAATAAAAGCCAGTTGAATAGGCAGGCCCTGACACAGAGCCTCGTTTTCAGATTTTTCACTTCCTGTATGGAAGTTTGCTGCCAAATGAGTTCTGTTTTACTCACAGATATAATTCAAACAGTTTTAGAAACTTCAGAGTGTTTTCTATCCAATAGTAATAATAATATGCATATTGTATGATCTAGAACAGAGTACGAGGCCGTTTAATTTGGGCACGATTTTTTCCAAAGTGTAAACACTGCCTCCCTATTCACAATACGTTTTTAAGTACTGCAGTGCATCTCCTCCTCATGGACTGCACCAGATTTGCCAGTTCTTGGTGTGAGATGTTACCCCACTCTGCCATCAAGGCACCTGCAAGTTCCCGGATATTTCTGGGGGGAATGGCCCTAGACCTCACCCTCCGATCCAACAGGTCCCAGACATGCTCAATGGGATTGAGATCCGGGCCCTTCGCTGGCCATGGCAGAACACTGACATTCCTGTCTTGCAGGAAATCACGCACAGAACGAGCAGTATGGCTGGTGGCATTGTCATGCTGGAGGGTCATGTCAGGATGAGCCTGTAGGAAGGGTACCACATGAGGGAGGAGGATGTCTTCCCTGTAACGCACAGCGTTGAGATTTCCTGCAATGACAACAAGCTCAGTCCGATGATGCTGTGACACACCGCCCCAGATCATGACGGACCCTCCACCTCCAAATCGATCCCACTCCAGAGTACAGGCCTTGGTGTAACGCTCATTCCTTCGACGATAAACGCGAATCCGACCATCACCCATGGTGAGACAAAACCGCGACTCGTCGGTGAAGAGCACTTTTTGCCAGTCCTGTCTGGTCCAGCGGCAGTGGGTTTGTGCCCATAGGCGACGTTGTTGCCGGTGATGTCTAGTGAGGACCTGCCTTACAACAGGCCTACAAGCCCTCAGTCCAGCCTCTCTCAACCTATTGCGGACAGTCTGAGCACTGATGAAGGGATTGTGCATTCCTGGTGTAACTCGGGCAGTTGTTGTAGCCATCCTGTACCTGTCCCGCAGGTGTGATGTTCAGATGTATCGCTCCTGTGCAGGTGTTGTTACACGTGGTCTGCCACTGCAAGGACGATCAGCTGTCCGTACTGTCTCCCTGTAGAGCTGTCTTATGCATCTCACGGTAAGAACATTGCAATTTATTTCCCTGGCCACATCTGCAGTCCTTATGCCTCCTTGCAGCATGCCTAAGGCACGTTCACACAGATGAGCAGGGACCCTGGGCATTTTTCTTTTGGTGTTTTTCAGAGTCAGTAGAAAGGCCTCTTTAGGGTCCTAAGTTTTCATAACTGTGACCTTAATTGTTTACCGTCTGTAAGCTGTTAGTGTCTTAACGACCGTTCCACAGGGGCTTGTTCATTAATTGTTTATGGTTCATTGAACAAGCATGGGAAACAGTGTTTAAACCCTTTACAATGAAGATCTGTGAAGTGATTTTAATTTTTACGAATTATCTTTGAAAGACAGGGTCCTGAAAAAGAGACGTTTCTTTTTTTCCTGAGTTTATATGTACTCCTGTTTGTTCTTAAGGAGATTACCACGAGTCTGCAATATGTCTCAAAAGAGTGATTGCGATTGGCTGGAGGTACAATATAACTCTTACTTCGAAAATGAGTCGTAGTATGTGCAAGTGAGCAGCCTACATGATCAGTTGAAATATCACGATTAGGGGAGCTAAAGTATTCCCTTAAATGGATGAAAACTTAAACATGTCTACCTTAACATTGAAGTCGTTGCACTGAGTTGTAGGCACAACATATAACCCTTTATTAAGCAAGGAGACATGGGCAGGGCTCAATATCTTGCTTGATAAATTAAAGACTGTGTGAACGGTCCCCTCTGCCTCTGGTAGTCGTTTCTTCTTACCCCGTCGGGGTCTAATATACCATGGCTGTCAGCCAATCAGCATTCAGGGCTCAAACCACCCAGTTTATAATGTAATTTATGTAACCATAATTAGTGGGTCTAATTCAATTCAGGTCATCAGTCAGTCAGTCATTGTATCCCCCATAGTCAGGGAGTTATGCTGAACATGAGGAAATGTGCAATTACTGTGTGAAGATGATTTCCTCAATTTTTGAACCCTTAATCAGACACTTCAAATTATGCTTTGTACTGTGTAGGTCTATTCCTACCTTCTTTGGTATTCACATGACTATTCTCAAGAGCTCTGCAATTGGTATGCACTACACACCCTCGGACCCTCGGAGTCTGATTAAAACAAAAGGTTGGCACAGGTCTGGCACCACACAGAAAGCGACACGTGCTTGGAATGAAGAGTTCCAACTTTGAGGATGACAAATACATCCTTTGGGTGCCACACTGCAATAAACAAAAACAGCAGCCTCCAGCCAAGGGTCAGATTAGTATGGAAGATATTGTGAAGGAGAGAGAGGCGGAGGGTGATGAGAGGAGAAACAGAGAGAGAGGGGGGTGAGAGAGAGAGAGACAAACCCTTATGGAAAAAACACATGATTTCACGGGAAATGTTCACATTTTGCACGTGAAATCATGTGAAACCATGTGGTTTTGGAACACTTCAAATGTGATGATATTTCACATGAAGTTTCACGAGAATTTTCACGTGATCACATCACCTTTCACATGTGGATTAAAATGTTCACATGTAAATATTTTTCACATGAGATTTCACAGGTGAAATCTGCAAACAAAAATGACTCGTTACACGGAACCCAAACCGGCTGCGCGCCTGCGCCATCGTGCGCTATCGTGCATAAATGTATTTTGTCCTCCTACACCAAACGCGATCATGACATGCAGGTTAATATATCAAAACAAACTCTGAACCAATGACATTAATTTGGGGACAGGTCGAAAAGCGTTAAACATGTATGGCAATTTAGCTAGTTAGCTTGCTGTTGCTAGCTAATTTGTCCTGGGATATAAACATTGAGTTGTTATTTTACCTGAAATGCACAAGGTCCTCTACTCCGACAATTAATCCACACGTAAAACGGTCAACCGAATCATTTTTAGTCATCTCTCCTTCCAGGCTTTTTCATCTTGGAACTTATATGGTGATTGGGATCTACACTTTCATAGTATTACCACAACAACCGGCAAAAAAATATCACCCACATGGGTATAACCAATGAGGAGATGGCATGTGGGTATCTGCTTCTATAAACCAATGAAGAGATGGGAGAGGCAGGATTTGCAGCACGATCTGTGTCAGAAATAGGAATGACTTCTATTTTAGCTCTTGGCAACGCAGACGCTCGTTGGCGCTCGCGAGCAGTGTGGGTGCAATAATTGAATAACATATATTCCTAAATTTATTTTGCAACGCTCGCTTTGTAATCAGGGTATTAGGATGTCACGAAATAGCCACAGTGTTTTTAGCTTACATATTTGACACACTGGCATGCATGACATTGTGTATGTTTACCAACATGTTCCCACTGGGGATTTGAACTCACACCCTTTCAGTTCACGGCATTCCGATCTTTGGTGGCTACACCACCAATGCTGTGTCAATGACTGAATTCACTTGTATTCCTTCATTTTGGACTTCAGATTAAATTTCAGCTTTGTTCAAAATACACACAAGAAAAACTATTATGTTAATCATAGTGATTCAGGAGTAACATTAAACCAGAATAATATGCCCCACCAACATTAGACAACTATGAAGAAAACCCTCAAATTGATTAAATAAGTAAATCAAATCACTACAGATGGCACTCTTTTGCTAAGTGCAGAAATGTGTTATAGACAGTGGCGATTTTAGCATGTAAATCTTTGGATGCAGGCCAGCAAAGCAACAACACAACACTAAACAATACATTTATTGCACTATAACGGTGACAAATGGTGCCCACAAACTGTTAGGGCCTACATAAAGCTGTCCCAACAGCAGAGTCCCAACAGCAGTACCAACACCTTACCAATGCTACAGTTCATTCAGCCTCATTTACTGCCTTTAAAAAAACATAGCTGATATGGCTGACTTGCTTAATTAAACAAATGTGGTTTCTAATGACAATTGAGATGTACAAACTATGGCATAAGGGGACGACAAGCGGATAAGAGGCAATCCGTAATTTCGATTAGGACATTAATGAGCGCGAGACGACGGACGTAGTCAATATAACTATTTGTTCAGCACTTTTGAAATGTACAGCGACAGAATTCAGAACATGGGCCGTTCTTACATATAAACAGACATTGAAAGCTCTTACAATATTCGGTGATTACATTTCTCTAAAACAGATTATAAGCAAACAAGCACACATCGGCCACGAACGATGTGTTTACAATACCGTGTTGGTGAAAATAGACCAAATTATTAGGGTGTGGCACATGAGCTACTAACCGCTTACTACACAACATACACTTAGTATTACTTTAGCTACAGTATACATATCTCTCTGGCATCCTATATAATTTATGAAGCAGCATAAGACATTTTTGGACTCACGTTGTGATGTGCTTGAACAGGAAAGTGGCGTGGTGGTCCTTCGGGGGCAAATTTTGTCATCAAAGAGATGACGGATTTACAATTCCGAGTTGAATGACCATTCAAAACGTATTTTCCCAGTTGTAGCTAATTCTTCCCGAGTTCCCAGTTGTCTTGAACTCACAGTTAGCCACTGATTCCTTCCCAAACCACTCATTGTTGAATTTGCGATTTCCAACTTGTTGTGTAATGTTTATGTCCATTTGCCGATGAGCACCGAGACATTTTATCTCTAATTTCTCTTCATATGACAAGGATTGAAAATTATTTGATTGTCGACTTGATTCATGGTGACGACTGCTAGCTTGCTAGCTAAGATTTTGAAAGTATGATGTTGACATGATCAGTCCAATCAAAGCTATCACGTGATTTGATGTCATATCTGTGGCCAATGACATTGAGCCTTCTTGGATGGGCACTTCTAACTCTATGGCATTTTTTGAGCTCTAACCTTAGAATTTGGGATGACGTACTGTTTCATGAGTGACAGAAAACTGAGCCAATCAGGTGCAACGCTCTGTATTTTTCTGCTGGCTAGCCCTACCACCACAGAAAGCACTGAGCTAGGCTGAAACACCTGCATTTTGGAGCTGCCTTACTTAAGAAAGCAAAAAAAGAGACCATGTTTGTATGCGGCTTTATTAACTCAATTACATGTTTTTTTGGTACTGTAACGAACGTCGTCGGGAGAAGGAGAAGAGGACCAAGGTGCAGCGTGGTAAGTATTCATAATACGTTATTTTAATAAATATGAACACTCTAACAAAACAACAACACGACAAACGAACAGTTCTGTAAAGTGACGAAAAACACTAAACAGAAAATAATCACCCACAACGCAAAGTGGGAAAACAGGCTACCTAAATATGGTTCTTAATCAGAGACAACGATAGACAGGTGGGCGGGCATTTCACCGCGGTGGCGGCTCTGGTGCGGGACGTGGACCCCGCTCCACCTTAGTCTTGGCCCACTTAGGTCTTGGCCCACTTAGGTACCGCCGACCCCGGACCGGGGACCCTCGCAGCGGGCCCCGGACAGGATGGCGACACTGGCTGCTCCTGACAGGAGGGAGACTCTGGCTGCTCCGGAGAGGAGGGAGACTCTGGCTGCTCCGGACAGGAGGGAGATTCTGGCTGCTCCTGACTGAAGCCCGTCGCTGGAGGCTCCGGACTAGAGGGCGTCGCTGGAGGCTCCGGACTAGAGGGCGTCGCTGGAGGCTCCGGACTAGAGGGCGACGCTGGAGGCTCCAGACTAGAGGGCGTCGCTGGAGGCTCCGGACTTGAGGGCGACGCTGGAGGCTCCGGACTAGAGGGCGACTAGCGTCCTTCGTTGGAGGCCTCGTGCCATAACTCCTCACTGGAGGTTTCGTGCCATGGATCCTCACTGGAGGCTTCGTGCCATGGATCCTCACAGGAGGCTTCGTGCCATGGATCATCACTGGAGGCTTCGTGCCATGGATCATCACTGGAGGCTTCGTGCCATGGATCCTCACTGGAGAAATGCCTTATGGAACATGTGAACTTTCATGTGCCTTAATAAAAAACGTGTATACCATCTGTAAATRCGAATAAAATTGTTAAATTACAAGCCTAGTTGGATTAGCCACAGAAAAAGTCAGCAACCTTACCGCTAGCCATGATTGGCTGAGATAATGAGTGGGCTGGACATGAGTTCGGATTGGTCTGTCATATAGCACGCTTCTGTTTATTTGAGCTGGTCAGTATGTGTAGGTAATCCTGTCTGACGCAGCTTTAAAAAAAATTGTTTGCGTAGTAGAAGTGCATAGTAGAACTGTTGCTCTCCACTTTCTGGAGGACAGAGTGTTGAAATCAGTGGAATTAGAGTATGATAGCTAAGGATATGGAGAAAACACCTGTCTCCGGATTACATCTTAAAACTAAGGGCAACCATGGCATCCGTGACAGTGAGAAGTGCCCATCCATGATGTATACGGGTAAGATAGTCTGACTAGCTACGTTTTCAGATATTACATGTTTCTAATTTTGACAGAAAGTTTTTTTCATTTCAAGTTAAAGTGTACTGTTAGCTAGCTAACGTTAGCTGGCTGGCTCGCTAGCTAACATTACGTGTATGATCTTATTATTCGTATCTCAGAGCCATTTGCTTTGCTAGATATAGTCTAATGTTAGCTAGCTAACCTTGAACCTGGTTGGTTAGCTACCTGCAGATTCATGCAGGGTAGTAATGTCATGAGTTGGGTAGCTGGTAATTTCGCTCTGGCTATCTTCTCCGATTTACGAGCACTTTCGTCTGAGTGTACCAGAGTGCAGAATAACTGACGAATTTACAAATTATCAACACCCGTTGAAAATGGCTGGTGTCAGTAAATATTGGCAAAATTGTTTCCAGCAGCACAGTCGCAGTCACCAACGCTCTGGATAACATAAAAACAGCCTAACCAGCTCTGCTGGGGCGAGTATAATGGTCAGTGAGCTGTTGTCTTATTTGTGTCTGGAAGTAGCCGGCCAACATTAGCCAGTTAGCTTGGGTGTTTGACTGCTGTTGAAAGGACAGAACGCTCGGATCAACCCTTAAAGAGATGGGTGGGGCTAAAGCATAAGAGGGTGTGAACAATGCTGAATGGGTGTAGGCAAAGAAGAGCTCTCCAGTAGGTACCAAAATGTTCAAAGGCCATTTTTAACGTGAGGTTACAGGTTTTATCAACTTTCAAAGCAGAATTACTTTCCCATTGTTCCTCAAATGCAGCGTATGATATACAATTTTGTAACTCTGTGTCTCTTCTTTTATCCAATGTAAAAAAACACAATTTCAAATTTTGCTACATAAGACCAAATCAAGGCATCAAGGCGGTCAGTCACAAATAGATTCAGTGATGATTTCTCCTGCTGTCCTGCCACCTGTTCTGTTCTATCAGTCACACGCACGCACGCATGCACGCACACACACACACACACAACCAAAAAGATCTACTCTTCCAGAAAAACTCATCCAATAGATAACCACCCACCCAGGAAGCAGGTTTTCAGATTTTCTTGCTCTATCTCCTGGTATTTGGAGTGTCTATGTCTGTGTCAAGGTCATGCCCCCTGTTACTTCAGCCTGTAATAATCTCAGATCGAGGTGCAGATCCAGTCATTGTGTGTGTCTTTATGCTGCACACACACATGCATGCACACACACGTCAGTGGAGGCTGGTGGGAGGAGCTATAGGAGGACGGGCTCATTGTAATGGCTGGAATGGAATACATGGAATGGAGCAAACATGTGGTTTCCATATGTTTGATGTGTTTGATACCGTTCCATTTATTCTATTCCAACCATTCCAATGTACCCGTCCTCCTATAGCTTCTCCTACCAGCCTCCACTGACACACACACACCCGAGCATGCTTAAAACAAATTGTTCCACAAAATCACCAAGATGTATTCTGACCCACGAAAGGAAAAAACATGCTGGACCATGTATATACAAACATCCGTTACGCGTACAAAGCCATCCCCCGCCCACACTTCGGCCAATCAGATCACGTCTCTCTGTTCCTACTCCCCGCCAACAAGCAGCAACTCAAGAGGGAGCCACCAACATAGAGAATCAATGCTTCAGAACTGTTTTGAGAATACTGATTGGAATATGTTAAGAAATGTATCCACCCAGGAATCATTCACCAACATTGAGGAATGTACATCGTCAGTCACAGGCATCATTAGGAAATGTGTTGATGATGTTGTACCCACAATGACAATCCGGACATACCTCAACCAAAAACCCTGGATGCACAGAGATATCCGTACCATGCTGAGTGCCCGTACTGCAGCATTCAATGCCAGCATAATGAACCCCGATGACTCGGTGGCGTGCGACGCATACAAGGCAAGCAGGTATGAGCTCTGCAAATGCATTAGGGTTGCAAAAAGACCCAGATTTAGACAACTCAGATTTAGGACGGATGTGACAAGGACCACAGACTATCACAGACTACAAAGGCAAATCCAGCTGTGTGGTGCCCACCGAAGCCTCCCTCCCAGATGAGCTTAACACATTCTATGCTTGCTTCGAGGCAGACAATACCGAACCATCCAGGAAGACTCTCGCTGCTCTGGACGACCAGGTGCTTTCGCTCTCCGAGGCTGACTTGAGGAAAACCCTCAAAAGAGTGGAAACTCCTAATGGCGCCGGCCCAGAGTGTGTGCTGACCAGCTGGCGGGCGTCTTCTCGGATATCTTCAACCTGTCCCTGTCCCAGGCTGTAGTCCACACTTGCTTCAATGAGACCATCATCGTCACAGTGCCCAAGTAAAAAACAAGGTGACATGCCCAAATGACATTCCCGTCACATTCACCAGGTCATCACGAAGTGCTTTGAGAGGCTGGTCATGGCCCACATCAAGGCCAGCATGCCAGGCACACTGGACCCACTCCAATTTGCCTACCGCTCCAACAGATCCACGAAAGATGCCATTTCCATCGCTATTCACATGGCCATAACACATCTGGACAAGAGGAACACCTACTCTACATGACCAAAGGATGCTCGTCAAACATCTCATTCCAAAACATAACAGCCTCCACTCTTCTGGGAAGGCTTTCCACTAGATGTCGGAATATTGCAGCGGGGACTTGCTTCCATTCAGCCACAAAAGCATTAGTGAGGTTTTGCACTGATGTTGGGCGATTTGTCCTCGCTCGCTGTCGGCGTTCCAATTCATCCCAAAGGTGTTCGATGGGGTTGAGGTCAGGGCTCTGTGCAGGCCAGTCAAGTTCTTCCACACCAATCTTGACAAACCATTTCTGTATGGACCTCGCTTTGTGCACAGGAGCATTGTCATACTGAAACAGGAAAGGACCTTCCCCAAACTGTTGGAAGCACAGAGTCATCTAGAATGTCATTGTATGCTGTAGTGTCACGGATCTCTCCAGAACTGTCATTACGCACACCTGGTCCCCATTTCCTTGATTCGTAATTGTATAAGTGTGCCCTTTGATCACCGTGTTCTTGTTGATTATTGTTACAATGTCCGTTGGTCGTGTGAGTACCTGTGCCGTGTTGTTTTTGCTTTCGTGCCACTTGTATTGCGCAGATGATTACGGGTCTCATCCCATGTGGTATCATTGTGCACTTGTGTTATTTATTCGAGGTACTCCTTGCTCTTTTGTTTGGGTTTCAACCCTGTGTTTTGTATGCGTGTTTGTTTGGTCTTCGTCCCCGTGCCTGTAATTTGGGTATAATAATTCCTGCGCCTGTCTCCCGATCCTTCATACCAACGTGACATGTTGCATTAACATTTCCCTTCAGTGAAACAAAGGGGCCTAGCCCGAACCATGAAAAACTGCCCCAGACCATTATTCCTCCTCCACCAAACCTTTCAGTTGGCACAATGCATTCGGGCAGGTAGCGTTCTCCGGGCATCCGCCAAACCCAGATTCGTACGTCAGACTGCTATATGGTGAAGCGTGATTCATCACTCCAGAGAATGCGCTTCCAGTACTCCAGAGTCCAATGGCAGTGAGCTTTACACCACTCTAGCCGATGCTTGGCATTGTGCATGGTGATCTTAGGCTTGTTTGCGGCTGCTCTGCCATGGAAACCCATTTCATGAAGCTCCAGACGAACAGTTCTTGTGCTGACGTTGCTTCCAGAGGCAGTTTGGAACTCGGTAGTGAGTGTTGCAACCGAAGACAGACGATTTTTACACGCTACGCACTGCAGCACTCAGCAGTCCCGTTCTGTGAGCTTGTGTGGCCTACCACTTCGCGGCTGAGCCATTGTTGCTCCTAGACGCTAATTTATATCACACTGATAGTAAGAGCATGTGGATATAAGCATCTGGTCCTCTGTACCTCAGTTGGTAGAGTATGGCGTTGGTGCTTGTAATACCAGGATAGTGGGTTCGATTCCTGGGACCCCCGGTAACAAAAATTTATGCACGCATGACTGTACGTCGCTTTTGATAAAAGTGTCTGCTAAATGGCTTTTATTTATTACATGTATATTACATGTAGGCAGAGTACGTGTGACCGGTATACTTCAGTCTTGCAAGCAACCTTCTTCACCCTTGAAACAATGGAGAAAAATATCTCCCTATCAGTAATAGATCTCAGATAAACTGCCAGAGGAACAGGACTCACACACAGATAGCTGTTGTGTTCTGCCACCTTATCAGCCCCCTGACAAGCCTCTTTCTGCTGTGACTGTTTCATTAAACAAATTAAACAATTTAGTTGTTAACTTGAGAGAAAGGAAATAGATTTTCCATGGCCTCTCGTGGGAACAACAGGAAATGACCAAGGGCCACCAGACATAACTAACTGGATTTACATGATGTGTTCATGTACCATTATTTTAGACCCAACACCTGGGATCTGTTGGGGCATTTCTGCAGGATTGGATCATCTGTTGTTTTCACACAATTTTATCTTTGACATGTTCATTTTAATGTAGTTCCAGTCTGTTGTCGTCCGGACAGACTCCGGTACAGAGTTGCAGTCACCCAAGTCATAAACTGTTCCCTCTGCTACCGCACGGCAAGCGGAACCGGAGCGCCGAGTCTAGGACCAAAAGACTCCTTAACAGCTTCTACCCCCAAGCCATAAAACTGCTGAACAGTTAATCAAATGGCCACCCGGACTATTTACATTGACCCGCCTTTTTGTTTTTACACTGCTGCTACTCGTTGTTTATTATCTATGCATAGTCACTTTACACTTTACACTTTACCTCCACTAACCTGTACCCCCGCACATTGACTCGGTACCGGTACCCCCTGTATATAGCCTCATTATTGTTATGTAATTTTATTTTGTTACTTAAAAAAAWAATAATAATAATGTTTACTTTAGTTTATTTAGTAAATATTTTCTTAACTCTATTTCTTGAACTGTGTTGTTGGCTAAGGGCTTGTAAGTAAGCATTTCACGGTAAGTTCTACATCTGTTGTATTCGGTTTGATATGATTTGCAGGGAGGAGACATGATAGTGTCAGCGTTGGAGTGTGTGTGGCCCCCCATGGTGCTTCAATGAGATGAGGTGATCTGTTCGTGTTTGTGTGAGCGTGCGTGTGTGTGTGTGTGTGTCACCTGGGGCGACCCAGCGGCTCAGACATTTGGGCCATGGTGCACGTGAATAGCATGGGTAATGGCATTCAGCATCCATCATCTAGCCCTGTCTCCTCTACATTGCAGGCTGATGTCAGAGACAGACCCAGGCCTGGTCTGCCACAGGCTACTGGCAACAGCAGACGCAGTAGACTGATTGTAAAACAAGGAAGGATGCTGTTATTTAGTGAAGACAGGACAACATAGGAAGATTGTCTTGTTGTGTTGTCTACCTAATATAAAAACAGTTATGGTCACTCAACACAGTGACCAGCTGCTGGTATTGCCAGCAGCATACCACCCTGCATACCACTGCTGGCTTGCTTCTGAAGCTAAGCAGGGTTGGTCCTGGTCAGTCCCTGGATGGGAGACCAGGTGCTGCTGGAAGTGGTGTTGGAGGGCCAGTAGGAGGCACTCTTTCATCTGGTCTAAACAAAGATCCCAATGCCCCAGGGCAGTGTTTGGGGACACTGCTCTGTGTAGGGTGCCGTCTTTCGGATGGGACGTTAAACGGGTGTCCTGACTCTCTGAGGTCATTAAAGATCCCATGGCACTTATCGTAAGAGTAGGGGTGTTAACCCCAGTGTCCTGGCTAAATTCCCAATCTGGCCCTCAACCATCACGGTCACCTAATAATCCCCAGTTTACAATTGGCTCATTCATCCCCCCTCCTCTCCCCTGTTACTATTCCCCAGGTCGTTGCTGCAAATGAGAACGTGTTCTCAGTCAACTTACCTGGTAAAATAATGGTAAAATAAAAATAAAAATAAACAGTCACAATTTATTTACCGGTGTAGGATCTTAATTTGACCAGTTTCTCACAGCTGGATTCATGCAGCAACAGGAAATGTGAATTATTGTGGGAATTATAATTAATGGACATTTTTGTTGGGGTTGATACATTTTTAGTTAGGGCAAATCTTGTCTGAAATTTAAAGTGGAAATTGCTAACTTTAGAAGCCTTTTTAAATCTTGAATACACTACAAGTTTGCATTTCCTGCTGTACAGGACATTTCCTGCAACATCTGTATTCTCATATCTGTCTTCAACGCCAGCGTGCTTGTCCTGTTCCAATCCCGCTCACCATACGGCAATTACAGGACCGTTTTACCAAACAAACAGACAAGAGTTCATGTCCTCCTTGGAATCTTCTTCAGTGTGTGTGTGTGTGTGTGTGTGTGTGTGTGTGTGTGTGTGTGTGTGTGTGTGTGTGTGTGTGTGTGTGTGTGTGTGTGTGTGTGTGTGTGTGTGGATGAGAGAGGACTGTCACAGAATATCAAGTGGTGATTCAGTGATGATTTCTCCTGCTGTCCTGCCACCTGTTCTGTTCTATCAGTCACACACACACACACACACACACAGACACACACACACACACACAGTTAACAGAGTCATGTCACTGTGAATTCACAACACAGCTTGTTTACCAACGCACAGCTCCCCAAAATCAAACATCATCACTATAATGCTACTTTACCCAGCAGAATCAGAGACAGAATCAAGACTCACTGTTGTCTCTCAACAACGAACGAAACACATCACTATATTCAGTAATGCTGTTTTACCCAGTCAGTGACACACCAAAAAAATCCATTGGAGGTTATACATACAACTTTCTTTACACTTGAAGAGCTTCTTTCCAAAACGCTAACATTTTTATTTTCACAGCAAGGGGCTGTTCAATGACTGTATTTTGTTTTTAATCTCTCAAAAAAATTATGTTTTTTTTGTGAAAAGCTATATCGTCACACTCTCAGATCATTTTTTAATTTTATCTTAATGGGCAAGTCAGTTAAGAACAAATTCTTATTTTCAATGACGGCCTAGGAACAGTGGGTTAACGGCCTTGTTCAGGGGCAGAAAGACAGATTTTTTACCTTGTCAGCTCAAAGATTCGATCTTGCAACCTTTCGGTTACTAGTCCAACGCTCTAACCACTAGGCTACCTGCCACCCCAAATAAGGAGTACTCCTAGATTTTACACAGTCAAATGTAAAATAACTACACATTTTACATACAGTATGTGACATCAATATTTAATCAAATGTTTAAAAAAATTATCAATACAGTAATATGAGATCTGTATGTAAAACATTTAAATTTGACATTTAAGACATTTAGCAGATGCTCTTAACCAAAGCAACTTACACTATTCATCTTAAGATAGCTAGGTGAGACAACCACATACATTCAAATATAAAGTATTCCATTCCAGCTAAACAATGGATATATAGCATTTTTCAACCCAAAAAAAACACACATTTTAATAAACATCTCAAATCTATGAATACAACATCTGAGAACACTAATATTTTACTCACTCGTGAAGGTACCCGTAAGAAATTATTTCTGGTGAAAAAAACACAAATGTGAAAAATATGTGGATTTAGCGTAAACCCTTCACTTGCTGCAGTCTCTCGTGACAGACTTTTTTCCATTCAATGGTACTGTAGCTGACCAGCAAGCACGCGAGATTTGGGTCTGGGTGCCAAGATTACTCACTGTTGCTATGCTTATTGTCATTGAAGGCTAAAACAACAGAGCTTTGGACAGGGATTGGGCACTCAGAGATGATGGTCTACACTGACTCACAGGAAGTATTACGTCATTCTCATCCCCTAACTCTCCCATCCCAGGCTGATCACTAGAAATACACTTCTATTTTGTACGTTTGAAAAGGCCCTGAGAACGTCGATATATGCCTTCCGCTGTGCTCACCAAAAAAAGAACAACTATTGCCCAGCACTGGCACGAACTCATGATGCTCAGAGGCAAAGTGCACTGCTCAGACTGAAATGTGCTGTTCTGTCCACTGCGTCACAGCAGTTCACAATGCTCTAGCAAGCCTTTCCCAAACCGTAGCCCCCCTAACTTGACCAATCGTAATTAATACCTAAACTTAACCCTTTGAGTTGTTTCTGTTTTAGCCCTGTAACCTCGCGGAATTAACATTGTAACCATGCTTAATTAATGCGTCAAAGATAGACAATCCATAATGCACAGGATTTCGAAGTGAAACTATGAGATCTTGTTACCCATCCTCCCCTAACTCTCCTATCTGTGACAGTGATGAAGTGCCCTGGCTGGGCTTTTCTGACTCCTCAGTGAAAAATGAAGCCATTAGTTTTGCAGGACCGACCGGTGCTGGGGTAGGGAGGGAAGATGTATGTGTGTGTCGTGTGTGTGTTGGTATGTGTGTGCTCTTAGGCATCACACGCCTGCATCACTAACCTATCCGTCTCAATCACAACCCCAGCCTGAGCCTAGCCAGAACAGGATAGCATTCAGATGTGGAAATGTATATATCCACTTGTATTGTGAATGGAACTTTGGCAAGTCACATTGATACTTAAAGACATGTTCTGGAACTTTGGCAAGTCACATTGATACTGAAAGACATGTTCTGGAACTTTGGCGACTACAAAATATTTTTTTAAGTCTCCCGCTTTGGGCTGGATTTGTCATGCATGCATAATCTATGAGCAGAATTAGTCTTACCTCAATTTACCACAAAATCCCTAGTTTGAAAGCAACTGTTTTTTTGGAAGCTGTGCTGCACCATTTTCTCTACATTTCCACTTACGTGGGCCAGCCCCAGAGCAATTCGAGTTCTAGCCAATTAACTTCAACCCCTCGCCATTTGAGAGGCAGCTAGCAAGATAGCTCTGCTAGAGCAAGAGCAATAATGTGGTGCACTTATCTGCACATTTGTGACGTAGTACGCAATTTTTCAGGGTCCACTTATGGCTTAAGTGGCGCTAATTTCACTGGCTAAAAAGTATACAAATGTACAGGATAATCACTTTAATACAGTATTTGAATCTAGCTTTTTGACTACAGCATAGCGATCCATTTTTGTTTATATTCAGTCTTTGTTGTGTGTTCAACAAATGTCCAAACGTCCACATTGTCCTGGTGTTATAGTGTGTGTGAGTGATTTTCAATGTCCTCTCACTCACTGCAGGCGAAGCCAGGGCCTGTATCCACAAAGCGTCTCAGAGCAGGTGTGCTGATCTAGGATATGTCCATGCAATCTTATTCATTATGATCTAAAAGTCAAACTTGATCCTAGAGACTCTTTGTGGTTTCGGGCCCAGGTCTCTACACAGTATGTCCTGAAGGGAGTCAAATTTCCCCAGCTTTCTCCTCTCCTCTCCTCTCCTCTCCTCTCCTCTCCTCTCCTCTCCTCTCCTCTCCTCTTCCTTCCTTCCTCTCCTCTCCTCTCCTCTCCCTCTTCCTCTCCTCTCCTCTCCTCTCTCTCTCTCCTCTCTCTCGTCTCCTCTCTCACTCATCTATCTAGGCTATACTTGTTTATGTGACCTTGATCTACAGTGTGTGTACAATCGGTGTCACGAGACTTGTTTGTCCTACAGTATAGATCTGTCAGCTACTCTAGTGTTGACGCATGCATGGACCAGAGGCTGCTGCTGCCGGCTGCTGTCGGTGGCCGGTTCTGTTGTAGTGATGCATGTCGACATGTGCCTACGATCCAAATAAACCCTGACTGTGTGTGAGAGAGTGTGTGGTGTTGCTCAGTTAAGGAAAAATACTTCATCCTGTCCAGAGATGTAACCATTCAAACTACCGACAGCAGCAGCTCACTCTTTCTGTATGAGGAATACAGTACAGTATATTATTTGCCATGGGTTGGCTTAACAGTATGTGTTGATGAGGCTCAATAACCAAAAGTCTGAAACAGATAATGAGGGCTTGTTAGGAACGTCCAGGATCACCGCATTGTTTGCCATCTGGGTAGACAGAACGTTTAGAAAACTACCTCAGGAGCCCGTCATCCCACTCTTCTGTTACGCTATAAACAGGCCGCGACCTCCGACTCCCCCTAAATCATCCCCCACACCTAACATTAGCTATTGTAACAGAGTTGGAAATGCATCCTTATACAGTTGGAAAGCAAATAAATGCATTGTGTGAAATATAAACTTACAGTTTATTGCAGTAAAACAATTGAACTGGTCTCTCTCTCTCTCTCTCTCTTCTCTCTCTCTCCCTCCTCATCTCTCTCTCTCTCTCTCTCTCTCTCTCTCTCTCTCTCTCTCTTCTCTCCTCTCTCTCTCTTCTCTCTCTTCTCTTCTCTCTCTCTATCTCTCTTCTCTCTCTCTCTCTCCTCTCATCTCTTCTCTCTCTCTCTCTCCTCTCGTTCTCACTCTCATCTGTCTCTAAGAGCTTGTAGGCCATGTCACGCATGGGCGCAGAGGGTGCTTCACCCCAGGACAGTGTCCAACCGGTGTGCCCCCTGCTGCTGATAACCTGGCAGGAAGATGCGGGTCAGCGGGTCAGCTAGTGCCCACCCACGGCCGTGCAGCCCAAGCCAGCCAAGAAGAGGAGGGCCTGAGGTGGAAGAGAGGAGCCCCAGACCAGAGCCTGTTCCTGGTGAGACAGGCCCATAGGGAGATCTAGACCACGAAAGGAAGAGGAGGTGGAGCGAAGTGCATGGAGCTGCAGGAGATATGGAGGAACCAAGGGTGAGTTAAGTTTGGAGGGTACAATGCACACTGGGTTTACATTTAGTAGGATACACCCTTGTTTGGATGTCTCTCATGTGACACACGCTAGGCTAGTTTGGTGATAACAGCATAGGTTATGCCTTGGTTAATGAAGATTTTTACATTGACAGGAATACACATTTGATCTTAAAAAGCAATTTTACCATGCTCACTACAGTTACACGAGAATTTTAGACTCCTGATAACAATTATACATAAAGATTCTCTAGCATGGAGAGAGAGAAACCAAAAATACCAAACAGAGCCTTCAGTTCTCACCCTTTAATAATATCTATCATGCAGCATTTGATGCACATTAACCATTCTAATCGAAAATCTCTGCACTTAAAGAAAATGACAAGACAGCACTTTCTTGCCTCCAGTCAGTAATGCTGCCAGTCAGCCTGAGCCAGAAGACTCTGAGAGTCATTGGAAGACAACAGCCACTCTCATTAGCATGCTATCACTCCTCCAGAGCTAAATAAGAGAGAGCCTTAGCGATAACACTAACAGCTAAGAGGCTGGCTCTACGCAATCTACACTACTTACCATGGTGGATTTGTGTGGTGACTGGCATCTGTTCTTAATCCTCCTAAGGCTTCTGGCTGGCTGTGGCTCCATCCATTCAGTCTGGCTGTGTGTGTGTCAGTGTGTGTGTGTGTGTGTGTGTGTGTGTGTGTGTGTGTGTGTGTGTGTGTGTTTGTGTGTGTGTGTGTGTGCTGTGTGGTGTGTGTGTGTGCTGTGTGTGTGTGTGTGTGTGTGTGGTGTGTGCGCGTGTGTGCAATGTGGGTAACCAGGCCCTTCAAGGCAGATACTTCAGGCTAGCAGACCAGCCTCATGGAGGGTACACTAAATAGGTGTTCCAGGGACAGGCATACTTCTCCAGTCTAGCTGTGACAGTCCTTAAATAAGGTGTAGTGTGACCTTGTGTCTGGCTGTGAGGTGTGAACAGAGTTATCCTCTGAGACGACTGCACTGTACACAGCCCTGGTGGAACTCACAGAGGTTTCACACTTCACATTGTTGTGTGAACCAGAAAACGATTGAGCCTCGTCATTTCTGATAGAGGTTTACTGTGACGTAAGTTATAGCATCATAATGTTTATGATGGTAGACACTTAAACGCAGAGATATGGCTATTATTTATGAATAGAGATTTTGGATGACACAGCAGCTGGATGGCACAGCAAAGCACACTGTTGACACAGCAATGTTACTGGATGGATAGCAGTATGCAAAAATGCAGACCTTGGAAAAAAGTTACCTCAGTACAAAGTGTATGCTACTCCCAGTTAGCAGCAGTGGTGTATGTTTGAATTGCAGGATAGGATAAGCATGTTCGCTAGTACTGCCAAACAGCATTTCTAACATAAATTTGATCATCATGCCTACAGGAAACGCTGAGTGTACAAAACATTAGGAACACCTTCCAAGTACTTAGTTGCACCCCCACTTTTGCCCTCAGAACAGCCTCAATTCATCGGGGCATGGACTCTACAAGGTGTCAAAAACATTCCACAGGGATGCTGGCCCATTTTGACTCCAATGCTTCCCACAGTTGCTTCAAGTTGGCTGGATGTCCTTTGGGTGGTGGACCATTCTTGATACACATGGGAAACTGTTGAGCATGAAAAACCCAGCAGCTTTGCAGTTCTTGACACAAATCCCTGCGCCTGGCACCTACTACCATACCCTGTTCAAAGGCACTTCAATCTTTGCTCTTGCCCGTTCACCCTCTGGATGGCACACATACACAATCCATGTCTCAATTGTCTTAAGGCTTAGAAATCCTTCTTTAAAAACCTGTCTCCTCCCCTTCATTTACACTGATTGAAGTGGATTTAACAAGGGACATCAATAAGGGATCATAGCTTTCACCTGGATTCACCTGGTCAGTCTATGTCATGGAAAGAGCAGGTATTCTTAATGTTTTGTACACTCATTGTATATTCTCTGGCAGCTGTATTCCAGTGTGTAGAAGGGTCATTCAAACTGTCCTTTAGGTGAGTCACAGTGAATAGATTGGGTAACATGAGATGCATAACTGTCACGCTTAGGTGTATTGTATGAGAAGTGCAAGTCTAGCCCTAACCCTAAGCAGGATAAAGGGTTTTGAAGTGCATCCGCACTCCTCCAGAGCAATGAACTCATCCATGGCCCCTGCATGGGGGTCTAGGATAAGTAGGGTCGGTTGCGTCTTAGCAACATTATCATATGTGCCTCTGCCTGGAACCCTCTTTGCTCCCCTTTCAGCCCCCCCATCCCTACCCAACAGTAAGCAGCCAACCACCCTCCCTCCCAGCCCTCCTCTCAAGTGAGGAGCCATGCTGGAACCTGGCCTCAGCCTCATTAGGGCTGATAGTTAATGGCGGCTGGAAGGCCATGCCTGGCTGGGACAGATTGATGTGGCTGATAGGGAGCTGGCTGCCTGGATGTCAGCAGCAGAGGATAGGAGAGCGGCACCACTGCCATCTGTCAGACAGGGAAGGGCCCACTCTCTCTGGGCTCCAGGCGGTCCTCTCCAGGCTCTGGACTAATTGCCTCCGGTTTGGTAAATGGGCCATATGTCCAATGGAGAGCCCCAGTGACAGCTATTATAAAGTAGAACCCCATGACTACCAGTTTGTTTGTTAAGTACGATAGAGCCACATGTTTTTATCCCAGCCCTCCATATTCCTCCACATTCAAACAAGGCCACTTTAAATGAAAAAGAGTGGGAGGGATTGTGGAGGAGGGGATAAATGGATGTAGAGAGGGATGAAGTAGAGGGAGATAGAGAGGGAGAGGAGCGCAGGGCTCAGGCATTAGAAGCAATTAAAATGGTGTCAGGAGTCTGTTTTCATCTGCTAGTGGATTAAAGCCACCGGGTCACCCTCTAACCTCCTAAACACACACAGACACGCGCGTACGCGCACACACACACACACACACACACACAAACACACAGGCACCCTCCAAGGCCATGGTCAGGGATTAGAATAAAGTGACAGGTTGAATACCAACCCCCCTCTAACAGCGCCCCCATCAGTGCAACTTCCCTACCATCCCCCTCTCGCCCTCCCTCCCTCCTCCCTCCCCATCCAGGATGTATTAAATCAGTGGATTAATAGTCTGCCGTGTGTTATAGCCTCACAGCATCACCCTGGGAGCCAATTAGAACAGCCAGTCAATTAAAGGAGCCTGCTCATTAAGCTATCTGAAGCCTGCCAGCCTCCCCCATTTACTGGTACTAAAGGCTTCCACATGTTTCGGTTCGGCTGATGCCTAGCCGAACGAGTGTGCTCGCGTACCTTCGATCTTAGCTTGAAAAGACCTTCGCCTGAAAAACAAGAAAAAATCGGCAATAGTAGAGTTTGTCCATCTTGAGATGACATAGCCAGTATACACTTCCTCAAAATAGTCCGATTTAATCTATTTTATTTGGATGTTTTTGCCGAGGAGAACTTAGTTGCGCAATTTTACATCTAACTAGGATGTTTTGAGCAGTATTTCTCAAGGAAAAAAATGGGCATTAAAACACTTAATTGAAGAATCCCTACTGTTGACCACCGACGAAGGGGCGTAGACTTGCTTTAAGACATTTTTTTGTGTGCATGAACATGTCATCATAATATACAGTACCAGTCAAAAGTTTGGACACAAATCAAATCAAATCAAGTTTTATTAGTCGCATGCGCCGAATATCAAATCAAATCAAATGTATTTTATATAGCCCTTCTTACATCAGCTGATATCTCAAAGTGCTGTACAGAAACCCAGCCTAAAACCCCAAACAGCAAGCAATGCAGGTGTAGAAGCACGGTGGCTAGGAAAAATTCCCTAGAAAGGCCAAAACCTAGGAAGAAACCTATAGAGGAACCAGGCTATGAGGGGTGGCCAGTCCTCTTCTGGCTGTGCCGGGTGGAGATTATAACAGAACATGGCCAAGATGTTCAAATGTTCATAAATGACCAGCATGGTCAAATAATAATAATCACAGTAGTTGTCGAGGGTGCAGCAAGTCAGCACCTCAGGAGTAAATGTCAGTTGGCTTTTCATAGCCAATCATTAAGAGTATCTCTACCGCTCCTGCTGTCTCTAGAGAGTTGAAAACAGCAGGTCTGGGACAGGTAGCACGTCCGGTGAACAGGTCAGGGTTCCATAGCCGCAGGCAGAACAGTTGAAACTGGAGCAGCAGCATGGCCAGGTGGACTGCGGACAGCAAGGAGTCATCATGCCAGGTGGTCCTGAGGCATGGTCCTAGGGCTCAGGTCCTCCGAGAGATAGAAAGAAAGAGAGAATTAGAGAGAGCATACTTAAATTCACACAGGACACCGGATAAGACAGGAGAAGTACTCCAGGTTTGACAAACTGACCCTAGCCCACCGACACATAAACTACTGCAGCATAAATACTGGAGRCTGAGACAGGAGGGGTCAGGAGACACTGTGGCCCCATCCGATGATACCCCCGGACAGGGCCAAACAGGAAGGATATAACCCCACCCACTTTGCCAAAGCACAGCCCCCACACCACTAGAGGGATATCGTCAACCACCAACTTACCATCCTGAGACAATGCAGAGTATAGCGCACAAAGATCTCCGCCACGGCACAACCCAAGGGGGGGGCGCCAACCCAGACAGGAAGATCACGTCAGTGACTCAACCCACTTAAGTGACGCACCCCTCCTAGGGACGGCATGAAAGAGATTTGTACAACAGGTGTAGACCTTACAGTGAAATTCTTACTTACAAGCCCTTAACCAACAATGCAGTTAAACTTTGGTTGAGCTAACATAGGCTAATGCGATTAGCATGAGGTTGTAAGTAACAAGAACATTTCCCAGAACATAGACATATCTGATATTGGCAGAAAGCTTCAATTCTTGTTAATCGAACTGCACTGTCCAATTTACAGTAGCTATTACAGTGAAAAAATACTATGCTATTGTTTGAGAATAGTGCACAGTTTTGAACATGAAAAGTTATTAATTAACAAATTAGGCACATTTGGGCAGTCTTGATTTCACATTTGGGCAGTCTTCATTTTTAACATAAATGCAATGATTCATTGGATCAGTCTAAGACTTTGCACATACACTTCTACACTTCTTTGCACATACACAAAATCTAAATTGCACCTGGCTTGGAATAATACATTATGGCCTTTCTCTTGCATTTCAAAGATGATGGTACAGGTTGTTTGGGTATGACATTTTAGGCGAAAATTGAAAAAAAGGAGCCGATCCTTAAGAGTTACTCCCCACCCCCAAAAACAAATAACCAATCTAAAATTAAAATAATTGGCAAAAATATAAAATACTCACCCTACTAATTTATTTTCACTATTTTCTACATTGTAGAATAGTAGTGAAGACATCAAAAATATGAAATAACACAAATGGAATCATGTAGTAACCAAAAAATTGTTAAACAAATCTAAATATATTTTATATTTGAGATTCTTCAAAGTAGCCACCCTTTGCTTTGAACAGTTGATGTTGAAATGGGTCTGTTACTTGAACTCTGTGAAACATTTATTTGGGCTGCAATCTGAGGTGCAGTTAACTCTAATGAACTTTTCCTCTGCAGCAGAAGTAACTCTGGGTCTTCCTTTCCTGTGGAGGTCCTCATGAGAGCCAGGTTCATCATCGCGGTTGATGGTTTTTGCGACTTCACTTGAAGAAACTTTCAAAGTTCTTGAAATTTTACAGATTGACTGACCTTCATGCCTTAAGGCACATGAAAGTTACCATGTTCCCGAGGGCATTTCTGCCCAAAAAAATGCATTTTGATAAAAAAAATTAAAACTTTCAAATGGCTCTCCTGTGAAGTCGTGACTTGCGACATATGCATAGTTTCCTGAAACGGGTCACATATTCTCTCTGACCTCAGTTTACCCTCTCGGTCAGGTTGGTCTGAGGATGGTAGGCCGTGGTCAGTTTGGCAACAACACCTCAGTGGGTACATAGCTCTTTGTCAATTCATGAGATGAACCTCGTCAGAGAGAAGATGATCTGGAATTCCAAATCGGGTAAAGATCTCCCTTCGCAGAATGAGGTCAGCAGTTCATCTCAGGAATCTACAAAGAGCTATGTACCTACTGAGGTGTTGTTGCCAAACTGAAAACGGCAAACCATCCTCAGACCAACCTGACCGAGATGGTATAACTGCACCCTGAAAGGGATGATTGCTTCATTTGTGGGGGATCAGCACACAAGCCAGAATCATCTTCCAGAGTTCCACTTTGCGCTGAACTCTGCTGTCCAGGAGACTTCCGGGGTCACTCATACCGAACTAAACCTGGGAAGACCACTGAAAGGCCGATGGACAGATACTTGCAAAGTAACAACGTTTCACCTGACTGCTCTGCCTTTGTTGCAGTCCACCACCACCATACCTTGCTAGCCAGAGTGGAGGCCAGCATAATCAAAGCCAAGCAGTGATGGTGCAGAAACTATGGCAAACATAGATGAGCTGTGTGTTACCCACCCCAGTCTTGTGTCTGGGTCCGTTCTCGTCTTCTGTCAAAGGTGGCCAAACAGTTCACTGCAAAGCTGGCTTTGAGATGGAAATTCTCTGGAGAACACTGGGGAAGATGTTCGGATGGTACATACTGTTGACCTAAAGCCCTGCTACCCTATGGCAGAAGAGCTGGATCGCAGGAAAAAGCAACGCCAGCAGGAACTCTTCTTGGAGGACTCTGATGAGTACTTCCCTGGTTTTGCTTAGTATGAACCTAGCCTACCAAAGCCTGCATCCTTTCCGTTTCTACAGGCATTGTTTTTTCATGGGGGGAGGAGTGTGGCAAAATCCTGGACGGAGCCTACACTGTGCGCTGCCACTTTAAGAGTGCACCGTCTGTCAGGATGAAGTAAATATGGCTCTCCTAAATGGGTGTGAGAGTTCTTGGTCAGCGTGGCAGTTTTCAATGTGTGCGCAACCAATTGCAGAAGCCTTGGTCATTTTCAGAGTGCTTGGATTATAAAAGTTTTGTGTTTGATCGCCTGTGTTATCGCTCTACTCCTGAAGTGTTTGGAACCTGTTGTGGCCGTTCAAACCTTGGATCTCTTGGATTACTAGCAACATTGTTGTGAAGCTTTGTCAAACAAACAAATGAAAATGGGAGTCCTGGAGTTGGCCTACAACAACTAAGGCCCTCGCCCCCTTCTCTTCTTCTCCTTCTCTTCTCCTTCCCTTCTCCATCTCCTGTTCTCTGACTTTGGAACATTTAAAGGCCTTGTTTTGTTTTGGCATACAAATTACACCCCCCCCCCCACCACGCACACACACCACTTACACACACACACATTCATTGCACCAACTCACTCTTCACTGAATGAATACAGATTATTGCAAATCCTCTAATGTTGATAACTGGGTTCTTTATTGTCTGTTACCTCTATGAAATTGCCTCGGAGTTGCTCTAATCATTAATATTGTATAAGATATAATTGGTTGGTTTACCCCGTGCTGTGACTTGTGTTTATATGGTGTGTCTTATCCATTCTCTCCACTTGCTATCTGGTAAACAGGCGACACTCTAGGCAGTATCTTCTGCTGATGTGTGGGGGTCTGGTAGCAGCACTCTCTCTATCCTACTCTTTTCACATCGGCAGTGTAAATACCTGCCTGGCGCCCCGAACAAAAATCTGTATCTTTATCCCTCTCTAACAACTATGCTACACACTGACTTATACTCAACCAAAGTGATACTCCCTATAGCAATGTGTTTTGGGGTATATATACAGTGCCTTCAGGAAGTATTCATACCCCACTTATTCCACACTCTGTTGTGTTACAGCCTGAATTCAAAATGGAGGACTTTTTTTCCCCTCTCACCCAGCTACACACAATACCCATAATGACAGAGTGAAAACACAGAAATATGAAACACAGAAATATGTAATATACATACGTATTCACCTTCCTGGGTAAGTCTCTAAGAGCTTTACACACCTGGATTGTACAATATTTGCACATTATTATTTTTTTAATTCTTCAAGCTTTGTCAATTTGGTTGTTTATCATTCCTAGGGAGCCATTTTCAAGTCTTGCCATAGATGTTCAAGCCAATATTAAGTCAAAACTGTAACTACGCCACTCAGAAACATTCAATGTTGTCTTGGTAAGAAACTGCAGTATATATTTGCCGTTGTATTTTAGGTTATTGTCCTGCTGAAAGGTGAATTTGTCTCCCAGTGTCTGTTGGAAAGCAGACAGCACCAGGTTTTCCTCTAGGATTTTGCCTGTGCAATTTCTTTTTAGCCTAAAAAAACTCCCTAGTCCTTGCCGATGACAAGCATTTCATAACATGATGCAGCCACCTTCCTCTCTGGCAACTGAGTTAGGAAGGACGCCCTTATCTTTGTAGTGACAAAGTGTAATTCAATGTCTACTTTTTTTTAATTATTACCAATAGGTGCCCTTCTTTACGAGGCATTGGAAATCCTCCCTGGGTTTTGTGGTTGAATCTGTGTTTGAAATTCAATGCTCGACAGAAGGACCTTACAGATAATTGTATGTGTTTTTTTTTTCACCTTTATTTAACCAGGTAGGCTAGTTGAGAAGAAGTTCTCATTTACAACTGCGACCTGGCCAAGATAAAGCAAAGAAGTGCGACACAAAAAACACAGAGTTACACATGGAATAAACAAACATACAGTCAATAATACAATAGAGAAAGTCTATATACAGTGTGTGCAAATGAGGTAGGATAAGGGGGGTGAGGCAATAAATAGGCCATAAGTGGCGAAATTATTACAGTAAATAAAATAAATAACAATATGGTGATGAGGTAGTTGGATGGGCTATTTACAGATTGGCTATGTACAGGTGCAGTGATCTGTGAGCTACTCTGACAGCTGGTGCTTAACGCTAGTGAGGGAGATATGAGTCTCCAGCTTCAGTGATTTTTGCAGTTCGTTCCAGTCATTGGCAGCAGAGAACTGGAAGGAAAGGCGGCCGAAGGAGGAATTGGCTTTGGGGGTGACCAGTGAATATACCTGTAGGGTACAGAGATGAGGTAGTCATTAAAAAATCATGTTAAACGCTATTATTGCACACAGAGTCCATGCAACTTATTATATTATTATCAGGAGCGGCAGGTAGCCTAGTGGTTAGAGCGTTAGATCGAATCCCCAAGCTGACAAGGTAAAAATCTGTTGTTCTGCCCCTGAACAAGGTAGTTAACCCACTGTTCCCTGGTAGAACGTCATTGTAAATAAGAATTTGTTCTTAACTGACTTGCCTAAATAAATTGTTAAATAAATAATATATATGTGTTCTTAAGCACATTTGTACTCATGATCTTATTTAGGTTTGCCATAACAAAGGGGTTAAATACTTTTTTACTTAATTTTTTATACATTTGTAAAAGAAAATCTATAAACATAATTCCACTTTGACAATATGGGGTGTAGGCCATGGACATTTTTTAATTCAGGATGTAACACAGCAAAATATGGAAAACGTCAAGGGCTGTTAATACTTTCTGAAGGCACTGTATGCTAATATCATAGTACAATGACTCCACCAAAATGCTACTAACAGTGCACAGTAGCAGTGTGTTGTTGAGTGTTATTCCAGGAAGTAATTGAGCTGTAATGAGCGTTGCATGATTAGTCCCTGTGGAGAGCCCCAGCCTTTCCTCTGTCCTATTAATGGGGTACGTAAACGAACAAGGACACTACCTCACCTAGTTAAAACTACGCTACATACTGCTGACTGAACTCTGGCTTGGCTAGGTCCTTCATCCACAAAGACCTACAGCATCACCCACTTACTTAGTTAACACTCGCCTTTCACAACGCCACGCTCACTTAGTTAAAACTACACACTGCTGTATGCTGGCTGAACTGAGGCTTGTCTAGCTCCTCCATCCACAACACACTGATGTGCGATTTTAGAAAAGCTGTGATAAGACTGAGGATAGTGGTCCTTTCACCTCCCTAGCCTCCTCAGGAAGATGAGAGTATTTGCATGCGGAGTTTCAGGGAAATGGTATTTGTTGTGTAAAGTAGGATTATACACACAGGGAAAAACACGCATACTGTAACGGCTGTCGTAGTCGTTCTCCTCCTCAGACGAGGAGGAGCATGGATCGGACCAAGATGCGGATTGGTAAGTATTCATATTTTAATGGGAAAACAACAAACACTACAAAATACAACAACCAACAAACAAACAAACGTGACTAACCTGAAACAGTCCTGTGTGGCCCAAACACTGACACAGGAACAAACACCCACAAAACACAGGTGAAACCCAGGCTGCCTAAGTATGATTCTCAATCAGGGACAACGATTGACAGCTGTCTCTGATTGAGAATCATACCAGGCCGAACACAAAATCCCAACATAGAAAATCAAACCTAGACCAACCCACCCAACTCACGCCCTGACCAACTAAAACAAATACAAAACAAAGGAAAACAGGTCAGGAACGTGACACATACACTCTTTGAAAAAAAGGTGCTGTCTAGAACCTAAAACAGTTCTTTGGCTGTCCCCATAGGAGAACCCTTTGAAGAACCCTTTTGGTTCCAGGTAGAACCCTTTTGGGTTCCATGTAAAACCCTTTCCACAGAGGGTTCTACGAGGAACACAAAATAATTATACCTGGAACCAAAAAGGGTTCTCCTATGGGGACAGCCAAAGAATCATTTTGGAAAAGGACACACAAGAATACACATGGGATATTTGCAAACGCCTTTAAACCATATAAAGCCATCGTATTGCAAAGCCAATTTCATTACAGGAGTGTAGGCTATAGATTGTGTGCTTCATATTCAGAAACTCATGATATTGTATTACATTTTTGGGGTACCTGGGATTGAATTTGGCTTTCTCCCGAATACCTCCTCCAGCAGAGTTTTATCTCCTGACCTATGTTCAAATACAGGTGTATTTGGTTATTTGTATTTGAGATACTTATTTTTTGTGTATTTGAGTACTTTCAAGTAATGTGGCCCGGATTGTTTTATAATTTCCTATAAATATCATACTATTTGAAACTATATTCAAAAACGTATTTCCAAATACATTATTTCAAATATCAAAAAGACCTGGGTTGAAAAACATGCAGTATTGAAATATTTGTATTTGAAAATATGGGTATATATCCAATACTGTCCAAGTGTATTTACAAATATATTCCTATAATCAACTACTTGTATTCACACCCCCACCCCCAAAAAATACAATAATAATAATACTTACTTCCAAATGTCTTTTGAAAGTAATTTTAATACCCTAAATAGTATTTGAACCCAGGACTCTTAAGTCACTTAACATCCTGAATGCCTTATAAGGTTTACTTTAGTGTAGAAAAAGTGGGGTCAGACAGACATCGTCATTGCATCAATAATAAATTCAACACTCAAACTTTTTTCATTATGTAGTCCATATTTTTTATGGATGTGGTCAAGAAACTTCACCTTTTGCTACTATTTCTGTCAAGTCTACGCATACAATTTAATGCATACGTTGGATTTATCCACACAGCACACAGAATGCACTGCAACTGCCTCTGCAATACAATGCTGCAAGGCAAACACAGCTTTCCATTGGAAATTAATGTACAGTTGAAGTCGGAAGTTTACATACACCTTAGCCAAATACATTTAAACTCAGTTTTTCACAATTCCTGACATTTAATCCTAGTAAAAATTCCCTGTCTTAGGTCAGTTAGGATCACCACTTTATTTTAAGAATGTGAAATGTCAGAATAATAATAGAGAGAATGATTAATTTCAGCTTTTATTTCTTTCATCACATTCCCAGTGGGTCAGAAGTTTACATACACTCAATTAGTATTTGATAGCATTGCCTTTAAATTGTTTGACTTGGGTCAAATGTTTCAGGTAGCCTTCCACAAGCTTCCCACAATAAGTTCGGTGAATTTTGGCCCATTCCTTCTGACAGAGCTGGTGTAACTGAGTCAGGTTTGTAGGCTTCCTTGCTAGCACACACTTTTTCAGTTCTGCCCACAAATGTTCTATAGGATTGAGGTCAGGGCTTTGTGATGGCCACTCCAATACCTTGACTTTGTTGTCCTTAAGCTATTTTGCCACAACTTTGGAAGTATGCTTGGGGTCGTTGTCCATTTGGAAGACCCATTTGCGACCAAGCTTTAGCTTCCTGGCTGATGTCTTGAGATGTTGCTTCAATATATCCACATCATACTCTTTCCTCATGATGCTATCTATTTTGTGAAGTGCACCAGTCCCTCCTGCAGCAAAGCACCCCCACAACATGATGCTGCCACCCCCGGGCTTCAGGGTTGGGATGGTGTTCTTCGGCTTGCAAGCCTCCCCCTTTTTCCTCCAAACATAACGATGGTCATTATGACCAAACAGTTCTATTTTTGTTTCATCAGACCAGAGGACATTTCTCCAAAAAGTACAATCTTTGTCCTCATGTGCTGTTGCAAACCGTAGTCTGGCTTTTTTATGGCGGTTTTGGAGCAGTGGCTTCTTCCTTGCTGAGCGGCCTTTCAGGTTATGTCGATATAGGACTCGTTTTACTGTGGGTATAGATACTTTTGTACCTGTTTCCTCCAGCATCTTCACAAGGTCCTTTGCTGTTGTTCTGGGATTGATTTGCACTTTTCGCACCAAAGGACATTCATCTCTAGGAGACAGAACGTGTCTTTTTCCTGAGCGATATGATGGCTGCGTGGTCCCATGGTGTTTATACTTTTGTACTACTGTTTGTACAGATGACCGTGGTACCTTCAGGCATTTGAAAATTGCTCCCAAGGATGAACCAGACTTGTAGAGGTCTGCAATTTCTTTTCTGAGGTCTTGGCTGATTTCTTTTGATTTTCCCATGATGTCAAGCAAAGAGGCACTGAGTTTGAAGTTAGGCCTTGAAATACATCCACAGGTACACCTCCAATTGACTCAAATTATGTCAATTAGCCTATCAGAAGTTTCTAAAGCCATGACATAATTTTCTGGAATTTTCCAAGCTGTTTAAAGGCACAGTCAAATTAGTGTATGTAAACTTTTGACCCACTGGAATTGGGATACAGTGAATTATAAGTGAATAATCTGTCTGTAAACAATTGTTGGAAAAATTACTTGTGTCATGCACAAAGTAGATGTCCTAACCGACTTTCCAAAAGTATAGTTTGTTAACAAGAMATTTGTGGAGTGGTTGAAAAACAAGTTTTAATGACTCCAACCTAAGTGTGTGTAAACGTCCAACTTCAACTGTACTTCTGGTGTACCAAAATGCAATGATGCTGTCGGTCTGATCGAGGTGTTAGAGACAGACAGGATGAAATAGAAAAAAATTAAGGGAGGTATATAGCAAGGAAGTCCTGTTAAGAGAGGGGACGGTGTCTAGCTACTGTCACATGAAGTTGTATAGAGAAAGATCTTTCTCATTATGAAGAAGTCTTCTGAGGAGAGTGTTTTCCACAGCCAAGTAGGGACAAGCTCTTTGTAAAGTCTGCAGGGATTAATCCCCACCAAGCAGGAGCAGGAGGGATTTACCAGGCTAAGAGCAAATGCTCCTCTTATTCAATGTCACCAGGTTCAGCACTAGCCTGAGTCCCAGAACTGTTTGCTCTGTCTTGCCAACGCCACATGACAATGGCATCAAATGAGTTGGCAAGACAGCACAAACACAACTGGGACTCAGGCTATAGTTGCCTACCCTATGTGAATCTGACTTGAATTTGCTTTGGACCACCTAACCACCGTGTTTATTCCCCCAAATGTTGTTCCTATTGGTCAAGGTCTTAGTGAGGATGAGCAATCAGAAAGAGAGGCAGAGAATTGGTGCACTGTCATGTCATCCGCGGATCTGCTTATCCTCCTAGAGCTGCTGCTGTGTGGGAGATGTAGAGGGCAGCTTTGTGAAGAAATCCGGTAGTCTCCTCTCTCCACACACCTCTCTCTCTCTCTCTCTCTCTCTGCTCTTTCTCTTTCCATCTTCCTCCCGCTCTCTCTGCCTTTCTCGACTCTACAGTATAAGCACATCTCACTTGAACATGTGCAACTTTATAATTTGTTATTCAATTAAATTCCTGATTAAAATGTTCTCCTCCACATGAGAGTTGAACCATTTCATTATGAAGTTGTTGCTGGTCTTTTAATTTGGTCTCTGAAATTGAAATCAATATCACTACCCCTCTTCACCAAACCCAAAGCCACTCAATCTTACTAACTACATCATATTGGCATAAACTTATTGCACAAGTATTGATGGCCACTGCCTTTGTCCGACGTGTGCTACGGCTGCACCTGGGGATGTGAGTTGAGACGGTGTAAGAACAGTCTCTCTCTCTAGCCCAGAGACATAAGCTGTGTTCGAATACCCATACTAACATACTGTATACTACATACTTAATGAGTATATACTGCATACTATATACTATTAGTTCATTTTAGTATACTATAAACAAACAGTATGCTTTCAGTTGAGCGTACTAGCTCTTCACATGTCTACCGGAAGTTGATGCTGTTGCTATGCAACCTCTTGGTAGCTAGTTAGTTAGCATAACAAATTACTAGTTTGACATTTTACGACTTCGGCTGTGTTCTTTAAATTCAATCTGGAGTGCGAGAGTGCGCTTGTAAATTCAGAGCGTTGTCAGATTGTCCGTTTGTAAATTCAGAGCGTTTTGCTCTTGGAGCGTACACTGGAAGCTCGGGCCGAGGAGTAGGGTTGATTTGAGCGTTCTGACCTTACAACGGTAGTCAAGCACCTAAGCTAACGTTGGCTAGCTTGCTAGCTACTTCCAGATACAAATGGTTTCCACTCTGGCCATTTTACTCGCCCTCGCAGAGCTGGTTAGGCTGTTCTCATGTTATCCAGAGCGTTGGTGACTGTAACTGTGCTGCTTGCAACAATTTAATTACGCTTTTTTGCCGACGTTTACTGACACCGGCCATATTCAACGGGTGGTGAGCTCACGTAAATTCATTATTCTGCTCTCTGGTACACTTAGACGAGTCCTCTGAAATCTGAAATCGGAGTAGATAGCCAGAGCGAATTTACAAAAGCACCCGAATGTCCATTGAGAATGCACAATGTCTATACCATTTAGCTAAGCTGAGAATAACGGGAATAGTCAAGTCAATAAATGTTGGGTGGGTAGTTAGTTAGTTAGCCTATAGTTATTATACTGGCAAGTTTGATGTATAAGTAGCCAACTAATGTTAGGTAGCTAGCTAACGACATACCGGTACATACTGCTGTAATGATACGCTGTGTGGTTCGTAAGGACAGCGTAGCTAACAAATTGTCAGGCACTATAAGGTGTAAGGTAACTTATTTTAAAAGTCATTACTTTATTACATTGCTCAACATTCTTAACATTTGTCATAATTAGTTAAAGTAATGAATTTGTATCCGCTCTCGTTGTACTTCAACTGCATATTTTCCGCCATTTTCTTCAAATCTGGAAACGATGTGAAGCCACGCCCATTTCCTGAAGAATTGCATTATGGACCCTAAAGTACGGAAATAGTGTCCTCTACGTGTATACTTCATATTTTGTCGAATTTTGTACGACATCGGGGAACTTTTGGCATACTATATCCATACTATGACCAATAAGCATACTATAATACTCAATTGACATCACAAATAGTATGGTTACTGCGGTTAGTATGAGTATTCGAACACAGCTCTAGATTTTTTTTTTTATGTGTATCACTTCGCTTTGACAACACTGACCTTGTCATTCATGCCATTAAAGCATTTTGAATTTGATTTCCCTGAGCCTCTAGCTAATGGAGACTCTTTCTCTCTCTCTAGCTTCTGTCTAATTACTTCAATCAGGCTGTTTAATCGAGGTGATTTGTCAGGGCTGGGCTGGCGGGACAGGAACAGGGAGCCAGTCTGTCTGATATACTGTATGCCCCAGTCAGTCACGGGGACTGTATGTTGAGGGCAATGGGGCTGGCAAAATTGGCCCTCAACTCATCTAGCGTATCTATCGCTGCTGACTCTCTGTTCTCTACTGTATGGACACACACACACTCGCACACACACACACAATCCACACTCAGTTTAACATTAATTTAAACAGGTGTGTGTGTGTGTGTGTGTGTGTGTGTGTGTGTGTGTGTGTGTGTGTGTGTGTGTGTGTGTGTGTGTGTCGTGCGGTGTAAACAGGCCTTCAAGGCAGATACTTCAGGCACAACAGCACTAATTAACAGACAGAATCAGAGATGTGAAGTTTGGCTGCTAGTCCACTAATAGCCCCTGAAAAAAAACTCAATACATCACCATTTATGCACATTGATTTTGAGTTTAGAATAGATTTTTACCACTCTAATGCAACTCAAAAAGCAATCTTGCATCTGAGAGACCCAGAAAGGACAGATTTTGTTGTGTTACGGAACTGAATAAGGAATAATTCCCAGTAGCTATTTGTCTGTGAATAGGCTCTAGTTTACCATGAATACATTTAGATCGCCCTTTTTTAGAAAAGAGGTGTACCCCTGCACATTGACTTGGCACCGGTACTCCTTGTATATAGCCTCGTTATTGTTATTTTATTTTGTTACCATTTCCCCCCCAAAAATCGTATTTTCCTGTTTCTTTATTTATTTTTGACTCTGCATTGTTGGGAAAGGGCTCGACAGCATTTCACAGTAAAGTCTACACCTGTTGTATTCGGCGCATGTGACAAATAACATTTTGATTGATCTTTGTGTAACCGGTGTGAAATGGCTGGATAGTTTGCGGTGCGCGCTAGTGGCATTTCAATCAGTGACAACACTCTCTCTGAGACCTTGAAGTAGTTGTTTCTCTTGCTCTGCAAGAGTTGCGGTTTTTGTGGAGCGATAGGTAACGATGATTCAAAGTCGACTGTTGTTGATCTGTGTAGGGGGTTCCTGTTTCGATCCCAGGTTGGGGCGAGGAGAGGGACAGAAGGAATACTGTTACATTTCTGTCTGAAATGAAGAGAGAAAAAAGATAATCAAAATGCATAACCTCTGCAGAGAGGCCTGGAATCTCAAACAAACATCTTCTGGTCAGTAGATCCACAGGTATATTCTAGCCCCACAGCACATCAACCTCAACCCCGGTGTTGTTGTAAAACCACAGCTGTTACACGCACCGTTAAGCGTACGCCCACTGCCCATGGTTAGCCAATCCCCTCAGACCATCCCGCAGGGTAGACCAAACGGGGAGAATGGAGGTGTCTGACTTTAGGCTTGGCTGCGCCACAAAACCATGTGAGAGGAGTCCAGAGAGGGAGGAGACTGTCGTTTATCTTCTACACAGGGACACTTGAAGTCAATCTTAAATGAATCATTGTATAAGTAACAGCAAGCTTGAGAGGTCACAGTCAAACTTAGATGCATAAAGTACCAGTCTGAAGTGAGCTCCACCAGGGCAGTCCCGTTAGTTCTCTTATATACTGCTTACACAGACAAGTTATATTTGCATGATTTAGCTTATTCGTCATTAATTCATCATTAAAGTTTGGTTCATGCATGTGACCGACCAATACCTCACAAGGCTTCTTCTCTCCAAGCTGAGACCTTGAAACGGAGATATCCTTTCATTCTCAAAACAAGGTTCTGTGCGTACTGCCAAATTGCAGATACTGATGGTGAGGATTCGTTCAATCAGAAATTGGTTATTAGAAAAGCACAAACATAACATTTTCCATCACAAAACGGTGGAGGAGGAGGAGCCAGGAGGGTGAGGAAGAGGAGACAAGGGGAGGAATAGGAGAAGAGAGGAGGAGGAGGCAGACATTACAGTACACTATAACTATCTGTTCCACAGAGCTCTTATAGCTTCGGGTTGTGAGTCTGACACCTTATTTATGTCTTTACACGAGCTGTCAGTAAACGGAGCGAGTGTCAAGCGTTAATATACCTCAGCCTGCTATCATCAGGACAGTGAAGTGTGAAGGAAGGAGAGCGCCTAAAGCCAAGCATTTTGTTTTGGTGTGTGAGAGCATTAGTGCACAATACGAGCCTATTCTATTTGAAGGCTTTTCACCTCTTTTTATAGCACTGTCAAGGCATGGTAGGGTAGAACACACTGTAGAACCCACACCCAGACATAGTATATATGTCTAGTGACTACAGTGATGCACACAAACACAGTAAAGTAACATTACGTATGGTGATGGGGCCTCATGCATGGAAAGATATAAATATAAAGTGAGTTGAGTTCTTTGCCACTCTGCTGTGTTTGTGATGTGGCTGACAAGCCCTGCTAGGCTGAGAAATTACTAGAGATTGCTGTAGAGCAGGGAATGACTGGTGTGGTGTCTCACACACACACACACACACACACACACACACACACACACACACACACACACACACACACACACACACACACACACACAGATTACAGTAGAGCAGGGAGTGACTTGTGGTGGTGTCACACTGGGCTGTCTCTGTTCTGTACTGTCAGACCTCCTAGACCACTACCTTAATCTCCTGTCCCTAGCCGCGGTACTGATAGCGCTGGGCAATTCTGGGATAAATGGACACAGCACCTACACAGCTTTCTGGTCTGGTTCAGACTACTGCTATTATTTTCACTATTTACTGGGATTGGTGCCGTGACTGACTGGCAATGAACAAAGAGAGTCTCTTTTACTGAGTGGGAATGTGTTTCAGCACCAACCACCAGTGGACAGCTCCCGCAGTGTGTTCAGTTCAGCAGCTTTTGAATGTGTTTCAGCACCGACCACCAGTGGACAGCTCCCGCAGTGTGTTCAGTTCAGGAGCTTTTGCTACACCTACAGAGAAAGATAGTGCCATTGAAACAACTGATAGAGAGAGCATGTTGTAAAATGCTAAGTAGCAGATTGACAAATACTAAAATACAAGATATTGAACAAAAGGAATCATACAGACGGTCGTCCTTCATTCCTTCCACAGCTCTCTCTGCATTTGACCTTGAGTTGTGTTCTAAATAGCTCCTCTGTGATGCTCGCTGAACAGTTTTCCTTCTCAGAGACTGTGTGCTCTGTGTTCTTCTGGCAGTCCTCCAATAGAACTAACTGGCAGGGAGTCATGACTCCCATCCAGAACTGTACAATCTGTGTGTGGACATTGGAGCGGTTGTCAGTGGTAATGTCTGAACGGGTTTGTTACTTGTTTTCCACCCACATACAAATACAGTATATCTAGCACTGCATTAGTTAACTTGGCCACAAAACATACATTCAATAGGCAATTATCCCACTCAGGTTCTTCTAACATAAAGTATACGTATATACCACAGAGATCCTATTAAATTACTAATATGTCAATCTGAGTTTCACCACAGCAAACCTATTAAATTACAAATATGTCAATCTGAGTTTCACCACAGAGATCCTATTAAATTACTAATATGTCAATCTATGAGTTTTACCACAGTGATCCTATTAAATTACTAATATGTCAATCTGAGTTTCACCACAGAGATCCTATTAAATGACTAATATGTCAATCTATGAGTTTCACCACAGAGATCCTATTAAATTACTAATATGTCAATCTGAGTTTCACCACCGAGATCCTATTAAATTACTATGAGTTTCACCCCCACATGATGGTGACCCACAGGATTCTAGCCAATGCTGAAAACGTTGAGAAATTGGCTAACAGGATTGAGTGTATTGATGTGTTGTGTACCACTGGCGTTTCTAGTGAGATCCACCCCTATTTCTGCTGTCAGAATAAAACATGGCATGTAGAAAGGGGCATCAAGGAATGACTCTGGGGAATTGGTGATCTAGCAAAGTGAATCATCTGACACATGCGCACGCAACACGCACGCATGCCCACACACCGCGAATCATCTCTCTCTCACATGTGTGTACACACACAAACACAGGGGCCGGAAGGAAGGACTAGGGAGATTTTAAGTTGAGCTGGCACAGCAAATCACCTGCATTTCCTTTCCCAAGTTGTGTCGTGTATCAATTAAGCCATACTAAGGGAAACACATTCCACTACATATGGTTTTTGGCCAGCCATCTTATCCCCTTCTGGTCAAGCTGTACATTTATGCCCCCCGTTTGGAGATGACGTGGCGTTACACACGCACCAGCGCCCGTTGTGACAGATGGCGATAAGCCTTGCTGCTCTCTCTGATAGGACGGGAAACGTGTGATATTGAAAATGACTAGCCGTGTGTGTGTGTGTGTGTGTGTGTGATGCTGTTGCTGTCTGTGCCTGGCTATATTCTCCATCTCCTGTCTATACCATGTCTTAGTCACTAAGACTTAGTGGTTCCCATATTTTGCCTTCGCCATGACAGTTAGCCATCACTCCACCTCACTGCCTTGCAAATATATATTTGAGTCCTGCCCTGTCTGCTCTGCTCCACCGAGTAAATCAACTGTGTGGTGTGGGTGATGTGCTGTGTGTGTGGTGTGTGTGTGTGTGTGTGTGGTGTGTGTGTGTGTGTGTGTGTGTGTGTGTGTGTGTGTGTGTGTGTGTGTGTGTGTGTGTGTGTGTGTGTGTGTGTGTGTGTGTGTGTGTGTGTGTGATATATCCTCATGGGTACCAGAAGTCCTCACAAGGATAGTAAAACAAGGTAAATTCTCGCTCGTGGGGGGCATTTCCCACATCCCCACGAGACAAAAGCTATTTTAAGCTTACAGGTTAGGTTTAGGGTTAGGGAAAATACGATGTTGAGTTGAAATCAATTTTAGGTCCCCTCAAGGATAGTTAAACATATTCTGTGTGCGTGCTTGCGTGTGTGCCTGCGACTGTGTGTCTCTGTGTGTGCCTTGAGTGTGTTGTTGGTCTACTCCCACTGAGTATGTGTTCTCTCCTGTAGGTACTCTGAGGAGGAGATCAGGCAGAAGGTCGGCACCTTCAGACAGATGCTGATGGAGAAAGAGGGGGTAATCACCAGAGAGGGAACACACACACGCCCACCGTAAGGTCACACTCTCCTCCGTATCGCTCTGTTCCTCTCTCTTTCTCTCTATATCTGTTTCTCTCTCTGTCTCTATTTCTGTCTCTCTCCCTCCTTTCAGGCTGTATCACAACAGCCATGATTGGAGTCCCATAGGGCGGCGCACAATTGAACCAGCGTCATCTGGGTTTGGCCGGTATAGGCCGTCATTTTAAATAATAATTGTTCTTAACTGACTTGCCTAAAATAAAGGTTAAAATATATATACAGTTGAAGTCGGAAGTTTACATACACTTAGGTTGGAGTCATTAAAACTCGTTCAACCACTCTACAAATTTCTTGTTAACAAACTATAGTTTTGGCAAGTCGGTTAGGACATCTACTTTGTGCATGACACAAGTAGTTTTTCCAACAATTGTTTACAGACAGATTATTTCACTTATAATTCACTGTTTCACAATTCCAGTGGGTCAGAAGTTTACATACACTAAGTTGACTGTGCCTTTTAACAGCTTGGAAAATTCCAGAAAATGATGTCATGGCTTTAGAAGCCTCTGGCTAATTGACATCATTTGAGTCAATTGGAGGTGTACCTGTGGATGTATTTCAAGCCTACCTTCAAACTCATGTCGCTCTTTGCTTGACATCATGGGAAAATCAAAAGAAATCAGCCAAGACCTCAGAAAAAAATGGTAGACCTCCACAAGTCTGGTTCATCCTTGAGAGCAATTTCCAAACGCCTGAAGGTACCACGTTCATCTGTACAAACAATAATACAAAAGTACAAACACCATGGGACCAGGCAGCCGTCATACCGCTCAGGAAGGAGACGCGTTCTGTCTCCTAGAGATGAACGTACTTTGGTGCGAAAAGGGCAAATAATCCCAGAACAACAGCAAAGGACCTGTGAAGATGCTGGAGGAAACAGGCAAAAGTATCTATACCCACAGTAAAACGAGTCCTATATCGACATAACCTGAAAGGCCGCTCAGCAAGGAAGAAGCCACTGCTCCAAAACCGCCATAAAAAAGCCAGACTACGGTTTGCAACAGCACATGAGGACAAAGATTGTACTTTTTGGAGAAATGTCCTCTGGTCTGATGAAACAAAAATAGAACTGTTTGGCCATAATGACCATCGTTATGTTTGGAGGAAAAAGGGGGAGGCTTGCAAGCCGAAGAACACCATTCCAACCGTGAAGCATGGGGGTGGCAGCATCATGTTGTGGGGGTGATTTGCTGCAGGAGGGACTGGTGCTCTTCACAAAATAGATGGCATCATGAGGAAAGAAAATTATGTGGATATATTGAAGCAACATCTCAAGACATAAGCTTCATCTTCAATGACCTTGCTGATGGAAGGAGGTTTTCACTCAAAATCTCACGATACATGGCCCCATTCATTCTTTCCTTTACACGGATCAGTCGTCCTGGTCCCTTTGCAGAAAAACAGCCCCAAAGCATGATGTTTCCACCCCCATGCTTCACAGTAGGTATGGTGTTCTTTGGATGCAACTCAGCATTCTTTGTCCTCCAGTTGAGTTGAGTTTTTACCAAAAAGTTATATTTTGGTTTCATCTGACCATATGACATTCTCCCAATCTTCTTCTGGATCATCCAAATGCTCTCTAGCAAACTTCAGACGGGCCTGGACATGTACTGGCTTAAGCAGGGGGACACGTCTGGCACTGCAGGATTTGAGTCCCTGGCGGCGTAGTGTGTTACTGATGGTAGGCTTTGTACTTTGGTCCCAGCTCTCTGCAGGTCATTCACTAGGTCCCCCCGTGTGGTTCTGGGATTTGCTCACCGTTCTTGTGATCATTTTGACCCCACGGGGTGAGATCTTGCGTGAGCCCCAGATCGAGGGAGATTATCAGTGGTCTTGTATGTCTTCCATTTCCTAATAATTGCTCCCACAATTGATTTCTTCAAACCAAGCTGCTTACCTATTGCAGATTCAGTTCCCAGCTGGTGCAGGTCTACAATTTTGTTTTCGGTGTCCTTTGACAGCTCTTTGGTCTTGGCCATAGTGGAGTTTGGAGTGTGACTGTTTGAGGTTGTGGACAGGTGTCTTTTATACTGATAACAAGTTCAAACAGGTGCCATTAATACAGGTAACGAGTGGAGGACAGAGGAGCCTCTTAAAGAAGAAGTTACAGGTCTGTGAGAGACAGAGAACAATCTTGCTTGTTTGTAGGTGACCAAATACTTATTTTCCACCATAATTTGCAAATAAATTCATAAAAAATCCTTCAATGTGATTTTCTGGATTTTTTTCCCTCATTTTGTCTGTCATAGTTGAAGTGTACCTATGATGAAAATTACAGGCCTCTCTCATCTTTTTAAGTGGGAGAACTTGCACAATTGGTGGCTGACTAAATACTTTTTTGCCCCACTGTACATACTGTATATAATATATATAATTCACACATGCTAACCCACTTCATATCGCTACGTGTATTTTCAGTTCAATTTTCCCTCTGCCCCTTCCCTATGCCCCATGCATCAATTGAAATAGAATATGAGCATAGCCAGAAGGTTATCACTGAGCACCCTTCCTATTTTATAGGCCTATCAGATCAGGTTCTCCAGTCCTGTCGTCCCATCTCAGAGCTAATGATGTGGAATGTTTCTGATGCCCCGTATCATCACAGAGGGCTGACTAATGCCTGTCTCTCTCTGGCATGCATTGTCACCTTGGCTGTGACCCGACGTTTGCCTATGCATCAATTCTGAGAGCGAGAGTGAGAGAGAGAGAGAGATGAATTTGGCCCTGTTCCTGAGGCATAGACATAATTCTCCCTTCTGCGGCATTCAGAGCTCAGGAAAGCCTTGGTGTGGAAAATTGAGACAGGAGGGTAGCAATTAGCAAAAGAGTTTGCTCCTTTGAGCCAAGTTTACTGACTCTCACTGTTTCTCACACACACAAGCGCACATTTTAGTCATTTAGCAGAAGCTCTTATCCGGAGCGACTTACAGTAGTGAGTGCGTACATTTTCATATTTGTTCGTACTGATCCCCTGTGGGAATCAAACCCACAACCCTGGCGTTGCAAGTGCCATGCTCTACCAACTGAGCCACACAGGACCGAAACACACACACACATTTTGAATTAGTGTCTTGGAGATTTTATAACTTCCTCCTGTGGTTTCCATGGGGATAAGGAGCAGCAGGTTGCAGTAGTAGCAGTTTGCTTGTCTGTTGTTTCATGCAGGACCATCAGAATGCTACTGCTCCCATAGGCAATAATGTCTGCTCTGCATTGACCAATCATGATCAGACCTCAGCAAAAAGCCTTCCTCATTAGTGATTCTGACCAGGAAGAACACGCACAGATTCTGCAGAACATGCAATAACCACCACCATGTGACAGTCTTTATCCCTACTGCCAAGTGTTCCTCGTATTTCAGTTCCACCATGCTCCTCCATTGATTTCAGCCTGAGCTCAGGGGATGGTAGGATACGAACATTTCTCTCTCTCTCTCTCTCTCTCTCTCTCTCTCTCTCTCTCTCTGCTTGTGTCTGTCTGTTTTGTATGTAATTTGCTAAATCTATTTAGGCTGAATTCTAATATACTCTTATATACGTATGTTTGTCATATTTTTGCTGTTGTAAAGAGAATAGGAAATGCAGATTATTTTGGTGTTGGGCAAGGCTATGTATGTCTGTGCACATGGAAGTCAGTGATTTATCTTTACTGTAGGTTAACTTCTTGCAACTATAGGGGGTGCTGTTCCGCATTAGCATATTTGTGTCTCCAAATTAAACTGCCTCGTGCTAAAATTCCTTGATCGTACAATATGCATATTATTGTTATTATTGGATAGAAAACACCTTCTAGTTTCTATAGAAGTTGGAATTTTGTCTCTGAGTGGTACAGAACAATTTCTACAGCACTTTTCATGACAGGGTTCAGATTTCAGAAATTTTTACCTCTGATCTGGGGTCTGTTTATAAGGCCACAGTGAATGCTATGAAGAAACCGACACTGCCTACGTCTTCCTCTGGGTGTCTGTACGTCATCACGTTTTCAATGAAGTCGATGGGACGTTCACAGCCATTATAAATGACAAAAATGTACAGAGACCGTCCTTTCTCAACTTGCGCCTCAAGCGTGAAGGCCATCGGACCTGCCTCGTTCCAAATCGTTTTCTAACCAGCAATATTTCTCCGGTCATGTTTTCAGTCGTTATAGTGTTGTTAAAAACATCATAATGTAGTTAATTTGAGCCGTTTTATATCAATTTATATCCGTTTAGTGCGATTTTGAGGAATTCTTTGTTGTGCGTTCTGAAGTTTGGACACGTTTTAGGGAGTCGGTCGTTGGTGGTGGACATTTCGAAGGACAGAGGACATCTATCGACCAAAGACGTTTATAACATAGAAAGGATACATTGCCCAAGAATATGATGGAAGAACAGCTCAAAGTAAGCAATATTTAATATGATAAACCGTGTTTCTGTCGAAATATTTTAAACGCATAATTCGCCATTTTGTTTGGTATAGCTTCACTTGGCCAACCCTGTATTGAAAAGTAAGGATAATTTTAAAAATGTAAATCCGCGGTTGCATTAAGAACTAATTTGTCTTTCGATTGCTGTCAACCCTGTATTTTTTAGTCAAGTATATGATTAGCTTTCAATTAAACTAGATCACTCTGATAGATGACGTCAGACATATTGAGGCTTGATTTCCTAGTATTTTTTATGTGTAACCACGTTTTGTATGGCTAAATATGCACCTTTTCGAACAAACTGTATATGTATATGTTGAAAATATGTTACAGGAGTGTCATCGGAAGAATTCTGAGAAGGTTAGTGAAAAAATTAATATATTTTGGCGGTGATTACGTTTTAGCGCTCTTTGGCGTGGAATCGATGCTCTGGTAACGTTTGTTCATGTGGTATGCTAACTTATCGATTTATTGTGTTTTCGCTGTAAACGCTTAGAAAATCTGAAATATGGTCTGAAATCACAAGAACTGGGTCTTTCCATTGCTATGCTTTGTCTATTTTTATGAAATGTTTTATGATGAGTAAATTGGTCATACACGTTGCTCTATCTAGTAATTCTAGTCGATTTGTGATGGTGGGTGCAATTGTAAACTGTGATTTCTACCTGAAATATGCACTTTTTTCTAACAAAAACTATCCTATACCATGAATATGTTATCAGACTGTCATCTGAAGAGGTTTTTTCTTGGTTAGTGGATATCAATATCTTAGTTGAGCCGAATTGGTGATAGCACCTGAAGGAGTAAGAAACTGATGGAGTTAGAATAGTGGTGTATTTTGCTAACGTGTTTAGCTAATAGATTTACATATTTTGTCTTCCCTGTAAAACATTTTAAAAATCTGAAATGGTGGCTTTATTCACAAGATCTGTATCTTTCATCTGGTGTCTTGGACTTGTGATTTAATGATATTTAGATGCTACTATCTACTTTTGAAGCTATGCTAGGTATGCTAATTAGTGTGTGGGGGGTGTGGGGGTGCTCCGGATCCGGGGTAGAGGCTCGTGAAAGGTTAATGAGTAATACAAATGTGATGTGACTGCAATGTGACAAATTATTAGGCCCTTAGTTGACTAAAATGGCCCACAGACAATAACTATATGAAATCATTAATCAAATGCCAAAAATGTGACTAAGACCTAATACTATTTTAGTCAAATAACTAAGACTAGACAAAAAACTAAAGGAGTGCCAAAATTCACATTGCTTCAGAGACCCTAAAATGGTTCCCCTATGGCAGGGGTGTCAAACTCCAAGGAGGGCAGAGTGTCTGTGGGTTTTTTGGGTTTTCCTTTCAATTAAGACCTACACAAACACGTGAGGGGAGTTGCAACAATTTCAACGATTTTACGGAGTTACAGTTCATATATGGAAACCAGTCAATTTAAATAAATTATTTAGGCCCTAATCTATGGATTTTACATGACTGGGCATGGGTGCAGCCAGTCTGGGCTGGGCTAGCGTGGTTACACTGGGTCTGCGGTTGGGAGGCCAGTTGGACGTACTGCCAAATTTGCTAAAACGACGTTGGAGGCAGCTTATGGTAGAGAAATTAACATTCAATTCTTCTGGCAACAGCTCTGGTGGACATTCCTACAGTCAGCATGCCAATTGCACGCTCCCTCAACTTGAGACATCTGTGGCATTGTGTTGTGTGACAAAACGGCACATTTTATTGTCCCCAGCACAAGGTCAGGTGGAGGGACTATTTTGGCAAAGGAGAAATGCTCACTAACAGAGATGGAAAGCTTTTTGTGTGTATGGAACATTTCTTTTATTTCAGCAAATTGTTTTATTTCACCTTTATTTAACCAGGTAGGCCAGTTGAGAACAAGTTCTCATTTACAACTGCGACCAGGCCAAGATAAAGCAAAGCAGTGCGACAAAAAACAACAACACAGAGTTACACATAAACAAACGTACAGTCAATAACACAATATAAAAGAAAAATAGAAAAATCTATGTACAGTGTGTGCAAATGTAGAGGTAGGCAATAAATAGGCCATAGAGGCGAAATAATTACAATTTAGCATTAATACTGGAGTGACAGATGTGCAGATGATGATGTGCAAGTAGAGATACTGGGGTGCAAAAGAGCAAGAGGGTAAGTAATAATATGGGGATGAGGTAGTTGGGTGTGCTATTTACAGATTGGCAGGTACAGTGATGGCAGGTACAGGTACAGTGATCGGTAAGCTGCTCTAACAGCTGATGCTTAAAGTTAGAGAGGGAGATATAAGACTCCAGCTTCAGAGATTTTTGCAATTCGTTCCATTCATTCCAGTCAGAACTGGAAGGAAAGGCGGCCAAAGGAAGTGTTGGCTTTGGGGATGACCAGTGCAATATACCTGCTGGAGCGCATGCTACGGGTGGATGTTGCGATCGGTAGGATAGTCAGTTTTATGGTTGTATGTTTGGCAGCATGAGTGAAGGGGGCTTTGTTGCGAAATAGGAAGCCGATTCTAGATTTTATTTTGGATTGGAGATGCTTAATGTGACTCTGGAAGGAGAGTTTACAGTCTAACCAGACACCTAGGTATTTGTAGTTGTCCACATATTCTAGGTCAGAACCGTCCAGAGTAGTGATGCTAGTCGGGCGGGAGGGTGCGGGCAGCAATCGGTTGAAGAGCATGCACTTAGTTTTACTAGCATCAAAAGCAGTTGGAGGCCACGGAAGGAGTGTTGTATGGCATTGAAGCTCGTTTGGAGGTTTGTTAGCACATCACCAGAGGAACAGAGGAGTAGGATAAGAGTACGGCTAAAGGCTAAAAGAACTGGTCGTCTAGTGCATTCGGAACAGAGAGTAAAAGGAACAGATTTCTGGGCGCGGAAGAATAGATTCAAGGCATAATGTACAGACAAGGGTATGGTAGGATGTGAGTACAGTGGAGGTAAGCCTAGGCATTGAGTGACGATGAGAGAGGTTTTGTCTCTAGAGGCACCATTTAAGCCAGGTGAGGTCACCGCATGTGTGGGGGGTGGAACAAAAGGACTAGCTAAGACATATTGAGCAGGGCTGGAGGCTCTACAGTGAAATAAGACAAAAATGACTAACCAAAACAGCAATAGACAAGGCATATTGACATTAGGGAAAGGCATGTGTAGCCGAGTGATCAAAGGGTCCAGTGAGTAGCTAGGCGAGCTGGAGGCACGGCGATTCAGACTGCTAGCAGGCTAGCAGATGGACCTCAGGAGGACGTCGCAACGGGAGAGCCTGTTGAAACCCCCTCAGGCGGTTACGTCGGCAGACCAGTCTTGATGGATCGGCGGGGCTCCGTGTTGGCAGCAAAGGGTACAGGCCAATTGGCAAAAGAGGTATTGAAGCCCAGGAATTGTCTGAAGGTTCTCTTCGCCTAGCCGGGAGATGGGCCTTGCTCGAGGCTAGCACCAGGCTAACTGGTGCTTGCTTCGGGACAGAGACGTTAGACAGGAGTAGCAACTCGGATAGCAGCTAGATAGCTGCAATGATCCGGAGTAAAGGTAGCTTGTGGTAGGAGCTTGTGGTAGGAATCCGGAGATGTGGTAGAGAAAAGCAGTCCGATATGCTCTGGGTTGAAATCGCGCTGTGCAGACTGGCAGGAATTGACCGGGCTGAGGCTGGCAGATGTCCGAGTTAACGGTGATGACCGCTAGCAGTGGCTAACTGACTACTAGCTAGTTAGCTGGCAATCTTCTGAAGGGGGTTCCAGTACTAAAGTATAAACAAATAGCAGGTCCATACCACATTGGGTGAGGCGGGTTGCAGGAGAGTATGATTAGTCCGTAGATGGAAATTGAGATTAAAAATGTTACAAATATATATGAACTATATACGAAGAAAAACGATATATACACAGGACGGGACAAAACAATCAGAACAGACATCCCACTGCTACGCCATCTTGGAAATGGGGACCAACACCTAAAACCTGGGACAAACACTTTATATGTTGCATTTATATTTTTGTTCAGTATAACTATTGACCTTAATTCATCAATAAAGTACAAGGGTGGAGCGAAAACCCGCGGACACTCAGCCCTCTGTGGAATGAGTTTGACACCCCTGCCCTATGGTATCGTTCTCAAGAACCTTATTTGGTTCCAACTTGCACCTTTATTTTTAATTGTACATTGAAAACCCAGAGCATCCATCCCCATTCTTCTTAACTCTGATGTTGAACTCGCTCTCACACCAACACTACTTAGTACTTACAGCTAGCTGTCTTGTCTATTTCCATCTCCTTCAGCTTTCAAGGGAGTTCTTGTTTTCACTGATTTGAAATCTCTTCAGATTTCAGGCTGAAAATTATAATACCTCTCTAACTAAATTAGACCAGGGCATGCATCTATCTCTAAGGTGTGCATGTGGTTATTTAATATTTGTCTGTTATGCGCTACACTATTGTGATCAGTGGTGCTCAGACAATTAACAGGTTTGCTGTCCTCCTCTCCCAAACGAACAGAGCTACGAAAGGGACCGCCTCCCCCCTTCATTGCAAAAGATGAAACATGTTTTATTGTCACATACACAGGATAGGTGCAGGAAAAGTGCAACACAGCCATCTGCATGTGTGAGAGGGAGAGATGGTGTGAGATGTTAACAGTCACATTTTAAGGTCAGATTTTAGTTATTTTATTTGTGCTCCGACAAGAACATTTGGACTCGGATAAGTAAAAGATTTGTGTTCGAACAAATGATTTTGTAGCACAGAATGTTTAGAAAATAGGGTTAATTTTCGGAGTCGTTCTGAGCCGTATGCAACTGCAGTGTTCCTCAGTTCTTGTCATTCTTACCACACATACACCCACCCAATTCCTGGTCCCTGGTCTCCCATTGGCTGCTTCCAGTGACCTGTGACCTGTATTTTCCCTGTAGGATCAAACACATAGTCCATGGAGAGCATGGTGAGGAGCAGACCGACCCAGCCCTGGCTGAAGGTTACCAGGAGGACGCAGACTGGCATGGAGACTACTACGATAAAGACGGTTATAGGTATGGAACAATCACACGTATTCTCACTCATACAGACACATGTATACTACACACACATTTATATTTGCATGTACGCACGCATGCACACACACAAAAACACAATCACACACACACTCGCTGACCAATAACTGAGAATGGTCTTGGAGGGGATGGCTTCCGTTTTGCGTGCTCCTAAACAACTGTGCTTATCTTATTCGTTTTTTCACATGTTTGTAACTTATTTTTTAAACGTATTTTGTACATAATGTTGCTGCTACCGTCTCTTATGGCCGACAATAACTTCTGGACATCAGAACAGCGATAACTCACCTCGAACTGGACAATGTTTTTTTCTTTAACGAGTCCGACGCAAAGGATATACTGCTTTCTTGAGAACTGGCCCAAATCCCTTTCATTTGTGTAAAGAAAAGACGGAGAAAAAGGGGACGGAGGTCGGGCTGCCTTCTGAGAATATGTAGGCAAGTGACTAAACCTCCACTACCATTCGTTCTATTGGCCAACGTGCAATCATTGGAGAAAAAAATACATAGTGGAGGTTAAATGTCCTGTTAAACTGTAATATCTTATGTTTCACGAGTCGTGGCTGAATGACGACATAATAATATAGACAGATAATATAGAGCTGGCGGGATATTCCATGCATTGGCAGGACAGAGAAGCTACTTCTGGTAAGATGAGGGACAGGGGTGTGTGTCTATTTGTCAATAACAGCTGGTGCGCGATGTCTAATATTAAAGAAGTCTCAATGTATTGCTCGCCTGAGGTAGAATACCTTATGATAAGCTGTAGACCACACTATCTACCAAGAGAGTTCTCATCTATATTATTCGTAGCTGTCTATTTACCACCACAAACCGATGCTGGCACTAAGACGAGCTGTATAAGGCCATAAGCAAGCAAGAGAATCCAGAAGTGGCGCTCCTAGTGGCCGGGGACTTTAATGCAGGCAAACTTAAATCCGTTTGACCTCATTTCTACCAGCATGTCACATGTGCAACCAGAGGAAAAAATACTCTAGACCACCTTTACTCCACACACAGTGATGCATACAAAGCAAACTCTCCCCCGCCCTCCATTTGGCAAATCTGACCATAATTCTATCCTCCTGATTCCTGCCTACAAGCAAAAACTCAGCAGGAAGTACCAGTGACTCGCTCAATACGGAAGTGGTCAGATGATGCAGATGCTACGCTACAGGACTGTTTGGCTAGCACAGACTGGAATATGTTCTGTGATTCATCCAATGGCATTGAGGAGTATACCACCTCAGTCATCGACTTCATCAATAAGTGCATTGATGACATCGTCCCCACAGTGACCGTACGTACATATCCCAACCAGAAGCCATGGATTACAGACAACATCCACATCGAGCTAAAGGCTAGAGCTTCCGCTTTTAAGGAGTGGGACACTAATCCAGACGCTTGTAAGAAATCCCGCTACACCCTCAAACAAACCATCAAACAGGCAAAGCGTCAATATAGGATTAAGATTGAATCCTACTACACCAGCTCTGACGATCGTCGGATGTGGCAGGGCTTGAAAACTATTAGGGACTACAAAGGGAAACCCAGCCGTGAGCTGCCCAGTGACGCAAGCCTACCAGATGTGCTAAATGCCTTTTATGCTAGCTTCGAGGCAAGCAACCCTGAAACATGCATGGGAGCAACAGCTGTTCCAGACGACTGTGTGATAACGCTCTCGGTAGGCGATGTGAGCAAGCCCTTTATACAGGTCAACATTCACAAAGCCACGGGGCCAGACAGATTACCAGGACGTGTACGCAAAGCATGTGCAGACCAACTGGCAAGTGTCTTCACTGACATTTTCAACCTCTCCCTGACCGAGTTTGTAATACCTACATGTGTCAAGCAGACCAGCATAGTCCCTGTGCCCAAGGAAGCGAAGGTAACCTGCCTAAATGATTACTGCCCCGTAGCACTCAGGTCGATAGCCATGAAGTGCTTTGGAAGGCTGGTCATGGCTCACATCAACAGCATCATCCCAGACACTCTAGACCCACTCCAATTCGCATACCGCCCCAACAGATCCAATCTCAATCGCGCTCCACACTGCCCTTTCCCACCTGGACAAAAGGAACACCTATGTGAGAATGCTGTTCATTGACTACAGCTCAGCGTTCAAAACCATAGTGCCCACAAAGCTCATCACTACGCTAAGGACCCTGGGACTAAACACCTCCCTCTGCAACTAGATCCTGGACTTCCTGACAGGCCGCCCCCAGGTGGTAAGGTTAGGCAACAACACGTCTGCCACGCTGATCCACAACACAGGGGCCCTCAGGGGTGTGTGCTTAGTCCCCTCCTGTACTCCCTGTTCCCCTCCTGTACTCCAACACCATCATTAAGTTTGCTGACGACACAACAGTGGTAGGCCTGATTAGCAACAACGATGAGACAGCCTACTATAGGGAGGAGGTCAGAGACCTGGCAGTGTGTTGCCAGGACAACAACCTCTCCCTCAATGTGAGCAAGACAAAGGAGCTGATCGTGGACAACAGGAAAAGGCGGGCCAAATGGGTCCCCATTGACATTGACGGGGCTGTAGTGGAGCCGGTCGAGAGTTTCAAGTTCCTTGGTGTCCACATAACCATCAAACTATCATGGTCCAAACACATCAAGACAGTGGTGAAGAGGGCACGACAACACCTTCAGGAAACTGAAAAGATTTGGCATAGGTTCCCAGATCCTCAAAAGGTTCTACAGCTGCACCATCGAGAGCATCCTGACCAGTTGAGTCACCGCCTGGTATGGCAACTGCTCGGCATCTGACCGTAAGGCGCTACAGAGGGTTGTGCGTACGACCCAGTACATCACTGGGGCCAAGCTTCCTGCCATCCAGGACCTATATACTTGGCGGTGTCAGAGGAAAGCCCCAAAAAATGTCAAAGACTCCAGTCACCCAAGTCATAGACTGTTCTCTCTGCTACCGCACAGCAAGCGGTACCGGAGCACCAAGTCTAGAACCAAAAGGCTCCTCAACAGCTTCTACCCCCAAGCCATTGGACTGCAGAACAATTAATCAAATGCCCACCCGGAATATTTACATTGACCACCCCCATTTGTTTTTACACTGCTGCTACTCGCTGTTTATTATCTATGCATAGTCACTTTACCCCTACATGTACAAATTACCTCGACTAACCGGTACCTGCGTACGTTGACTCGGTACCGGTACCCACTGTATATAGCCTCGTTATTGTTATTTTATTGTGTTACTTTTTATTATGTTTTACTTTAGTTTATTTGGTAAATATTTTCTTAACACTTTCTTCAACTGCATTGTTGGTTAAGGTCTTGTAAGTAAGCATTTCACTGTAAGGTCTACACCTGTTGTATTCGGTGCTTGTGACAAATAAAGTTTGATTTGATATGGTACCATTTTAGCCGGGCCGGTGAAATGTACCTCCATTTATGTTTTGGGTCATCGCTTCCCCTATGTTGTGTCTACATGGCCCCAAAACAGCTTAAAATGTTTGTACTTGTTTTGGGAACACATTTAATCAACTGCCAAAACCATATAGCCTTTTGTTTATGATTACAAAAATTAGGAAAAAATGCCAACATTTGCAGTAAAATGTTGATATTTTCACTTTCAAAGGGTTGTATTAAATACAACGTTCTTTTTTACACTCTAAAAAAGCTATATGCGTTTTCCCTAAAGTCTACTGATTACAATAATACATATGATATTATTTACTGTGTGACTTTTAAGAAATGTCAGGAAGCCTGCCCCATACACTACTCCTACACAGCACATGTGTGCCACAGATAGGGGAGCGGAGGTGGGAGGCCTGCCAGTACAGGAGCTTACCTCCAAGCCCTCCGGAGAGGATGTAGTCCATGCTGTCAGCGATTAAGGTCTGCGGTACACACACACACACACACACACACACACACACACACACACACACACACACACACACACACACACACACACAAACATGCACGCGCATAGACAGACACAAGTACAGACAAAGCTCGCACGCACACACACTACCCACCTCTTGAGATGGAAATCCAATCAGCCTTTACCTCATCCTCTCCATGTGGCCTTTGCCATTTCATATACACTAAATATACAAAGTATGTGGACACCCCTTCAAATTAGTGGATGTGACTATTTCAGCTACACCCGTTGTTGATAGGTGTATAAAATTGAGCACACAGCCATGCAATCTCCATAGACAAACATTGGCCAACATCATTGCCCGACCTCACTAATGCTATTGTGGCTGAATGGAAGCTAGTCCCTGCAATGTTCCAACATCTAGTGTAAAGCATTCCCAGAAGTGGAGGCTGTTATAGCAGCAAAGGAGGGACCAACTCCACATTAATGCCCATGATTTTGGAATGAGATGTTTGACGAGCAGGTGTCCACATACTTTTGGTCATGTAGTGTTTATGCAGATTAGATAGCTATCAGTTGAAGAGGGCTCTGAAGACCATAGCCTTCAGAATGCACCAGCACACAGATACACACACTCTGTACAGGGAATTCTGACATACACTACACTACATTGTTGTTTGTCTTTTGAAGTATAGCCAATACACCATGGATGATAATACATTCATTAGAATGTATTATCGGAATTACATTTTCCCAGAAATTAATAATTGTATGCCAGATTGCCAGAGGCAGTATGAAGTGGTACGCTCCCATGCACTTGCATGCACAGTATGGATTGTCGCATCACTCAAAGGAAATTAAGCTTGCTCGCCTGGAGAAAATCTTGCCACCAGCTGATCAATTTATTTGTGACTGAAGATTACTGTAATGACAAACACTTGTATGTTTCGCTCACTGAACACTCCCCCCTCCAACTCTCTCATTTCTCTTTCTCCCTCTCTCTTTCCCTCTCTCTCTCTCTCTCTCTTTCTTTCTCTCTCTCTCTGTCTCTCTCCCTCTCGCTCTCTGCCTGGCTACCATAGAATGAAGAGGAAATCTAGCAGCTCTCCATCTCCTCGACCAAAGAAGAGGAAGAAAAAGAAATCTGGTCGCAGAAGGAGTCGGTCAGTGGCCTCAATAGATGTAGAACTATTCTTCCTCAGTGATGAGATATGCATTATGCTGTTGTTACATTGCATTTGAATCGTTGCATATGTATTGTGTGTGTATTCCCTTTAAACCCGAAGATGGGCAGGGCCGTCGACACCGACGTGATGGTAGATACAGATTGGAATTGAAAAAGAGTAAGACAGCTCCCTGGTTTTCCATCAAGGGAGTGAGAGAGATTGGTCTGGATGACAGACAGAGAGAGAGAGGCAGTGCTACAGATGAAAGCGAGAGACCGACTGTAGGGAGAGAAGGACACAGGTGAATAGAGACATGTACGACACATAGACATCTCTGGCCGCTCTCAAGGACTCTTGGTGAGGAGAACTGGCAAAGCTACTAGAGGAAATGTAATGATGAAATGTAAAGAATAGAATGGAGGACTGGGTTCATTGTTCGCTTTGACAGTACAGACAATTCTCTGAAGAAATCATGTATGAGTGGCCCTGCTATATCATTAATAGTGGCAAGGTTAGAGGTGTGCTTTGCGACGTTTACTTAACAATCTTTCAATTCCTTCTGGATAAGCTTTATTGTGTAGGACTGCTCTTCTTTCGCTCTCTTCATCTCTTTCTCTCTCTCTCTCTTTCTGAGCTCTCTCTCTCTTCCCATGTCTCCTCCAGGTTCGACAGCTCCTCTCCCTCCCGCAGAGAGAAGAAGAAGAAAAGTGGAAAGAAACACAAGCGAGACAGGTGTGTATGCGTGTGCATGCACTTTTCATGAACATTCATCCTCTAGGTTACTCATAGAATGTGAGCATACCCTGATGCTTTTCAGACGGTTTGCGTAACAGGGGAAAGGTGCTCAGCTGAGGGACTTAGGGATAAAAAAAATCACAGCATAACTATCACAGAAAAAGAAAGAGGAGCACTCAGTTTCACCGAACTCAAGCTCTGCCATTATTCAGTACTGTACTTTCACTACTCACTTTCCTATAGGCCAAAATAGTATAGGAACCACAAATAAGCTGTGTTTTCTAGAAACAACAGACTATATATGACCGACCTGCTCGATTCGGTCTTATGTAGCAACATTTGAAAATGTGTTTATTACATTGGATAAAAGCAGAGACACAGAGCTGCAAAATTGTATGTCATACACTGCATTTGAGGAACAATGGGAAAGTAATTCTGCTTTGAAAGTTGATAAACTTGTAACCTCACTTTTGAGGAAATGGCCCTTGAATTTTTTGGTAAACCTACTGGAGAGCTCTTCTTTGTCTACACCCATTCAGCATCGTTCACCCCCTCTTAAGCTTTAGCACCACCCGCCTACGGATTCACATGTAAGGCCATGTACTAAACAACCAGAGATTTCAAGACTAAAACCTGGTTTATACTACATATATCGACAGTTGTCGCAGTGATATCATGAACATTATATTGTCGTCCGACATCAAACTTGTCGTTGTCGTTATGAAAAAGTATAAACACGAAAACTACAGACTGCATGACATCAGCAGCCTGGTGGTCCAAAATAGCTTCACTAGTATATGTTAACACCAATGAACCCACCCGTTTAAAAATTAATTGAGTTTATGTCAATCTAGCAAACCAGGCAACTATAATCAACTTTCTAAACAATGTTTTGGTCTGTTTCTAGCTTGATAGCTAGCTAGCGAGCTAATGTTAAGTTAGCTCATAATGACCTTATCATATAGCTGACAACGTCTTCACTGTAGCTCATTTGTCTTCATTATTACAGGAAAATAAATTCACAACAAGATCATAATTTCCAAGTTAATAGCAATCCAATTGAAGAAAATAGCTTACGGTTGTGAGTGTGACGAAATTAAAGCATTCTACGAGATAATTGTTTTAACTTGCACACTGTCTCGTTGGCCTAACGTTATGTCCTAATTTGACTTTGGTGCAGGTCATGTTCTTCACATTATCGTCTCTGGTAAACACATACTATATCAATTAAAATCAAGGTTTATTTGTCACATGCACAGGATACAGAAGGTGTAGTGAAATGGTTACTTGCATAGTGGAGTCTTTTGTTTAGACATGTAGCTAGCTAAACAATTAACCATAATTCCAACTCATAACTTTACTACCCTGCATGAATCTGCAGGTCGCTAACCAACCAGGTTCAATGTTAGCTAGCTAGCTAACAACCGGCTACAACTAGCAATGCAAATGGCTCCTGAGATAGGAATAATATTACTACAAAGATCATACATGTAACGTTAGCTAACGAGCCAGCCAGCTAACTTTAGCTAGCTAGCTTTGAATTGAAAACGACAAAATTAGAAACGTATAATATCTGAAAATTTTGCTACCTAGACTATCTTACTGGTATACATGGATGGACGCTTCTCCCTCTCTGTCACGGATGCCATGGTTGCCCTTAGTTTGAAGATGTAATCCGGAGACAGGTGTTTTATACAACAGCCTTCTGGGTGTTCTCTTTTCGACTCCCTCTGCATATTTGCAATCATACACCATCATTTTCTCCATCATAATCTTATTCCACCGGGCATTCCACTGATTTCAAAACTCAGTCCTCCAGAAAGTCGAGAGCAACACTTTTGCAGGTCTACTATGTGATATCTTTCAAAAAATCTGCGTTAGAAAGGATTACCTACACATACTGACCAGCTCATGTTATAGACAGAAACGTGCTACATGGCAGACCAATCCAAACGTATCTCTCGTCATGTCCAGCCCATCCATTATCTCAGTCAATCATGGCTAATGGAAAGGTTCCTGACTTTTTCTATGGCTAAACCAACTAGGCTCGTAATTTAAAACGTGTATTAGTATTTACAGATGGCGTACAAGTTTGTTATTAAGGCACATGAAAGTTCACATGTTCTAGATGTCATTTCTTCCAAAAAACGTAGTTTAAAAAAAAAAAGTTTATGTTCAAATGCCTCTCCTGTGAAGTAGTGGAGTTTGACATACGCCTATGTTTCCTAAAACGAGTCACATATTATTGATAAGGATATTGATACTCAAAGTGAGAAGTAAGATATTGGAGAGGATATTCTTCCAGCGCATTCATTCATTATTGATGATGTGTAATAATGTTGCTTATACTTTTCTTACGAAGCAATCCTCCTCCTCCGACAATAAAGCAATAATTATAGTGTCAGCACAAAATGAAAAAGAGAATGGATAGAGAGAGAATGAGAAAGAGAGCTCAGCAGAGAATAATACTGCTTCGCCCAGGGATATCATAAGGACAATAAGCAATTCTAAATAGCACATCCCTCCTCCTTTTTTTAAATTTATTTTATTCTCCTTCTCTATTTCTCTCTCCCTATCTCTATCTCTCTTTAATTCTCTCTCTCTTGTGGGGGCTAAACTCATTCTTCTAATAACCAAACCTGTATGAGAGCCGCAAAAGAAGAAAAATGAGCCTCTCACCAAATTGCAGAGCATCGCTGTTGCTGCCCCCCCCCCGCAAATAAACCCCCCCAACACTCCTACCCTCCTCACACTTATAAAACTCTCCTCCCCCCCCCCCCCTCCCACCTTTAGCCTCTCTCTCTCTCCCCTCCTCAGATTTCTCCAAACATCCACTGCATTGCAGGTATTGTCTACACATGAATAATGTATGGTTAGATAGGGGGAGAAGGAGGAGGTGGGTGCGTCCCTAGAGTTAGGTAGCCCCTTGTGATATGCTCTACTGTGTGTGTCTGTTGGGGCATTGGAGAAGGCGGTGGAGGGGAAGGGGAGCTTTTTCCAATGCAGTTGTAACAATCTGAACTGTAAGCTGCTATGGTGTCCACCAACCAATACTCACTTTACTACACCGCCAACATAGAAAAATCACTTTGTAACAACAGAAGATTACGTTTTCTTTGGTTTGTGCTCCCATTTGAAGTATAGCATAGCATTGTGTATTCCTTCAATTAGGAGAAAAGGAGGGAGGAGAGCGATAGAGGAGGGTGTTAATAATGTAGGGTTCTAAGACTTGATGGTATGAAGATAGTCAAGAACAAAAAAGACACAGACTTGAAAACAAGTTCAGGTTTTTTAATAACGACTGGTCATGGAAAAGAGCATTACAAGCATATGCTTTTGTCTGAACACACTATATAGAGGAGGCTCTCCCTCCTGACATCCTGTGGGATCTCTGCCTAAACAGAAGCATAAATTACAGTAGGCCAACCCAATGTATACATTAGACCCACATTCCTTGTCTTACGAGGGTGGGTATTTCTAACACTGATGTCCCCCCAGCTAAATCTCTCCAGTTCAGGGGCGGCAGGTAGTCTAGTGGTTAGCCGAAAGGTTTCTGGATCGAATCCCCGAGCTGACAAGGTAAAAATCTGTCGTTCTGCCCCTGAACAAGGCAGTTAACCCACTGTTCCCTGGTAGGCCGTCATTGCACATACGATTTTGACTTGCCCAGTTAAATAAACGTAAATAAAGGTAAAATTAATAAAAAATAACAAATAAAATAACCTAAGCCATAATGGTGGTGGGCTAACAGACTCCCAAAGGCCCCTTGACTCCTGAGGGTCGACCGGCATTCCTCCAATAGACTGAACAACTCACAAGGGCACAAAGGCACAGAGGGTGTAGTCTACATGGTAGACTGTATGGTTAACATAGGCTACTATTTGGTTATAGCCCTATAATAAGAAGAGCACTATCAGGGGACATTGTGTTTGACAATTGATGGGAGTAAAATAAATGAAAGGCGAAGCCTCCTTAGAGACCCCAGTCTGTTCTCTCTGGTGGAACAACATGGTTTACATCCCAAATGGCACCCTATTCCCTATTTAGTGCACTACTTAAATAGGGAATAGGGTACCATTTGGGAGACCATGTGGTCTCATAGCCTAGACGCTACAACAGTTCTTCACTGGCCCTATATTACTCTGACAGCTTTATTAGTCTCTTTCTCTTCACTAGCACAGACCTGACATAGTTTTTGTGTTCCTCTCTCCTTGTGGTACATGTGCCAGGTGTATTATGTGTATGTGTCTATGTCCACATAAGGTGAATACAGTGTCGTGTAAAAAGAAGGAAAAGAAGAGCTTTTGTTGTCCAGTCTGACTTATCACCGTGGCAACAGTAGTGTGAACATACTAAAGACTTTGAAGTACTGTATATAGTCAGTCAAGCATATATATATATCCCCTCATTATATATCCCCTTATTAAGGTCTAGAGAGATGGTCAGGCTAACTGGAGTTCAGTGTGTGTAACAGAGGTGTAAAGGTTTTCTTCCTGAGGTGAAGGAGAGGACCAAAATGCAGCGTAGCCAGTGCTCAACATGTTTAATTCAAGAACAAGTGAACACTACAAACAACTTACAAAATAACAAACGTGAAAACCGATACAGACCTATCTGGTGCAGAACACAGACACAGAGACAGGAAACAAACACCCACAAACTCCCAACACAAAACAAGCCTCCTAKATATGAGTSTCAATCAGAGACAACGACTACCATCTGCCTCTGATTGAGAACCCACACTAGGCTGACATAGAAACAGACAAACTAGACACACAACATAGAATTCCCACCCAGCTCACGTCCTGACCAACTAAACACATACAAAACAAGAGAAAACAGGTCAGGAACGTGACAAGAGTTTAATAATTTGAATAAAAATAACATATGCCATTTAGCAGACGCTTTTATCCAAAGCAACTTACAGTCATGCGTGCTGGCATTTTATGTGCGGTGGTCCTGGAAATTGAACCCACTATCCTAGCATTGCAAGCACCATGCACTACCAACTGAGCTACAGATGACTCAGGTTTCTCTTTCTCTGTAGGTCGACGTCTGTTCCAGGAGAAAGGGAGATACAGGTGGGGATACAACCACATCACATAGGTTTACAGTCAGGACACTAGGTCAATGACTGCTTGTTACAGTGCACGTACCTTGTTACCTGTTTTAAAGAAGATGCATCAACGTGTTTCCCTTTTCAGATCCGGTAGCCCAAAGAACAAACAGAAAGACAAGAACAAAACCAGAAAGAGGTAATGATCCCTCTTTTCATAATATAACAATAATGGACCCTGAACTGAGAAGATCTGACTGAACTGAGAAGATGTTAGATGTTTCGTAGACTTTAGTTGCGTATACAGTTGAAGTCGGAAGTTTACACACTGAGGTTCTACAAAAATATAACCGTTTTGGTCATAATGACCATCGTTATGTTTGGAGGAAAAAGGGGGAAGCTTGCAAGCCGAAGAACACCATCCCAACCGTGAAGCACGGGGGTGGCAGCATCATGTTGTGGGGGTGCTTTGCTGCAAGAGGGACTGGTGCACTTCACAAAATAGATGGCATCATGAGGAAAGAAGATTATGTGGATATATTGAAGCTACATCTCTAGACATAAGTCAGGAAGTTAAAGCTTGGTTGCAAATGGGTCTTCCAAATGGACAACAACCCCAAGCATACTTCCAAAGTTGTGGCAAAATAGCATAAGGACAACAAACTTAAGGTATTGGAGTGGCCATCACAAAGCCCTGACCTCAATCCTATAGAAAATTTGTGGGCAGAACTGAAAAAGAGCAAGGAGGCCTACAAACCTGACTCAGTTACACCAGCTCTGTCAGGAGGAATGGGCCAAAATTCACCCAACTTATTATGGTAAGGTTGTGGAAGGCTACCTGAAACATTTGACCCAAGTTAAACAATTTAAAGGCAATACTATCAAATACTAATTGAGTGTATGTAAACTTCTGACCCACTGGGAATGTGATGAAAGAAATAAAAGCTGAAATAAATAATTCTCTACTACTATTCTGACATTTCACATTCTTAAAATAAAGTGGTGATCCTAACAAACCTAAGGCAGGGAATTTTTACTAGGATTAAATGTCAGGAATTGTGAAAAACTGAGTTTAAATGTATTTGGCTAAGGTGTATGTAAACTTCCGACTTCAACTGTAAGTATAATATTTGAAAGAAACAGACAGTATCTAAATAAATGTATGCATGCCACAAGCTTGAATGTGACATGGTGTCAGTCTTGTTTCATTGAAAACGCTTCAATAGATTTCATGACTGAGTTGCTGAATGTGTCTGTATGTCTGTCATTGTGCGTGTGTGTGCTGGCAACTCTGTTGTGTATGTGTAAATTTACGTGCGTTTGTGTGTGCTCGTGTGTGCATGCATGCATGCGTCTGTCCGAATGTTTTTGTTTGTGTGCTTGCGGGCGTGTACTCGTCTGTATGCGTGTGTGTCTCTGAATGTACGTGTGTCCCACAGGTCCCCAGTAGAGTCCCCCAGTAGGAGGTCTCAACGTAGAGGCAGCTGCTGTAGCTCCCGAAGTGCATCACACTCCTCCACAGGCCACAGCCCCTCCAAGTCCCCCAGCAGGTAGGACTCCCATTACCCCCCCCCCCCCCCCCCCCCCCCCCCCCCCCCCCCCCCCCCCCCCCCCCCCCCCCCCGGGGGGGCCCCCCCCCCCCCCCCCCCCCCCCCCCCCTTAGATGCATGCCTTCACTGTTTCACAAACCCTTTAATCATACTCTTCTTGGTCTATTGATGTAACACTGATTCAAGGTTTGCAACAGCTTTGCTAGAGATCCATGATTATTATTTGATCAGAATGTAGTTGACTGTAGTTCAACTCATGACTGACCAGTTGAAAAGGTAATGATAGCCTAGACTATACTGTTGAGACTTAAACAGTCTATACGTAGCTGGTATAGTATAATATACTCTTGAGTCTGTGTCATTTCAGCAGCTTGGTTCAGTACTCCTGTTTGTCCGTCTGTCCCTCCAGGCCCAACTCCAAGCACAAGACAGACGGACACAAGGCCTGTGTGAGCCCGTCCCCGTCTCCCGGTCCTGGCGGTCCTGTCCTGTGGCACAACGGGCACCCCCACCAAGACCACGCCCGCAACGGCAAAGCTGGCAGACTCAACCACAACCACGTGGCCGAGGGCAACAAAGGGCAAGATGTATGTAGTCTCCTCTATCTCGCCCCGACACCTCCCTAACCCCCCCCCACATTCTAATCTACACTCAAATGGTAACCTCCACACTGTCTCCCTCTCCTATGAACATGATTTATTTTCTTTGTGTCAGTTTGTGACATTATCTCCTCTTTATTTGGTACTATTATAGAATGACTCTTCTTTTAGTTATTCCTGTTTTTGCAGGGTAGTTTTACTCTGTATATCTTCCAACCACTTTTGTCCTCCTGTGCAATCTTGCTGCCACTAATTATTTCTGGCATTACTTTGATACTTATACCATCTCAACATTCCTTTGACGTAACTGGTTAGAGGGAGGGATGGATGTTTGAGTCATACATACGTAAGAATGAGTTTGCTGTGGCCTCATCCCAGATCTGTTTGTGCTGCCTTGCCTCCTATGGTCATTTCCACACCAAGACAGCACAAACAGTTCTGGGACCAGGCTAAGTTTGCTGGAGATAAGAGAAAAAAAATTAAGACTGACTATGATCAATTAATCTCTGGCCCAAGTGAGTGTTTGCATGGCACATGTTATGTATCGTACAATGATAATATGGAGGTTTAGTATTAGGGTGTGTCCTAAATGACACCAGATTCCATACAGTGCATTTGGAAAGTATTCAGACCCCTTGACTTTTTTCACATTTTGTTACGTTACAGCCTTATTCTAAAATGTATTTTTCCTCATCCATCTACACACAAACCCCCATAATGACAAAGTGAAAACAGATTTTTAGAAATTTTTTAAAATGTATTAACAATAAAAAACAGAAATACCTTAAAAAACAGAGTCCACTTGATAAATTAAATTGATTGGACATGATTTGGAAAGGCACACACCTGTCTATATAAGGTCCTACAGTTGACAGTGCATGTCAGAGCAAAAATCAAACCATGAGGTCGAAGGAATTGTCCGTAGAGCTCCAAGACAGGATTGTGTTGAGGCACAGATCTGGGGAAGGGTATCAAAACATTTCATTGAAGGTCCCCAAGAACAGTGGCCTCCATCATTCTTCAATGGAAGAAGCTTGAAACCACCTAGAGCTGGCCGCCCGGCCAAACTGAGCAATCGGGGGAGAAGGTTTTTGGTCAAGGAGGTGACCAAGAACCCGATAGTCACTCTGACAAAGCTCCAGAGTTCCTCTGTGGAGATGGGAGAACCTTCCAAAAGGACAACCATCTCTGCAGCACTCCACCAATCAGACCTTTATGGTAGAGTGACCAGACAGAAGCCACTCCTCAGTAAATGGCACATGATAGCCTGCTTGGAGTTTGCCAAAAGGCACCTAAAGACTCTCAGACCATGAGAAACAAGATTCTCTGGTCTGATGAAACCAAGACCAAACTTTTTGGCCTGAATACCAAGCGTCACGTCTGGAGGAAACCTGTCAGTATCCCTGCGGTGAAGCATGGTGTTGGCAGCCTCATGCTGTGGGGATGGTTTCAGTGGCAGGGACTGAGAGACTAGTCAGGATTGAGGAAAAGATGAACGGAGCAAAGTACAGAGATCCTTGATGAAAACCTGCTCTCGAGCAGAGAAGAATGGGCGAAACTCCCCAAATACTGGTGTACCAAGCTTGTAGCATCATATCCAAGAAGACTCGAGGATGTAATGTCTGCCAAAGGTGTTTCAACAAAGTACTGAGTAAAGGAATACTGAATACTTATGGAAATGTGATATTATTCTTTCTTTTTTAATAAATTTGCAAAACTGTCTAAAAACCTGTTTTTGCTTTGTCATTATGGGGTATTGTGTGTAAATTGATGAGGGGAAAAAATTATTTAATCCATTTTAGAATAAGGCTGTAACATAACAAAATGTGGAAAAAGTCAAGGGGTCTGAATACTTTCCCGAATGCACTTTATATACAGGATAGTGCACTACTTTTGACCAGGTCCCATATATAGGGAATAGAGTGCCATTTGGGACGGAGCCTCAGGGTTTGCTAATGAATTGGAAACTCTTTGGTTTTTGTTAGGCAGCAAGCTCCTGCAGTGATGAAGTAGTGAGAGCTCACTTCTGAATCAGTTTAGCCAGGGAAAGGAAACAAATAATAGCTTTAAAGTTTGCTTTTGCTACAGCTCCCCCAAATGTAATAAAATATGAAACAGGAGGATGCTTATTTAAAAAGTACTTATTAATAGTTCTCCACTGTTTTATTTCTTTGATATGCTATAGAGTTTAGGACATTTTGTAAATGTTAGTCAAAAGTTGTCATTTGATCATGCTGATGGTAATGCTTGATAACAGCCATCAATGAAACCATCTGTAGCTGACTGATCTAACAAACAAAGATGGATGTAAAAATGTAGGTCTCAACTATGCTATTTTTACATCTGAACTCAACCAGTTCTATCTTATGTTGTCATATGAGAATGATATTATCTGGTTTGGCCTGTGAGATTGTGTGGTGATTTGATCTGAACCTAATTTATGAAATGTCCAATACTTCTAGTTTACACACGTGATTGGTTTCAGTTTGGTTACGCGTTCAGCTCTAGTGCCACCAAATGCCTCAGTACAGTCACTAAAGTGGATACAATTGCTCAGAACAGAATGAGCGACAGAGAAGTCATTGCTGTACTGGTACAGTAGCAAGAATGRTAGGTGTATAAAAAGTGAATGTATAATTGCTAGGTATTTATCACTGAAACTAACCAGACATCTTGTCTAGTTTACTCAGAATTGATTTTGTCTTCTGTCATTCTTATTCCTCCCTAACTGTCTCGTTTGGAACTGTTTCCATGCTTTGGCTCCTTTGAAAACGGTAACCCCTCCTAATCTGCTTTATTTTGATCTATCTGTGAAACAACCACAAAGAACGACAGACTGACTGAACTGTTATGTTTTAAATCACTATCTTTCAGTCGTCACCATAGTCTCCCTACTATAGATGGCTCATTAGAACTGAGGTAGCATTTTGCGTTTGAATCTAACTGAACCTAACTACAGCGCCTTGCCAAAGTATTCACCCCCTTGGTGTTTTTCCTATTTTGTTGCATTACAACCTGTAATTTATATGGATTTTTATTTGGATTTCATGTGATGGACATACACAAAATAGTCCAAATTGGTGAAGTGAAATGAAAAAATTATTTGTTTAAAAAAATTATAAAAATTTAAAACGGAGAAGTGGTGCGTGCATATGTATTCACCCCCTTTGCTATGAAGCCCCTAAATAAGATGTGGTGCAACCAATTCCCTTCAGAAGTCACATAATTTTTAGATTGCATACAGGTGGACTTTATTTAAGTGTCACATGATCTGTAACATGATCTCAGTATATATACACCTGTTCTGAAAGGCCCCAGAGTCTGCAACACCACTAAGCAAGGGGCACCATCAAGCAAGCAGCACTATGAAGACCAAGGAGCTCTCCAAACAGGTCAGGGACAAAGTTGTGGAGAAGTACAGATCAGGTTTGGGTTATAAAAAATATCAGAAACTTTGAACATCCCTCGGAGCACTATTAAATCCATTATTAAAAAATTTAAAGAATATGGCACCACATCAAACCTGCCAAGAGAGGGCAACCCACCAAAACTCACAGACCAGGCAAGGAGGGCATTAATCAGAGAGGCAACAAAGAGACCAAAGATAACCCTGAAGGATCTGCAAAGCTCCACAGCGGAGATTGGAGTATTTGTCCATAGGACCACTTTAAGGCGTACACTTCACAGAGCTGGGCTTTACGGAAGAGTTGCAAGAAAAAAATAAGCAAACATGTTTGGTGTTCGCCAAAAGGCATGTGGGAGACACCCCAAACTTATGGAAGAAGGTATTCTAGTCAGATGAGACTAAAATTGAGATTTTTGGCCATCAAGGAAAACGCTATGTCTGGCGCAAACCCAACACCTCTCATCACTCCGAGAACACCATCCCCATAGTGGTGGCATAGTGGTGGCAGCATCATGCTGTCGGGATGTTTTTCATCGGCAGGGACTGGGAAACTGGTCAGAATTGAAGGAATGATGGATGCCGCTAAATACAGGGAAATTCTTGAGGGAAACCTGTTTCAGTCTTCCAGAGATTTCAGACTGGGACGGAGGTTCACCTTCCATCAGGACAATGACCCTAAGCATACTGCTAAAGCAACACTCGAGTGCTTTAAGGGGAAACATTTAAATGTCTTGGAATGGCCTAGTCAAAGCCCAGACCTCAATCCAATTGAGAATCTGTGGTATGACTTAAAGATTGTTGTACATCAGCGGAACCCATCCAACTTGAAGGAGCTGGAGCAGTTTTGCCTTGAAGAATGGGCAAACATCCCAGTGGCTAGATGCGCCAAGCTTATAGAGACATACCCCAAGAGACTTGCAGCTGTAATTTCTGCAAAAGGTGGCTCTACAAGGTATTGACTTTGGGGGGGATGAATAGTTATGCACGCTCAAGTTTTCAGTTTTTTTGTCTTATTTCTTGTTTGTTTACCAATAAAAAATATTTTGCATCTTCAAAGTGGTAGACATGTTGTGTAAATCAAATGATACAAACCCCCAAAAAATCTATTTAATTCCAGGTTGTAAGGCAACAAAATAGGTAAAATGCCAAGGGGGTGAATACTTTCGCAAGCCACTGTAACAGTGTGCTCTGCTAACAAAACAACAGACATCATTTAGACCAAAGGCAATAGCCATTACTGTTTCACTTTCACTGCTGACTAAGCAACTAAATGGGGTGTAGAGCAGCGTCCAAAAACATTCTGTCTAGAATAATGAATGACAGATGATGCTATCTCCTTCAATTTCCTTTCCTTCTGAAGCTTGCATGTGTTTATGAGAGGTCTCACCTGCTCTATTTGTCTGTCTGTATGTGTATGTCTGTCTGTCTCTCTCTCTCTCTTTCTCTTACTGCTTGAATTCATTTATGACTGTTTTATATCCTGCTTTTTATCGATTTGAGTAGTATTTACCCCATGAAATAAATGCCCAATGCTCCTTTTCTGTCTCGTTTATGTAAAAAGCACTCATATGCTTTGGAACTGGACCAAGTAGGTTAACTGGGTATGTGTACTACTAGTTTTTCTTGTCAATACAGTCTTTCTAAAGCACAATGTTTTGCTCAGTGATAGTTAGCCCCTTCCTTCAGAAGTCTGAGAGAGCTCCCAGACATCAGGTGTACAACAACCCCTTCTCTCTCGCTCTAGTCTCTCTATTTTCTCTATTCACTTCCTGTTTACTAATTACTGTTTACTGTATCATGTGACCTACATGTTGCCTCTAGGTGACAGTATCACTTCTGTCAGACTTTCCCTGATGTTGATATGCAGTATATTCTATATCTCTATGTGTTCCAAGTCAATGGGGATTGGCAAGGGGAGTCTCATGTGCCATTGTTGCATAATGAGGCTCAGTGTTTGAATATTTGAGCTAATCGGTTGTGTTGAGGTGAATCTAGAATTGCTAGGTGTTTATCACTGAAGCTCAAATCTGTCAACCTTTTGACAGTTCATCCTATACTATCAGCCTTAAACAGGTTTTTGGTTCATGAGACCTCTCCTGTCAATCGCCACATACAGGGGAATTATTGTGTCTCTCCCTTGCTGACAATTCATCAGCGCTCAGACACCTTGTGTATTTGGGAGGTTGCTCGCTCAATATTGTTCATTTTGGATACTAAACCTTTCTGGGAGATCATAGATCCAACAGAGGCTAGATGATACTGTAGTATCTCTATGGTTAGCACATGTGCAGCAGCAACTTGGGTCTTGTCTGTCTCTTCTATTTTTACATCTCGGTTTGTCCTTCTGATTCTGTCTGTAGTTTTCTTGTCCAGGGTAAATTTATATCTGCTAACACACAAAAAACAGTGATACAAATGTTGAAACTAAATAGGACCACACACACAACATTTAGTAACATTGGTATTTTAAAGGGACCCAAGACATTTTTGAATGCGAGTGCCGTATTTAATTTCCCCTTTGTATTGATATTGATATGTTCAGTACCACCCTCCCCAAGGCTCACTGTACTATTCGATTCCAAGGCTTTAAATTCACCAAGAATCACCCTTTTATTCTGCCTTAATAACAATCGCCTTGTACTAACTTGGGGCACTGTAATGACCCTGGTGCATTGCTGAGCCCAAAAGGAATATGTAAGAAGTGAAAGAGGCCACAATGTGCTTTCTGAGACGGATTCGATAGCTTTCGTAAACCACAATGGGTATTGTTCTCTTGTTGAATAATATATTTTCCAAAATGTGACTGGGGTCCCTTTTAAATGTGCTGACTCTACTGGTTGTCCATTCTAGCGGTGACTGCCCCGCCCTCAGCTTCCCCCCTTCCAAAACTCATCCGCTCTATCTGTCCCATCCGTGTTCTGTCCATCCGTGTTGTGTGTGACACATCTTTCTCGCCCTCCGTTGTCCGGACATGCTCTTCTCCCTTCTTCTCATCTGTCATATGCCAGCTCTGCCTGCTCTTCCTTCTCTCCATCCATCCATCCCTCCTTCCTTCCTTTCCTCTAGCAATTCTATCTTAACAATGGATTTCATTTTGTTTCACGAATCACTCTATTCACTTACCCAACCTTTACCCGCCTCTCCCTTTTGATGCAACCATGGCTGCATTCGAACAAGCGAAAAAGACAGCAAATCATTTTAGTTTTTAGATTCATTTTTTAACCTTTAGTTTGATTTTGATTTTAAGTGTTGGTTTTGTTTGTCCATTTTCTTTAGCTTTTTTGTTGGTTTGTTTACCTTCTCCTCCTTAGTCTCTGGAAGAAGTTCGTAGCGTTGATACTAAAAGAGGTTCATTGTCTTTTTCCCATTTCGCTGCGGAGAACATTCCTTTCTCCTTGTTTTCTTTTTTCTTCCTTTCCTTTTTTTTGTTGATATTGCATACGTGTCACTGATTGAAATGGAAGGTAGGTAACGCTCTGCCTTGGCACGTGGTCTTTCTTTTATGCAGAAATGAGAATGTCAGAAGCACCCTCTATCTTGATGTCAATGTTTCTGTGTCTCTCTTTCTATGATTTAACCACCAGGGATCTTTAGCTTTAGGAAGTTTATTTTATCGTTCCTTTTTTTTCTGTTATATTTTGCTTTTAAGATTTGGATTATAGTTGATCCTTTTTTCTCTATCCTTCTTAAATGTTCATACTGAATTCAGTCCAGTATCCCACCCGATATATATATCAAGAAGGCCCATTTCTTTGTATACTTCTTTCTGTTTTGGTAGAATGCATTTATTCCTGTTTGTCCAGCATCTCTCTGTTCACTTGGTGAAATAGTTACATTCGTCTTATGATTTGATCATGTTTATTTCCTCGGTGGCTGTTTCTAACAACTGTCATCATCTGCGTCAGTGGTTGTGTGTTTTCTTATATCTACAGCTCAGTCTTTTGTTTGTTTTGTGGAGAAGGTTTTACTATTCTTGTTGTTTTCAATGAAGAGTCTCTGTTTTAGTCATAGTTCAGCGGTCAGCGTTTACAGGGGAGAAGGTTAATGCATGCAGGAGAGCTCGCTGTGTTTTGATATTTACCTGCTTTGACATTTGATCTGCCTTTATATCCCGGAGACACACACAGCCATGCAATTGCTCCACACAAACATCTGCACTCACAATACTTTGTGAAACCCCTTGCCCTGTGTACACTGCTATTACAGAATATGCCTGCGTCCTAGTTCAATGTCCTCAGTATACCTTATCTCTCAACATCGTCCACTTGCTTAAAAGCCTCCTACTGAAGTTGATCTACCAAACACATTTGTGTTTAAAATGAAGCTGTAGTTTTAAGAATCCCATCAATAAATGTCTAGAAGTACACAATATTTGCAGAGCTTCTGTTCTCGCAGAGGACTGTTGCTTTTGCTAGAGTTAAATTCAATAGTACAGATTTTTTCATATTAATGGATATTATTAAAACAGAGAACTAAAACAGAGATCTCAACAGAGCCAATTAAAATGTCATATGCCTGAGGCTTACAGGGGAAGCGCAACCCAACACTGACAAGAAATGCCTTGGTTTGAACAAACTGTAACCTAAAATACAGTACCTGGGGGTTGAACTCCTAAACGTCACTCTTTGGAAGCCCTAAACTTAAAGGTAGACTCAGCAAGATGACATTGCCACGAGCACCACCGCAGATATTGAGATGAGCGAGATGAAAGACTTTGCTCTCACACAGTCACACACAGTATCTGCGCATGGGCACGGGTTCGCTTCACACTGTTTACAGAGTGGTCGCCAGGGCACCAAAACCTCCGAAGTTGAGCCTCTCGCTCCAACGCTCTTAGTTGTTGCAGAAATTGGTCCACTATGCTGTTTACTTTCTGCATCTATGTCATATCGCTGAGACTACTTTTAACTCAATGGTCATTCACACAGACTGTCTGCCCTGCCCTCTGGTGGAGTGGGCTGGGCAGGAGAATGAATGATCTGGAAGACGTAGCTACTCTCGGTGTGAGAGGTTCCCTGAACATTGTGGTGTGTTCCTTCCTCTTTTTCTTTTTGATTTAATTTCAGTTGATTTCCATGCATTGTCTGATGCCTCACTCTGCCAAGGAAGGGTTTTGTGTCTTTTTCTCTTGCATTTTGTGAAATCTAATGATGCACTTATGTTGCCCCACTTTTCCCTTTTCTTCATACCTTACCTACTAAAGGAGGGAATGCCACTTTATTGGTAAGTGGATGTTAACCAAAAGGGAGTTAAACAAGAGTAACGATAAAAAAAAATACAAAAAATGGGTCGCTGTTCACATCTCAGCAATTGTCTACTACAGGGAAAAAAATCCACAAAGAGAAAATTATTGAGTAGCAGACGATTAGTTTCTCTGATTCGATTTGACTCTATAATTGTTCCTTGACTATTTTATTTTGTTCCTTCCATTTCTGTGATGTTCTGTCAAGTTGTCTACTCTTTTCTTTTCATATTTGTTTTTTACCATTACTAAAACTTGAAGAAGTCCTCCTTTTCTACTCTACAAAGTCTGTAGCTCTATACTCTCTTTTCTCTCTGCTCTTTAACTTAATTTGGGTCATAATACAAATAAAAAAATCCCTTTCTCTTCTAGTTTTTTTCCGTTTCTTTTCGGGATTATGATTTCTTCGACTCATTATGGTTTTGCATGCCAAGTATTGCATGCGCTGCACCATAGAGGACTGTCTATAAGCCATATCGAGAAAAAACCTAGATCTTTTCTTTTAGATGTTGACCCTCTTTTGCCAAGTACACCGTAGCGCTCAAACACTTCACTGTGACAAACTCTAAGGCCCTTTTTCTATTTTTTTCCCTTTTTTTTTTCTTTTTTCTTTTGTTGGTTATCATTTCTCTACAGAAGCTGAGAATGCTGACTGCTGCTACTCCGGGAGACCAGTCGACCATGATGCTGCCTCAGCTGAGAGGAGGAGAGCACAAGACCCACAATGCCCTTTACACGACCCCAGGAGGAGGTTCTGCAATCCAGGCTGGACAGGCTGGAGATGCCCTACAGGGAGAGGAAAGGCAGACGATAGGGTCGTCGGGCAGACGGGGAGGTCACAGAGGTCACAGAGCTCATGGGAAGAGCTCCCATTCGCCAGCTCACAGCAGTGACTCCGCCCACTCTCAACGTAACCTGCATCCTCACAGAGGAAAAAGCTCTCACCGGAAGAAGTAAGCAGAGAGATTCAACCTTCCATACTGACATAACCTTTACCTGTTCTGTCCTTCAATCAATTAAATAAAATATATTTATAAAGCCCTTTTTACATTAGCAGTTGTCACAGTGCTTATACAGAAACCCAGGCTAAACCCCAGAGAGCAAGCAATGCATATGTAGAAGCACGGTGGCTAGGAAAAACTCCCTAGAAAGGCAGAAACCTATGAAGAAACCTAGAGAGGAACCAGGTTCTGAGGGGTGGCCAGTCTTCTAATCCTGGTGAAGCTTACATTAAGGCCAGATTGGTCTGGGACAAGTTCCGGGACAAGGTCTTCGCCCCTTCTTTTATGTCCACTGTGTTTGGTGCTTGGTCTGCTGTCCAGGGCACAGTCCTATGCACTTCCCTCTCCACTCTCATTCTCCTGGCTTGTGCTATCCTAAGATATGCTAATTAGAACGAAAACAGGCTGATCGCTTTGAGAACTAAACAACCTGTTTGGTGATCTTCTGATGTGGCACATCACAAAAAATTTGTGATGCATTTATTTGCCTCACTCTCCCATTTCATCATACATTATCTACTAAAGGTATCCAACAATCCTGACCCAAATCTTTCCTCTGTTACTAATAATAAATTGATACTCATTTATCCATCTACCTCAAGGACTAAAGGGGGCCACTCGTCCAAGCGGCACCACCATGGGGTTCGGGGACAAGCCCATCACCAGAGCCAGTCTGGCTCCCCGGGGCGGCACCGCCACACATCTGGGTCAGGCAGGAAGAAGAGTGAGTCTCGGGGGCGCGGTGGCATGGGGGTCCGACAGCGTAGCAGCTCCTGGAGCTCCGGGCGCTCTTCATCACGCTCCGGCTCCAGAGAGAGAGGCCCCAGCAAAGCCAAGTCCCCCCACCCCCATGCCAGACAGAACAACTCCAGGTGACCGCTTACCTGACCCGGAAGGCCAGATAACACTAGTTTTGGATTAACTAGAAACTTTTGCAACTGTTCTTGCTATCCAGTGATTTATTTAGACACAAACATTACTTTTCTCATATATTCATTTTTTCTTTCCAGTACATGACAATTTGATGCGTTTATTTTTTCCTTTCTCCACCAGGGAGAGAGACAGCCCTCACCACTCTGATGCTGACCGTGCTCGCCGTCGCTCCAGGAGCTATTCTCCCATCAGGAAGAGGAGACGAGACTCTCCCAGCTTCATGGAGGCTCGTAGGATCACCAGGTAACAGAGGCTCTATCTAACCATGCTCCCTCAGTGAAAGCAGAATACAAGTGTAACACTGACATCTATGGGAGCGTTTGTCAAGGTTTCTTCCTCTCAGGTTTTCTTTCTCAACAATTGTATTGTGAATCCTCAGGATAATTACTGTAAATGTGGAGTGCTTATATGTTCTCTAATCTGACATGCCATAGTATTTAGTGTATGTGTAAATGTGATTGTCTGTTGTATAGTACCATCCAAGTGGAACTGAACACGTTATATTATTTCAGGTGAAATGTTTTTATATCACAGAAGTGTACAACCTTTATCACCGATTGAATTTGCCACAGCTGAGTGATGCCACACTGTAGCAATAATATGATTCCATTGTATTTCCCAGAATGTGTGTGTAGTGGTTTCCCATAAAATGCAGGTGAAATGTTCTGTGACACTCCTCTCTCACTCCTCCTGTACGAAGGAAGGTTCCCCCGTCTCTCTCCCCCCCCGAAGCCAAGACAACGGAATACTGCTGAGCTGCAGGCTAGGTTACCGTGGTAACAGTTGCCGTGCAGCAGGACTCCCCTAGTCCTCCTTGCTGAAGCCTTGTGAAGCAGTTAACCAACCGAACAGACTTCCCTAGAGTAACGCTGCACCCTCCCCTTTCCTCTCGATCTCCCTCTTTCTATCCATCTTTCTTTTTGTAAATCCACATTCACCTGCACTAGACAAACAGTCACTGATGTGCACTAATGCTGTAACACACGTTTTTGATAAAGGCGCTATCAAGGTTCGTCAAACGATGTCTGTCTGTAAACCAGAAATAAAGGTTCTATATAAATTCTTTGGGATTCTGTATTTGTGATCCACAACTACCACTTTTTTTTTTGCAAACATCCCCATAGGTAGTGAGCACCTTGATAGCGCTGACGTCCTGCCTCTAGATTAACTCTCCTGATTCCTGGGTGATGGCTAACCTTCAGATGATTTTCTGTCTTTTTGCAGCTAACAGCTCTCAATTTACCGGCAGCAACCTCTGTGGGCACTTAAGTTGCACCTTGAGGGTGCTCACTAACAAGGCAATCTCAATGCTCCTAACCCTTTTGAAATGTGTGTGTGTGTGTGTGTGTGTGTGTGTGTGTGTGTGTGTGTGTGTGTGTGTGTGTGTGTGTGTGTGGTGTGTGTTGTGTGTGTGTGTGGTGTGTGTGGTGTGTGTGTGTGTGTGTGTGTGTGTGTGTGGTGTGCGCGCGCTTGCGGACTCCTACTAACTAACACATGGAGCCGCTCTCTTTCAGCACTTCTCAATTTGACTGCCGCACCTAATAACTACTATGCCACATTTCTGGCCTGACCCTTGAAGACAGCTGACCCAGACCCTTTTGGCTGACCTCTATTATGTTCCAAACATGACCCTCTCATGATCTTTTTATGCGATTATAACATTTGACGAAGTATAGTTGAAGTACAACATATTTTGGGAATCAGAAAAGCATATGATAATATTGCAAACCTACAGTATTCCCATTGGAGTGTACTGTACAATGCAGAGGCATGCCAAAAGAGCAGCTCTCAGATCAGCTGTCAGAGTGGTGGTCATCCTCACACTAACTGGTCACAAGCCTTTTATACACTGTATAACCTTCTATCCCTCTATCGTCTCCTCTCCTCAGCGCTCGGAAGCGGCCTATTCCGTACTACCGTCCAAGCCCCTCCTCCTCCAGCTCCATGTCTAGCCCCTCCCACTCGGAGAGGAGTCGCAGCCATGACAGCTACAGCAGCTATAGCCGCAGTCACAGCCGCACCAGGAGCCACAGCCGCTCCCGCAGCCGCAACCACAGCTACTACAGCCGCAGCAGTTACGAGAGCCCCGGCTTCTGAGGAGAGAGAGACAGAGGAAGAAAGGGGGAGGGAGAAAGAGAGGGAGCGAGGGGGGTAGATAGAGAGGGAAACAGAGAGACAGAGACAGAGAGAGAAAGATAAGATAAATCATGTTATGTATTCTTATGTCCCTGAATGGTTCAAACACAGGGCCAGACCTCTGGTCCATTTTTACCCTCAGTCTTCATCTCTGTATACTTCATGTTAACCCGCAAGTATGGGTAGCTGCTGCCCATTATGGCGACCGGAGTATGGGCATTGGGTGTATAGAAATAATCGAATTGGGCAGATCTGTTGCCACTCAAGAGCGTTTTGCGTGGCTGATTGGGCTGCACGAGGAGTCAACCAGTGCACCGGTGTTGTATCAACATGCCTGCTGGCTTGAAGTGCTTCCTACTGGGTATCACGGTCGTGTCGCTGACGGTATCTTACGTGGACATTTTTTTCACACCGGTGCAGCCTTGACAAGAAATAGCTAATATTGATAACCATCTAGATGTCACCTTGATGCAGTCTACTACTCAATGGGAAGGGCGTGAGCGTCAAGAACATCTAGTAGGCAATATCAGGGTGACAGTCACAGTAAGCACACGTGTACAACGCATGAAGCAACAGTACACCCACCATCAATACCTTTAATCTAAAATAAACAATCGTCAGTTATGACGAAAATGTACAATTATTTGTGTAAAACTAACAGTGAAATACAATTCAGACTCAAGCGGAAGTCCAAACTCTCGCGTTATGGTAGGTCAGTGTACGGCAGTTGCGTGGTAAGAAACGGAACCCAAAAAAAACGGCTCAGTCAAAACCTTCTAACCTATAGCAGAGCGATTTYGACACACCCACTCCTTTCCACACGCCCACTACTTTCCTTTCGACACACCCACTCGCCCATACTCCAGTCGCTTTATTGCTACCCCTTTCTCTTAACCTGAGCCTGGATCAATGGAAGGAAGAGGGAGGTTTTTAATATTATAGCACATTCATTTGAAATATCAAAAAAAAAWWAWAWATAAWAATATTTCAAATGAATGTGCTATAATATTAAAATGGATGCAACACACTGGTAATTATTTAAAATACAATTTCTCGGATCATGGTTTTAGAAAATAAATGATAAAGCCTAAAGAACAAGTCTGTAAGCACTTTCTCCATAATCTTCCACGGAGAAAAAGTAACCAGAAAATAAGTTGATATTTTATTTGATGTATTCTAGCATTGGGACACTTCATGAGTTTGTGGAAGAAGAGGAAAATAAGAGACACAAATGGAAAAGAATTCAAATTAAATCAAACAGTACGGGAACATTTTTTCTCCAATGTCATTACATCATTTCCCCAAAGACACTAATGCTCTATTTTAGGAACTTGAGAGATCAAGAGAAGCGATAAAGAACAAAACAAAAGTCGGCTGACAATTTAGCACACAGAAGGGAACTGATGTATGTTTTTTTTTAAAGGTTGTAGCATATATGTCAGGATATATAAATGATTCTAAACTGTAAGTTCTGGCTTGTAAACTATGCACTGTATATTCCATGTGATTTTGAAGAGGCTTGTTATTTGATGGTGACTTAGTATGATGATGCACCAGGAAGGAGGAAGGCTGCTGCTTGTACCAGAGAGCCCTGCTGGCTGCCACTATAGGTCCCAGGGTGCATCTGTCACGGACACTACAGCACTACAGGTCCCAGGGTGCATCTGTCCCTGTCACTAAAGTACTACAGCTCCCAGGGTGCATCTGTCCTCTCTCCGCCCATTCTGATCTGTATTGTATGTGACGTACCGGACCTGTAATTACACACAGAGGCAAGAAGGGATATAAAAACCAATGTATTATTATGTACTTTTCCTCTCTTCCCTATTCCACTATTTATTGTGTTCAAACTATTAAAGCTGCAATATGTACATTTTGGGGCGGCCTGACCAAATACACATAGAAATGTTAGTTATAGATCTGTCATTCTCATTGAAAGCTTGTCTAAGAAGCAGTAGATCTGTTCTATGTGCGCTATTTCTATTATTCATGTTCTTAGGTTTCGTTTTTGCATCTTTTACTTTCGGTTTTGTACACCAGCTTCAAACGGCTGAAAATACAATGTTTTGGGTTATTGACAATATATTTCACAGCGGTTTAGCTGGTACAATGATTCTCTACACTATGCATTGCGTGTTTTGTCATGTAAACTGAAATTAGGCTAACTATTAGAATTTCTGCATACTGCACCTTTAATGTAGATACTACTGTACCTCTTCTGCAATGACCAATGAGGTGAAGTCGCTCTGTAAAGATGCTCTTTCTTAAGATACTTCAGAAACCTTCTGCAAAAGCATCCATGTATTCTTGTGGTTTTATATTTTATCCACAGCTATTTATTAAATTATTTATTCCAATTATCTATTAAGTTATTTATTGTTTATTTATTTGATAATATATTTGTTTTGTCTCATCAAATGTTTTTAAAGCAATTTGAAGAATCGTGTCATTGAGATACTAATATATCATGGGAGAATTGCTGCAAATGTATGTATTCTCAACTTTGAATATACAGTATGTCCATTGATGTTTTAACCCAAATCCTTTTTATTTGTGATGAAAGCTTCTGCTTCCTTTAAGAATAGGGGAGTGAGCTGAGTTGGCGTTAGCTTGTTTCTATGGCGGTGTTCCCTTACCTGATGTATTTTATAATGCTCTTACACAGGGTTCATTACAGTACTGGAACAATCCACATAGACCATGTATTAAACGTTTGTGTTGATGCAATCTGTTATTCTTCTGCCTGTCTGTTTCCTGGTGCAGGGGATACATAGTTAAAGTTACGTAGAGGGGCTGTTACTCTGCAGGGCTCCAAATGTCCACTTCTACCAACTCCTTCTGTCCAAAACATTGATCAGGCCTGGATTATCTCCCTCCAGACATAGACGTGTTGATTGGGCTAGTTTGTTGTTGGTCTAACCAATCACATTGCCCCTGCTGTAACAGGCTGGCCCTATCCCCTGCACCCCTGCACCCTGTAGTAACTGGCTCTGACCTGGCATGAGGTCTCAGACAGAGGGTCTACTCATTTTGCAAGCCGGTGGTCAGCTAAACTACGTACGCGGCAAATGCCCCTGCTTTCAAAAACGCTTGAACCCAGACACAGGTAGTCCCACAAGAAGCCCATCATGTGCCCTGTCTCAGTTTATTACTCTGTGCTGATAGGACAGCTGCTGGTGATGATGCAATCAGGGAACCCCTTCAGTCTTCCTTCCCATTCGTCAAGCCTCCTGTCACTCATGCAGTGTTACATTAAACATGTAACCAGAGTTACTGTAACCTAGTATGATATTAAACAAAACCTGTTCCGATATTACAGCGCTAAACCTTTGGATTGTATAAAAGTAATTTAGTTGTAGTGTAAAAGTTATTATACAGGACAATAAATATAAACCAATGAAAAATGAGCTACYTGTGTTGTTTTTCGATAGATACTCTTTTTGACATGGGAAAAAAATGTTGTCACTGAGGTCTACACGATGTTCATACTGTAATACGTGCATGTGCTATTTGTAGGTACCACCAACAGAGGTTGCTAATGTAAATATTTACTTTATTTCATAGTGAAACTGGAAACCTCTGGCCTGAGAAAAGGACTGGAATATTCTGTAACCTAGTGTACTTTTCCAACTCCCTGTTTATCTTTCCTCCCAAGTCCATAAATTCAACCTATGTTATGTAACCTGTGAATGAATACAGGCCGCATCGCTCCCAGGAAATTACAACGTTATTGTTGTATCTGTCTGAGTCTGAGACACAGTCGGATGAATGAATGAAAATGCATTAACCTTAACCTGAACCACAACCCTAACCCTAGGCTCTGTACTTTTGATCTATAGTTGTATATTCATGTCAAAGGTGTCCTTTGACATGAGTTAGCAAATTAAAAAAAGCCAGCTCATGTACAGTGGGGCAAAAAAGTATTTAGTCAGCCACCAATTGTGCAAGTTCTCCCACTTAAAAAGATGAGAGAGGCCTGTAATTTTCATCATAGGTACACTTCAACTATGACAGACAAAATGAGGAAAAAAATCCAGAAAATCACATTGTAGGATTTTAATGAATTTATTTGCAAATTATGGTGGAAAATAAGTATTTGGTCAATAACAAAAGTTTATCTCAATACTTTGTTATATACCCTTTGTTAGCAATGACAGAGGTCAAACGTTTTTCTGTAAGTCTTCACAAGGTTTTCACACACTGTTGCTGGTATTTTGGCCCATTCCTCCATGCAGATATCCTCTAGAGCAGTGATGTTTTGGGGCTGTTACTGGGCAACACGGACTTTCAACTCCCTCCAAAGATTTTCTATGGGGTTGAGATCTGGAGACTGGCTAGGCCACTCCAGGACCTTGAAATGCTTCTTACGAAGCCACTCCTTCGTTGCCCGTGCGGTGTGTTTGGAATCATTGTCATGCTGAAAGACCCAGCCACGTTTCATCTTCAATGCCCTTGCTGATGGAAGGAGGTTTTCACTCAAAAATCTTCACGATACATGGCCCCATTCATTCTTTCCTTTACACGGATCAGTCGTCCGGTCCCTTTGCAGAAAAACAGCCCCAAAGCATGATGTTTCCACCCCCATGCTTCACAGTAGGTATGGTGTTCTTTGGATGCAACTCAGCATTCTTGTCCTCCAAACACGACGAGTTTAGTTTTTACCAAGAAGTTCTATTTTGGTTTCATCTGACCATATGACATTCTCCCAATCTTCTTCTGGATCATCCAAATGCTCTCTAGCAAACTTCAGACGGGCCTGGACATGTACTGGCTTAAGCAGGGGGACACGTCTGGCACTGTAGGATTTGAGTCCCTGGCGGCGTAGTGTGTTACTGATGGTAGGCTTTGTTACTTTGGTCCCAGCTCTCTGCAGGTCATTCACTAGGTCCCCCCGTGTGGTTCTGGGATTTTTGCTCACCGTTCTTGTGATCATGTTAACCCCACGGGGTGAGATCTTGCGTGGAGCCCCAGATCGAGGGAGATTATCAGTGTCTTGTATGTCTTCCATTTCCTAATAATTGCTCCCACAGTTGATTTCTTCAAACCAAGCTGCTTCCTATTGCAGATTCAGTCTTCCCAGCTGGTGCAGGTCTACAATTTTGTTTCTGGTGTCCTTTGACAGCTCTTTGGTCTTGGCCATAGTGGAGTTTGGGATGTGACTGTTTGAGGTTGTGAACAGGTGTCTTTTATACTGATAACAAGTTCAAACAGGTGCCATTAATACAGGTAACGAGTGGAGGACAGAGGAGCCTCTTAAAGAAGAAGTTACAGGTCTGTGAGAGACAGAAATCTTGCTTGTTTGTAGGTGACCAAATACTTATTTTCCACCATAATTTTTTTTCTCATTTTGTCTTGTCATAGTTGAAGTGTACCTATGATGAAAATTACAGGCCTCTCATCTTTTTAAGTGGGAGAACTTGCACAATTGGTGGCTGACTAAATACTTTTTTGCCCCACTGTATGTTCAACCATGCACTGCACTCTTGAGTCCGAGTTAAACCTGTGCGCTTGATTTATCTTGCCTGGCAAATGAAGTGTGTACTTTTGGAACTATTCCATTGGTTTCATTGTGCCAAACCAAATACACATTGAGAATTTCAAATATTTGAACTGTGCATTCAACTCAGTCTAGTCTGAGTTAATGTGATGGAATATTGACTCTCATCCAGTGCTGCTCTTTGGAAGAGACACAAGGCAATATTACCCCTCAATAAAACCCTCAAATAAGATGGATGAACTGTCAAGTTAGTGGTAGTGCTGATTCAGCAAAGATGAACACCTGGCTGTGCGGTACAGTATGCCAACAAATAGTATGGTAACATGTAGACCCATAGTGATGTAAAGACTGCCAGGCTCACACAAGTCTGAGGTCCACCCAAGCAGTAGCTCCAACTTTACACAGTAAATCACGGCGACATTTAAGAGTTAAATTGACTATACAGGAGTTATTTTAACTCAACAGAGTGATACGCTCCCCGGAGTTAGTGTTGCTGGAGTTGATTTGGACTGAGTACTTTTAACTCCAATAAGAGTAACCAGAGACAGGGAGTTAAATCTATGGCGTATCCACATATGTGAGGGGCCTCATTGTCAAAGAATTCACATCATGCTCTGTTGTAGGTTGATTTTTAGAATTGTTTGTAACAAATGTGTCTAAACTAAACTAATCTTTAAGTGGTTGAATTTATTGCAACAGTTACTGTGATGGTTGTTCCAGTTTACATGACATACACTCTTAGAAAAAGGGTTCCAAAAGGGTTCTTCGGCTGTCCCCATAGGAGAACCATTTTTGGTTCCAGGTAGAACCCTTTTTCGTTCCAGGTAGAACTCTATTGGGTTCCATGTAGAACCCTCTGTGGAAAGGGTTTTACATGGAACCCCAAAGGGTTCTACCTGGAAACAAAAAGAGTCTAAAGATCTACCGCTTCAAAGGGTTCTCCCATGGGGACAGCCGAAGAACCGTTGTAGGGTCTAGATAGCACCTTTTTTTCTAAGAGTGTAGGTAGTCTCAAGCAACAGTATTGTCCTCCCTGCTCTGACATGCAGACTGAATGTAAGTTGTGGTTGATGTAAAATGGCTGGACAACCTCCCTCTAATTGGATTCCAATAGGCATTGGATGTCACATGGCAAGCCACCATAATGTGACACATTAAGAAATATGCAAATGAAACTTAAACACCATTATACCTCAAATGGGACCATATTAACCCCCAAATTAGCGCTGCATTTGACTCCATAGGAGTTGAATTAGCTCTTGCGATTTTACTGTGAGAGTAAACAAACTGTGAGAGTAAACACTGATCAACACTACAGGGAGTTTAAAAAGAAAAAGTTATTTTCAATTAATACTGTACAGAGTGAAACGCAATGATGCAGAGTTAAATATCAAGACTAAATTGAGAGAATACAACTCAGTACATTTTACTCTTTTTAGACTGGGACTAAAATGTTATCTGTGGCATAATTCTATTTTCTTCAGTCAGACTTAGATTTACTCTCTCATTTTTACTGTGAACTCTATTACACACTGGGACACGAAATGTGGCGCTGCATCTCTGATGTAACCTGTACAGGAACAGGTATTGATACCATGGACTGAATGGACATTAGTCTTAACATTTATCCACATTTTCTGAAATCAATATAATGTAGGCTGAGCACTGAAAGGTGCATGCAAAAACCAAGTCCTTGTTCAAGATTGGTAAAACATTTTTTTTATTGGAGCCAAAATACCACAGGGCATAGAGACAGCAGTGGAACAGATCTGAAACGAAACAGGGTGTCCATGAGATTAGTGGGATGCCATTCTGTAGGTGACTTTACTATCAGAAATAGGAAGTAGATATAGCATCTACATCAGTATCAACCCCTGTCTAACTAAGCTCTGGTTCCATGCCTCTATATCAGGAGTAACTCATATCACACCAAATACCTCCATGTTTGTGTCCATTCTCTGTGTGGGTTTGTGGGTGTGTACTTTATGCAAGCATGCTTGAGTGTGGGTGTGTGTTGTCAGTGGTGTCTGTGTTGTGTTTTGCTTGTCCGAGCTCCTAGGATTACAGTGTGCATTCTAATAGCACGTATGTGGCTGGTTGGCTTGTCACATAATGTCCTGTCCTCTACCAGCCTGTGTGTTAGAAACAGCATACGTATGTCTCCCCTCTATGCAGGGGGGCTCTAGTTCTGCTGAGCAGGGCTGTCTGCTTTACAACAGACTCTCAGATTCCTCTAGCCCTGTGTCATGGCTAGGATGGGCTCAGAGGGGGATTACAATTGGGAGGAAGGGCGGAGGAGGGGGTGAAACGGAGTGCTGGGCAGTTGTTAGTGGGGTAAAGGGGAGGGCCTTTGCACTGGCATGGCACACCCCGTCATTGTCCCCAGGCTTTGGGAGTCGCAGATAGCATATGAACACGTCATATGCCATGACAATTTTAGGGGGAATAAGAGGATATTAGCTTTAAAACTGCTAAATATTCTCTCAGCCTCATGGAAAAATGTGTAGAATAGCAGGAAATGACCTCTAAAACAGCAACATTTTCTCTCTAAGCCTCATGGCAAGTATGTAAAATAGCATGAGATTAACTATAAAATCCCAGCGAAACTGCTCTACGCCACTGCCTTGGACTTGGATTCCATTCTAGTGCTATGTCTGCCACGAATAGGCCTAGTTCATTCTATAAATATCTGTCCAGGGAGGGGGGAGGCAGATGGGGTGAGAAGGCATGGTCAGTGACAGTGTTGACTAGAAGTGGGCGGTGGCTGTGTGTATAAAAGCCCTCTGCCGAGGAGCAGACGTTACTTTCGGTGGAAGTTTGAGAGAGAGACACCAACCAAAGGCATCTACAGCCAGCCAGCTTCACAGCTCTACTACTGCAACAGTACTACTCCTCTTCTTCCAGCAAACATGACAGAGAGACGCATCCCCTTCAGCCTGCTCCGCACCTCTAGCTGGGACCCCTACAGGGACTGGTACCAGGGCAACCGACTCTTCGACCAGTCCTTCGGTATGCCTGCCCACGCAGAGGGGTTACCCTCCTTCTCCAGCACCCACTGGCCCGGATACATGCGCCCCGCCCTCAGCCACGACCTGTCCTCTGCCGGCTTCATGCCCTCTATGATGCCCCACCAGCAGAGTGCAATGATGCCCTTAGTCCCAATGATTCCCCAAGCCCCAATGATGGTCCAGGCCCCCATGATGGCCCAGGCTGGGGCAGCATCGTACGCCCGCGCCCTCTCCCGCCAGCTCAGCACTGGCGTGTCTGAGATCAAGCAGACCCAGGAGGCCTGGAAGGTCACTCTGGACGTCAACCACTTCTCCCCTGAAGAGTTGGTGGTCAAGACCAAGGATGGCGTGGTAGAGATCACTGGTAATAAACTCATATCTCTATCTAGCTTTGGCTCTGTCTCTGTCTGTATCTTTCTCTCTCCATAGCTGTGTTTACACAGGCAGCACAATTTAAAAAAATGTCGTTTGACCAATATGATCATCGCTGAAAAAGAACTGATGAGAAAATATCTGATGTGAATGGTCAAACGATCAGAATTAGGCTGCTTCTGTCTCACTGGCTCTGTCTCTGTCTGTCTTTCTTTCTGTGTGTCTCTGGCTCTCCCTTTCTCTGTATCTGTCTCTTTCTCTCCCTGTGTCTATGTGTCTGTCTCAGTAGACAAAATCAGTAGAACTTTGTAGCTACCACAGTACATTAAATTGACTTCATAATATGCAGAATTTGTTTATGTGCATCAAAACATTTTATTTTATTAGAATGAATACAGTAKCTGTGTCTAGCGGAGCTGGTTTCTGTTTTGCATCTCTTAGCATCATAATGTTTTATTTAACCTTTATTTAACCAGGTTAGTCTCGTTGAGATAAAAATCTATTTTTCAAGAGAGACCTGGACCTAATGAGTTTTAGTGGGTATATGTTACACATGCATTTAACGATGAATGAGGTACATGAGATGTCTCACTTACTAAATACTACTAAGCACACTATAGTGCTTCACTTGTCATAGTAAGTGAGTTGTTGCTGTGACATGGAGGACAGTGAGAGTAACACTTGTTGTAGCCCCATGTTGATTGTTTTATGTGAAAGGCTTAGCCCAAAGTCACATCACATAACATCACAATATATTACACAGACATGGTCTCTGTAGACAAGGGCTGGAAGGAGGGGAAGATGGACAGAGGGRGAGAGGGGAACAGAGCCCATAGATTCCTGAGACATTATTCACATTACAACAACAGAGATATGTATTGTACTGTACACTAGTGGAAGTAGACCATTACAACGACATCAAGTGGGTTTAGCGTTATGTCCAAACCCATTTTATTGTGTTATATATGCTAGTTTTGAGTAGACTATTACAACAATAACATTGTTTTATAGTGGGGACTTGGGCAGTATGTCCAAACTGTAAACTAGACTTACAATAAGTCGCCTAGTGGTTGGGCCAGTAATTGAAAGGTTGCTGGTTTGAATCTCTGAGCCGACTAGGTAAAGAATCTGTGCCCTTGAGCAAGGTACTTAACCATAGTTGCTCCCGTAAGTCGCCCTGGATAAGAGTGTCTGCTAAATAAATCAAATGTAATAAGGACCCTGTATTTTATGTTGAAGTATAACATACACTGTTAGGGTTAGGGTGTACAAACTGTAGATTGGACTTAAAATAACACTTTTTCATCTTGGCATTGAATATCTTCCCTTACTTACTTGTTGATTAGTCTGGAACAGAAAGTACTTTCAAGGACCTGTATTAATAATGTCGGAGAATAGTTAATGATATCATCAAATCCATGAGAGAACCCAGATCCTCTCTGGTACCATATCCACTCAAAGAGACAGAGACAGAGACAGTCAGAGACAGAGACAGAGGGAGAGGGAGAGGGAGAGAGGGGAAATTTATCCATGACTCACTCTCGCTGTGTCTCTGATCTGCTACTTTAAATGGGCTGCTGGTCCAGTTCCAGAGCGTATTCTTGTTCTCTCCTCCTCTAGCGGCAGACGGCTATGATCAACAAAGCTCTGACACTGGGAATGAACACTGCATCCTTGTATAGTTCCTTATAACACTTGCACGCTTCTCATGTTCCTATCAAAGCTGAGAAACTGGTGTGGCTGTTTATCAGTGTTTGATAAATGCCTGGTTAAAGGCCCTTTCACAGCGTTGTAGTCCTGCAGGAAAGGGGACTGGTCCCTGTGGCAAACTCCTATTATCAGATCAGCTGTTGTCATAACATAATCATAACAAAAAGATATGCTGTCAGTATTTCAAGCCTGTCATGTGTATTTGTAGGGACCTGGTGAGAGACATAGAGATATAAACCAGTTGCCACATACACTCAGTGGACAGTTTATTCGGGTCAAGAAAATGGATCGCTCCTTCTGACAATGAGTCACGTGGCTGTGGCTTGCTATATAAAGCAAGCAGACAGGCATCGAGGCATTCAGTTACTGTTCATTGAACGTTAGAATGGGCAAAATGAGTGACATAATAGACTTTCAATGTGGTATGATTGTCGGTGCCAGGCACGCTGGAAAATGGTCGCCCTCCTGGGCTTTTCACGCACGTCAGTGTCTAGGGTTTACCGAGAATGGTACAACAAACCAAAAACATACAGTCAGCGGCAGTCCTGTGGGCGAAAACAGCTCATTGATGAGAGAGGTCAAAGGAGAATGGCAAGAATTGTGCAAGGAACRCACAACTCAATCCTTGTCACGGATGCAGCAGCAGAACCCACACCGGGTGGAACCCACACCGGGTTCCACTCCTATCAGCTAAAAACAAGAAGAAGCAGCTCCAGTGGGCACGCGATCACCAACACTGGACAATTGAGGAGTGGAAAAACATTGCCTGGTCCAACGGATCCCGGTTCCTGTTGGGTCATGCAGAGTCAGGATGGCAGAGTCAGGATTTGACTTAAGCAGCATGAGTCCATGGACCCATCCTGCCTGGTGTTAACGGTACAGGCTTGTGGTGGTTGTGTACTGGTGTGGGGAATGTTCTTCTGTCATACGTTACGTCCATTGATACCAACTGAGCCTCAATTGAAAAACACCGCGTATCTGAACATTATTGCTGACCAAACCCAATAGAKCATCTTTGGGATGAGATGGAATGGGATTTTGAATGTACCGCCGTCCAATCTGTAGCGACTGCGTGATTCCATCGTGTCAGTATGGACCAACATCCCTGTGGAATGTTTCCGACACCTTGTAGAATCCATGCCTCGAAGAATGCAAGGTGTTCTGGATGCAAAGGGGTGTCTGACCCGATACTAGATGGTGTGCCTAATAAATTGGCTACTGAGTGTACATCACACAGGTAACACGCTAGGGAACGTGTCAAAGGGGACATGCATGTACAGTACAGACACCAGGCAGGGGGACAGGGACAGGGACGTGACATCTATTCTCAACCCCTTGTCCAACAGAAAAKAAGGTTTTACTAAAAAAACGAGCAAGGAAGCTTGTGTTTTTGCACAAAATAACATTTATACACAGTGGTCATGGCACATGAAGTGACTGCAGTCTCCAGTGTGAGACAGGGCTAAGACTGACCCGTGTGTGTTTTGTGTCCACAGGCAAGCATGAGGAGAGGAAGGACGAGCATGGATTTGTGTCCAGATGCTTCACTAGGAAATACACGTAAGTAACACAACGAATAACCCATTGTTGCACAACCCGTCGTAGCAATTTTGTCACCATGCTGAAAAAGGCATCATAAAAATGTGTGTAGTGTCTCTGTCAATGACTGGCCAAAATAATGTCTCTCCCATTTGTTTCAATGTTGATTTCATCAACAACAAAAGTCTATTTTCACTGGAGGGTTGATTAAAGTTACTTCAAAGCTATTCCTAAATCTTCTGCTACAGAAATTGGTTGCTTATGCTACTTCATGGCAGCTTTTGTCAGCTTTCCGTCATATGCTGCATGCTCCAGGATTAGTCCAGACTCCAGTGATACTGTTATCATGGGTCTGGTCCTGTGAGCCTCTTTTGGTTGATTGGTCAAGCCTGCAGAGGGTTGAGTGTAGCGGAAGGCTGAGCAAAGCAACACCGGCGGCGACTGACTGTTTGTATAGTACAGCCAGCCGTCCTCCCTCTGGGCTGAGCTCCATGGGTCTCTGTATCGCCATCCATGGGCCACTACATATACCATTACTCTGACAATCAATACTGCCCCACCAGCAGACTGGAAAGCTTATAATAAATGAAGGTTCTATCAAATTACATTTCAAGAAAATGAAGATGTCTCAGTAAAGTATTTTATAGGCAGCATCCAAATAGAAGCCTTCCTTACTTGCTTAGGCTCATACTCCCCCTGGAGCATAAGCCATCGATAACAGCTTTCCAGCGTATCTGGTCTTGTACAGTAACCTGACTGTGCTGTTATCTCTCCTCCCTGCTCCAGACTGCCCCCTAGTGCTGAAGCTGAATTTATACACCAGTGATTCTGAATAAAGTTGATATCAAATTACATTAAAGATACGGTATATTGCGAGATAAAAGCACTGTCTGCCTCAGTAAAGTATTTTTGTACTGTACAGTAGCCTGACTGTGATGTTTCCTTTCCTCCCTGGTCCAGACTGCCCCCTATGGCTGACGCTGAGAAGGTGACGTCCACCTTGTCTCCTGAGGGAGTGCTGACCGTGGAGACTCCTCTGAACAGGCAGGCCATCAAGGCAGCAGAGATCTCCATCCCAGTCACCATGGGCAGCAGCAAGACCAAGCCCTACGACATGACGATGAGGAAGGGAAGTGGCAATGGGCACCAACATGATGAGCATCATGAAGAAGAGGAGTGAAACTCCAAACATAAACACACACACTCACACTCACACACACATAGTAGACACAGATGAAATGGTTAGACAGAAAGAGAGAAGGTAGGGAAAACTGTGCTAATTCCACACCTATTGTATAGTTACAGTAGGCTCTGGAAATGCATATATAACGTTATACGTTTCACGTGTGCTCACACTAACACCACTTGCATGCTCTATCCCACACTGCAGTAATTACTATCTGCATTTGAGTCAAGCAACAACAACAAAAAACAGTTACACACACACACATACACACACACTCTCCTCATTCCTATTATGCGCTTGCTAGGAACTGAAAACGATTAGATCTGCAAACAGTGACTGCAGCCCTGCTGTTACATCATCATTCTGTGCTTGCTGCCTCTCTCTCTCTCTCTCTCTCTCTCTCTCTCTCTCTCTCTCTCTCTCTCTCTCTCTCTCTCTCTCTCTCTCTCTCTCTCTCTTCACGACTTTTAACTTGCCCACTTGTTCACGGCTTATCTTCAAGGCCAGTGCTCGTTATACATCTGACATCCGAAAACTCTCTCTCTCTGTCTCTCTCTCTCTCTCTCTCTCTCTCTCTCTCTCTCTCTCTCTCTCTCCCTCTCCCTCTTTCTGCTTACAGACATTAACACAGCCAAGAAGAGCCAGGACACCAGTGATACTGTAGCCTAGTCCCAGATCATTTTGTTGACAATGACCATAGGAGTTGGAAAGACTGTACAAACTGATCTGGACCAGGCTAGTGATACACACAGAACACCAAAGAACCAATGGGTCAGCACATGGGCCTCTGACTATTACACTCATAGAAATTCTATAGAAATTCTATTCATTCTTTTTCTATGATTTCACCATCCTCTGACTGTTACTGGCCAATCACTGTTGTTAAAATATGGTCTAAAATACTGGTCTGTACTGTAGTTGCATTTGGGAAGCTGTACCAACGTATAACGGTGAATAAAGAAAAATCGTAATAGCTCGGGCCTCCTTTATCTGTTATCTCTTCTATTTAGGTAAGATGCGATCTGAGTGATGTAGCACAATTATTAACATGTTGTTTTGAATAATATGATTTCAATTATGTCATGTTTTTGTTGTGGCGGTGGCATCAGTAGCATCTGACAATCTACTATGTGTTAGTCYGAAGATAAATGCTGTAGAGAGAACGAGAGAAAGGAGCGATAGATATCAGGTAGATAGATGGCCAGACCGGAGATTGAGCAACACTGCGGTAAATCACATCCCAATACACATGATGGGGTGTGATGGTCACTGACTGTGTCACACTTTGTCACACACCTGTTTCCATGGTTGCAGGTACTGTAGAGGACTCACACAAAGTGTTGATCAGACCACTGTGGAGAAACACAGGACTGGCATTAGAAAAGGAAATTGTGAGAGGAAGTGTTAAAATCCCTACCGCCACTGTTCCTACATGGTTATACCATGCCTTAGTACATATACACACACACACACACACACCTACACGCACACACACAGTCACTGTCCCCTCCAGCAGCATGGTATTACCTAATGCCATCTACTGAAGTTCCTGTGGTAGTAGGCTACATTCAAAATCACTCAAAATGTAAGTCTATGCTGTAGATTTGCCATTCTGACATTTTCCCTAAGAGGCTGAATTAACTTACTACTACAGTTGTTTGGTTTTCTCCAACCTTCATCCCAGTTGGAAAGGTCTGTCTGAGTTGGCGGTGTAGTAGAAAGAGGCTAGTTGTTGTTTATTTCCAACTTTCATTCTCTTCCACTTGAAACCCAGGCAGTGTACTAATGCACACGCTCCCTAGCTCTCCTCGATTGCTATTTATAGAGTAAGAGGACTGCTTTTTATTCTCTGCGCTTCCGGGCAACTTCTCTGACTACACTAGGAAGAAATCTGATGAGCACCAGGATTTTTTTTCTTTCCCTATCGAGTGAAAAGTTGTTGTTGGCCAGGCATTGGCATCTTGACCACACGCCWGGGTTGGGCGGTATCCAGATGTTCATACCATCCTACCATTTCTGTACCATACCGCGGTATACAGTATTAACGGAAGTGCACACAAATGGCTCTATTTCGAAAAAAACGAAACAATTTAGACATCAGGGATTTTGCAATGAGTAGGTCCGGAGACATGTTGGACAAAACCCAATGAGTCGATGATGGCTCCGAAAGCCTTTTGGAGTGGGTCTATGGACTTTTCCATGTGAATATTAAAGTCGTCAAMAATTTGAATATTGTCGGCCATGACTACAAGGTCCGATAGGAATTCAGGGAACTCAGTGAGGAGCGCTGTATATGACTAGAAGCTCAAAAGATGAAAATGCAGTCACCTTTGTTTTGGTAAATTGAAATGTGCTGTCGTAAATGCTAGCAACACCTCTGCCTTTGTGGCATGCACAGGGGATATGTTCACTAGTGTAACCAGGAGGAGAGGCCTCATTTAAGACAGTAAATTCAACAGGCTTAATAATAAGCCATGTTTCAGTCAGGCCAGTCGCATCAAGATTATGATCAGTGATTAGTTCATTGACTATGACTGCCTTGGAAGTGAGGGATCTAACATTAAGTAGCCCCATTTTGAGATGTGAGATATCACAATCTCTTCAAAAATGACAGGAATGGAGGAGGTCTTTATTCCAGTGAGATTGCTAAAGCGAACACCGCCATGTTTTGTTTGCTCAACCTAGGGGGGACACAATTAGCAATCGGCCCTCTTATTGGCTGCTTCATCCCCCGGATCCCTCTCCATCCTCCCCGATCCTCCCTCCATTCTCCCTCTATCCTCTCCTTCCAGGCTGACAGGTCTAAGTAGGCCAGCTCGCTAAAGGCAGCAGCCCCCTTAACATGATCTGGAGACAATGTTTATAAATGCAAGGTGGGAAAGAATGGAATTTGTTCAGATGCTTTCCCCACCGCTCTCAGAGGCATCACTTCTGTATCTATGTTACAGTACCAGTTAAAGATGGACTCTTGGCAATTGAGCCTTTTTGGACTGCACTACACCGCACCACCACCAATCGCCTATAACTACATTTAACAGGCAACATAAAGCCACAGCACCTGTTCACTGTAACATATAACTGTCAGGTAGAGGAAAGGCGAAGACAACCAGCGTCCACAGACGATGCCCCTTTCACACCCAATAAACAAATAAGTTCCTCCCTGAACTCACTCACCACATAGGACAACATCACCCTGAGAAAATTGATTTCAGAATGTTTGTGAGAGGCTGCACCATCAGCAGTACTCTGTGACCAAAAGTGAACACTCACTCCCAAGATCAGATGGATACACTCCAGCAGAGATGTCTGAGAACACAGGGTCACAGAAGCCAGTCGGGCCGCACAGCAGCCTGCAAGACATGAGGACAGGAGACACCTTCCTTATCTGGGAACAAACCAAGAATCCTCTTACCATATTAGTTTGTGACATGATGATGTATGGGGTCTTTTTCTGCTTGGAGGGCTGAATCCCTGTTGGAAATGCAATCCCATCAATCCTGTGTCTCAGACAGTAACAGGCAAAGGTAACCCATGATGACACTGACTGTGCCATGTGCCCCGTTGTTAAAATGTTTTGAACGTGTAAAAGTATGGTTAGGCCAATGCGTTTAAAATGGTCTGATGGCTTTGTAAGATATATGCCATGTGTGTGTGAGAGAGATATATGAGAGAGAGAGAAAGACACACACACACACACATACACACACATATCATATAATGCACTACTGTATCTGTATTAGTCATTCTCCCTCTTGCTGTGTATAATATAATGCATACCAGCATGCGTGTCCTCATCTCTACCCCTCACTCCATCCCTTACTATATACGTTTATGCCCCCTCCTCTGTTTGTGCCGCTGTGAGGAGAGAAAAATGAGTAAGCAATCCTGCTCTCTGTGATGAGGGCACTTCTTCACAGAATAGTGTGAAGTGTAGGATAATGAGTAAAGGAGCAAATGAGAATGGGAGCAAAGGAAGGAACAGCCTGGACTCAGACTGATTGACAGCTGCATCAACCAATCCCTGCAGTTTATTATGGGCATCAACCAATCACTTCAGCAGGTTGTGGGCATAAACCCATCACATCAGCTCGTTGTGGGCATCAACCAATCATGTCATGTGTCTAAGAGACCCCTTTAGATAGGCTTCTAGTGTATAAGAGGGTTGTAATTTAAATCAATGGTAAATCCATCAGACAAATGCACTAAGTGTTGTGTGTAGGATAGGACTTTTAACGGACAGAAAGACATCCCAGCTCAGCTATGCTGTCTCTGAGTAGCACATGGATGGAGGCCTTTGTGTCGAGCAGAAGTTATGTCATGAATGAACATCAAATCCTATTGAGAGAGTGGCTGTGGAGGAGGGACATGAGGATGAGCCTTTTGTTATGTAATTATCATCTGCAGACTTTGTACTTTCAGATTTTTTAAATATTTTTTTTATATTATACTTAAAAAATATATATATATCATTCTGTGCATTTCCAAGCACAGAATGATAGATTATTTGTTTCAACTGTATCTTTCTGTTTCAACAGATAACCATTTCAGCTCCTGCAACAACTAGACATAAAGAGCACACTTCCTCCCAAATTCCAAATGAGCTTCAACACATCTAGCTTTTATCTCCAGCAAAATGGGGATGAGAGAAGTGTATGTGTCTGGTACAGTAGCCCTATAATGAGGAGGGCTGCTGCTGAGAGTGGGGGATGCGTATTCTAGCCTTAGCAACAGCAACTGGATTGGTGAGTGCTGATGCTCTAGCCCGGCTACCATTGGCTAAAGCTTTTACTGGAGAACAGTGCATGATAATACATCTTCTGAAAGAACTTCTTTGAAAAGAAACGGCTTAGTAGCAGAGCCAAGTGAGGATGCATTTGTGTCATTTCATGCTTCACCCTTTCTCACATGAGTAGTCTTTTTCCCCCCAATGGTAGGTAATGAATTTGACTGTCATCATATGAGAAGATATGATGGATATTTACAGTCATTTGCATCTGATACATTTTCAGTCAGTAAAGTAAAGCAATTTCAAAAACAACTGGGTATGTGCACTGATAGATACACATTTTATCTGGCAAATATGAAAGCTCGGTGCCATTGTAATTTACTGGTAGCCTATGTGATGGGCCACTTATTCTCTGTCCATCGGCTGTTCTGGAATAGTCCTGCTCTACCGGAATCGTCTAGTGTTTCATCAAGGGCTTTTCTCCTTCCCCGTCTTCGATTGACTGTGGAGGAACTGAGCCTGTTACCAAAATCAATAACTACTATGGGGAATGAACACAATCTGCTTACAGATGGCCTATTGACTCCATTTTACTCAGCCAGATAGATTGTGCTTTTGACTTTGGAAAGGGGGTAGGGTTGGGGTTGGATGGGGGCTAGGCCCGGTTCAGTTCCTGAGGTAACGTTTCTCCCCTGAGGTACCGTTTCTCCCCTTCAGCATGAGGTGCTCTTCTCTTTCTGTCATCCAGAGCTAACGTAAGACCTAATTTCACCTAAGTATCAAGTCCAGCCTATACTATAACCTATACTGAGGCGAAGCCTGGCTCGTGTGTGTGTGTGTGTGTGTGTGTGTGTGTGTGTGTGTGTGTGTGTGTGTGTGTGTGTGTGTGTGTGTGTGTGTGTGTGTGTGTGTGTGTGGTGTGTGTGGTGTTGTGTGTGTGTGTGTGCGCATATGCCCATCAACCTTGCGTTGAAAGAAATTGTATTCAGATGCACTTTCTATGAACCAACATTTTTATTGATACATACCAGTGTTGCATTTGTTGGACGAGAAAACATTGGGTTTCAGTCATATGAGGCATCTTAACCTTCAGCCAGGTCAGGGGCGATCATAATAGTAAGGTACAGAAGAGTCATACTTTTGGAATAAGATTTTAAAATCACATTCATATCTAAATGAATGGGAATTCATATTTAAATTCATGTCACATTCACATCTAATACTGTTTGCCGATTGCATTATAAATGTATTCATCAATTGTGATGGGAAACCTGCAGTATCTGCCATAGTTCTTTCTATCAAGATTTATTTGTTTATCTATGTTCATCCGTAATGTCCCCGTGACAAAATAGGTGTATATGGAGAATAGGCAAAAAATAGAAATAGGCAAACAAACAAATAAATACAATTACACTTCACTGTCTTAGCAGGGCAGACAACCATAATCATCACTGTGTTTCCAGGTCAGCTGAACAGGTCACAGTTTGATGATGTCACACTGAGGACAACCAGCGGTTTGGCTTTCAGGATGTGACATAGGCAGATGTTACATTAAACCGACCTTATGTGGTTGGATAAGCGAGTAACCAGCTTTCAAACTTCAGTTGAGAACTGTTGATGCCAGATGCTAGATTAGATGCAGCATTAGTTAAGAGGCCCTCAACAATCTGAGAGATAGCATTGGGTGGCACTGGAGGAAGCCAGGACCAAATGCTGCTTTTCAACATGACAGTACACTACAACACAATCTTAGTTAAGTTACTGCAGATTTTCCCCAGTAGAGCAACTCAGCGGCTTGCTGTTTCTTATCCAAAATGTATGTTATAATTTGTTGACACCAAACTATAAAAATATATATCTAGCTACCTAACTATGTACCTACTTACAATATCTATCTATCTATCTATCTAAAATCTACCTACCTACCTACCTACACTTAGAAAAAAGGTGCCATCTAGAACCTAAAAGGGTTCTTTGGCTATCCCCATAGGAGAACCCTTTGAAGAACCCTTTATGTTCCAAGTAGAACCCTTTTTGAGTTATATGTTCAACCCTTTCCACAGAGGGTTCTACATGGAACCCAACGGGGTTCTACCGGGAACCAAAAAGGTTTATCCTATGGGGACAGCCAAAGAACCCTTCGTGTACCTACCTACCTACAGTACCTAGCCATCCACGAACAACTGTACAACTGCATTGACAACAGATGCAACAGAGGTGTGTTCACAATATATGATAAATATCTCATTATATACTATATAAAATGCAAATGTAACTATATTTAGTGTACAATCAATGTATAATTATATCTATCCATCTATATCTTCCTTCCTTCCTACCTACCTACCTGTAGTGAGCAACAGGTATAACAGTATAACATCTGCCTCTTTGTACTAAAACAGTATCCATTATATTGCCATGACAAAAATGGGAATCTAAGGAGCCCCTTTAGATTCATCAAGAAGAAGTAACATTGTAAGAACACAAAGCAAAACAGCATCAGAAAGTCATCTGAAAAGGCCAAACACCTACTGCTGTATATGACGATAGGAATTCAACAACAGCAGCACAGAAATGTGGTTAGAAGAGCTATGTAATATTTGAATGAAGTTGTTATTATCATTGTTGTTATTATTGTCTCTTGTGCAACCGCTACATTATTCACATTTAAGATAGCAGAAGACAGATGAAAGTAAAAATGGTATAAAAAAAAACTATAATAATGTTTCATGAAAAATCAAACACTGTTCAATCTTGACTATGTCACAGCATAATGTGACATTAAAAGCACAAACAGAAAGGCGACTCAAATAAATGAAAAATTTTACAGTGTGATCATTCTACATCTACACTATATGTCACTCTGACAAAACCTCCAGACGGTAAGGTCGAAGGTGGGTTTTTTTTCTCKGCTTTTATTATAATTGTTTGGGATCCTCCGGTCTTTTGTTATGCAAAAGCACAAATACAAGAATTGCATGTCACTATAGCAATGTCCGTTACAGATCAATTTATTGTTAACAATCATTGTTTTGGCATAGCGTACTTTCAGCAAATGGAGTAAGGGAAACACAGATTCAAATAAAATGTCAACAATCCAATATAAAGTATAAATAGAAAATAAATCAGATTGAAGTCTAGTCATTTCATGTTCATATGAATACGTAACATCCACATTATAAGTTAATAATAATAAAGTCAAGCTACTGTATATAAATACATCACCAGCATGCACAATATTATATTATCGAGAATATTAGAGCAGTTATCATCTTACACTGAAGAAACAGTTTAATAGGCAAGTGCATTTCTTCACAATTAAAAAAGTGAACACAAAAAGAAAATCCACAAACCTCAAATATGCTTTTAGATTGGGAGAGGCTATACACACATTCCTTGTGCCCAAAACTGTCACGCAGCGAGAGTTGAGTGGGAACAAACGGATTCGGTCCAGTCATTTCAGTCCAGGCGTCCTAATGAGCTTTTCCCAGCTAGCTAGTTTATGCTTGTGGCTAGAAACTTCAACCAGACTTTTTAACTTGTCTGCCGAAGCTGGGACTTGGGAGTGTTCAGAATCATTCTGTTTTTAACGGAAATAATTGTTCTTTTTTCAACAACAAAAAATTTACTTTTGGTGAAAATCATTACAATAACTGTGCTTTAGCTGTCACCCGGCCTGATATTGGCTAAACTATCTAGCTACTTTCCTCTCCTTACAGCAGGGCAGCAGTGCTCAGCAAGTGGGGTGAAGGACACACTGTGCCCCATGTTGTTGTGTTGCCGGCTTGCAGTGCAAACTCTCCCCATTGAACAGAAGACTGTATCACGGTGACATCCAGATGGTTACGAAACTACCAATATTACAAGTTATTTCGTCCGTGGAAATAAAAAGCACTTTATTTTGCAAGTTATAACTAGTGCCATGCTGCTGTTGTTGCCAGCCAGCCAGCATAAACTAGCTAGCTGGGAAGGGCTCATCAGGACGGCTGACTGAACTGACTGTCAGTACCGAATCCATTCGWCTCCACTCACAGCTGTGACATACGTCATCAATTTTGGGCACCAGGCGTGTCCATATAGCCCAGGTAATGTGTATTTTGTCCACTGAGTATGTGGTTCCAGTCAACTCGGTGTCATGGATCCAAGATTGGATCCAAGATGGATCCATTTCATGATCCAAGATTGTTGTATATATGAATATACCGTAATTTAGGACAAAATATTCTGTTGTCTTACAATATCAAATGATCTCCTCTGCAAGAGAATTGCTTTTGTTGTTTTAGTGATTTTCTTTGTATTAGCATAGWTTGATATTCTATTAATATGGCACCCTTGACAACCTAGGTAAGGGGAGAGTAATAATAATAATAACCAGATGCTTGAAAATGTTTATGTATGTATAGCATATCAGCGCATTAGAGGGCTGTACTGGCTGTGTATTTACTACTTTAGTTACAGTAATATAGTTTGTGACTGAGTACAAACACATTCCTGACATCATGGGAACAAAACATTGGTTATGTATGTTCAATAATCACAGAGGATACCTGCTTTCACACAACGATTACCATTACAGGGTGATGCACACCTTTTAGATTCCATGTTGGTAAGTCTGAAGTGGTTAGCTAGAGGTACGATACCTATTTCTCCCTCTCTGGAACCTATTTGCAACTCTTTCTTTTTGCGAGGCGATGACATTCAAGTTWTTTTTTTTGCACAAGCTTCTATCTCCCCTTACGATTTTGAATGCTCCTCCTCCCTCACCACATCAGTTAAATAAGAAGCTCCATTTCATTTTAGTGCCATAAGAACAGTCTTTATGCCAGTGTGAGGGTGTCATTTCTAACCCAATAGCCAGACTCTACTTCCTGACTGACTGTTTGAGACACAGAACTTCTTCCTCTTTAAGTGGTTTGGCAAATGTCGCAGAGGTAATCAAGAAGGAAGGGGTTCAACTATTTATTTTTTAACTATACTAAAAACTAAAATCATCTCCCCTCCTACTCCTCTTTCAATTTTTTCTTAACTTTTTAAATTTGTGTAAAAATTAAGAACTGCAGCTGCGGTAGTATCATCAACGGCAAAAGTGGTTGCCAAAGTTCCACCAGCCAAATCATTTATTTCTAAGATCTGGTTTCATATTTTGTTGTGATTTGTGAGGGAGCGGGGTGTTGTGTGTATTGGCTGAAACAGGACACAGGGGTCTCTTTAGGGACTCTCTAGTTGTTGGTCTCACCACCCTCGTCATCCTGCTGGTCGCTGGTCCAGAGTGTCAAGTTGTCTCGTAGCAGCTGCATGATGAGGGTAGAGTCTTTGTAGGAGTCTTCGTTCAGGGTGTCCAGCTCAGCGATGGCGTCATCGAAGGCGGTCTTGGCCAAGTGGCAGGCCTGCTCAGGTGCATTCTGGATCTCGTAGTAGAACACGGAGTAGTTGAGGGCCAGACCCAGGCGGATAGGGTGGGTGGGCTGCATGTGCTCCTTGCTGATCTCATGGGCCTCGCTGTAGGACTTCTCAGAGGACTCCACCACGCCGGCCCTCTTCTCGCCCGTGGCCACCTCGGCCAGGTAGCGGTAGTAGTCGCCCTTCATCTTCAGGTAAAACACCTTGCTCTCGTGCTGCGTCTCGTTGCAGTTCTTGATCAGGAAGTTGTCCAGGAGGTTCAGCACGTCCTGGCACACGGTCTCCAGCTCCTTCTCGATTTTCTCGCGGTACGCACGCACCATCTCGATCTTTTTCTCGTTGCCGTCTGCTGAGGTCTTCTGCTCGATGCTGGAGATGACACGCCAGGATGAGCGCCGCGCCCCTACCACATTCTTATAGGCCACAGAGAGCAGGTTCCTCTCCTCATTGGACAAGGCCTCGTTCAACTCTGTCACCTATGAGACAAAGAGGGAGAAAGAGGGACATCAATGTTTCAGAGTTGCAGTTTACCTTAAAACAGTATTTTAATCTTGTAAATTACTTTTATTGTCAGATTTGAAAACTTGGCCGCAATTTTTTGTTAGGCCAATATGCAATCATTCATTGATGCCATGTTCTCTGATTTCAGCCAACATTATGGATAGGAAAGGATATAGTAATGCCATGCCATGTGTTCACTTGCTAGCTGAAATATCCTATTATATTGATATAATCTAAATAGCTATTCACATTTCGTCATTCATGATTCACAACGATTGAGGTCAGAGATGGGCTAACTCCCATGATCTTCTACACCACTGATCATGGCATCCAGAGGCTGCAGGCTGGGGTTGGACCACGCCTGCCTGTAGAAGGCTGACATCATCCCCCTGTCTCTGGCTTCTCATTGGCTTTCTCCTGCTCTGAAAGCTTGTTTTGTTTTGTTTCCACAGGCCTGTGTCTGTCTGGCTAGAGGATTTAATCCTTTATACCCCCACGAGAGGAGACCATGCGGTGCCGCACGCATCACAGCCATCTTTACATACTTAACCCTCTGCTCTGAATATAAAGCCAGCTACTCTCTGGTTGCATGTCCCAAATGGCACCCTATTCCATTTTATAGTGCACTACTTTTCACCAAAGGGTTCTGGTCAAAAGTAGTGCATATGGACACAGCTTCTGTTTCAGGGCCTAAATTCCCCTCCAATCCCATCTCTCCAAAGCAGAGCATGGGGCCCTGGCTGTGGCAGTATAGTTCGCAGCAAGCCCCCATTGTCTGATGATAGCCCTACTGAATGTGTTRTCTATGAAGAAAAAAATCTTTCTATTCTTAACCTCCCGAACTAGAGAGATTTTGGTGATATTTAAATACACAAATATCAGAAAAGCACAGAGCTAAACCCACTTGATTGCTTGCTTGCTTTAAGCCGCTTTGCTCTCTTGGCCCGTTGGCCGAGGGGTCCAGAAAAACAATCTACAGCTAGCTGTTTGATCATGTCAGCTTGGGAACTCAACGATAGTTTACTGCCAAAGCTAAAAGCATTGCCTTGAAGGTATKTACAGTATATATTGACATTTTCCAGTGCTGTTAGAACAACGGTTAAACTTAACCTTAACGAGCAGTTGCTTATCAACAGATAGTTTGTTAATAGTATGACCATATGTAGAGCATCTACAGATGGATAATCCGGACAATTCAAATAAAGTGTGACACTTTGCTCTACCATATTTCTAATCAGAATTCTCAAAAGTATAACGAAAACAGGGTACTTTTTGAAACTTTTCTCAGCCTGGAGGTTCTGTAAGTCTTTCTCCAGTTTTGAGAGCATAGCACATCCAAGGGGCAGATAGTAACTCCACTCCCAGCCCTCCCTTTCCAGTGACGTCTAGGCCTAAATCACTCCTTTTATCTTTCCATGTCAGCTGTCATTTGATTGAGTAGGAGGAGATTGTTCACTATCATTTATTCTCTAATCTTTCTCAGTTCTCTCTCTCTTTCCATTTCTCTCACTCTCTCTCCCCATCTATTTATCTATCTATAGTCTGGAACATATCCCTTTCCCAGTCCCTTTTTCTGCTTCCCCTAACCAATCAAGATGGGTTCCACTCTCTCCTCCGACAAATTCTGTACATTACAGCTTACAGTACATGTCCAGAATCAGAGCAAGTCATCTATGAGTCATAGCTCAATCTAATATTCCAAGCCGCTTATGATGATTACAGCCCTCGAATTGAAGAAATAAAGAGATTACTTTGCTGTCAGTGTTTTCTTCTGCTACACATAAAGCTTACTAAATTGTCCAAGTGGGAGTTGTTATTTTCGTTCCCACATGCTTGGAGCCTTGCACTGGCTATACAAGGAACTTTTTATTCCTGCAAAAATGTAATATATGCTGATACCTCTCACACGCACAGGTGTATCCTCCAACACACAGAAATGTTATCATATAGGAGAACACTGATTTCCCCCCTAACTCTTCCATAACACTACAATCCTTCATAGATCAACTTCCTTCAGTGATTCTTCAAAGTCAAAACAACACACGATTTTTTTACATTTTTTATTTCACCTTTATTTAACCAGATAGGCCAGTTGAGAACAAGTTGTCATTTACAACTGCGACCTGGCCAAGATAAAGCAAAGCAGTGCGACAAAAACAACACAGAGTTACACATGGGATAAACAAATGTACAGTCAATAACACAATAGAAAAACATCTATATACAGTGTGTGCGAATGTAGTAAGATTAGGGAGATAAGGCAACAAATAGGCCATAGTGGCGAAATAATTACAATTTAGAATAAACACTGGAGTGATAAATGTGCAGATGATGATGTGCAAGTAGAGATACTGGGGTGCAAAAGAGCAAAAATAAATAACAATATGGGGATGAGGTAGTTGGGTGGGCTATTTACAGATGGGCTGTGTACAGGTGCAATGATCGGTAAGCTGCTCTGATTATTAAGTTTATGGTTAGGGCTAGGGTAAATGGCTAGTTACAACCAGCCAATCCCAGCCTTCCGCTCTGGCCAGATGACTGGCTAGTGTATACCTACTGTAACAGGGAGGGGCAGAACTCTGAAAGGCAAAAAAGATCTATCCATCATGCTATCTTCAGTTTCCATGGGAACTGACTGAGAGATCTGCTTTGTTTGGGACCACCAGATGTTCTATCTCTACAGCCCAAGGACAGGATAAGGAGAATGGCCAGTGGAGGTAGTGGATTGGGGTATAGTGTGGTAGTGGGTCAGGGGTAGGATCTGCTAATACACACACACACACACAGTCCACAAATAACTATGTCAAAGACAATCCTATGGGCTAATTCATAGTATCTCACAAGGAATTACCTTTTCACCCTATCTGTATCCACTGCTAAAACAACAGATCCTCTTCTTAAAATTTGATTTCAAATGATATAACAGTAGAACAACTAGCATCTCTCTGACACACGCTACAATTTCTATGTCTCCAAGACAATAATTGACACATTATCCTACTGACCTTGAGTTACCTTCATAAAATGCAACGTGTTGCATCATAAAGCATCATAAAACAATGACCATATAGATGACCTCTGGACTGGTGTTGTTGTGCTATTACTGAAAAGGTGGGAAAACAGATAAATGCGCATGACCAACAGAACAAACACTTGACACTACTTTTCAAACACACACACACACACACACACACACACACACACACACACACACACACACACACCACACACCACACACACAAACACACACCACACCACACACAGAACACACACTACAGGCCGGTGGCTTTGTAAAAACATGGCTGCCTTTATTTCAGCAGCCTGGGGATGAAACAGAAAGGACTGACGGAAGCTGTGGTGCAGGGATCACAATAGAGCCCTCTGTCTGCCAGTAAAGCTCATCAATCGCCCTGGCTCTCTCGTGACTCATCCCCACTGGCTGCTGTCAACTCCCAAACATCTGTGTGTGTTAAACGATAACAAAAGCAACAGGAAACCAAAATATCAATTATTTCTCTCTGATGGCTGTCTACTGTGCATCATGGCTCAGGCCCACTAATGTCTAATGTCTACAGAAGGGAAGGCGTGTAAGCAGAGGAAGTGAGGTTGGTTAAAGTTGGAAAGGGTGCGGAGTGCCACCACACTCATTTTGTTCCACCTCTGCAACCCATCACACCTACTTGAAGGCCACACATGGATGCAGGGCTGGGTCATTCCTACAATCTGGTTCCTTTTGGACCGATATGTTTGACTTTCAAAAAAAGATATTTGTCAAACTCAGGCGCTTAAATCCTAAAAATTATAGGTGGATTGTTTACGCAATGAGATATTTCCACCCTGTTAGGGATATACAACAAATTCGTATCTACAGTTGAAGTCGGAAGTTTACATACACCTTAGCCAAATACATTTAAACTCAGTTTTTCACAATTCTTGACATTTAATCCTAGTAGAAATTCCCTGTCTTAGGTCAGGTAGGATCACCACTTTATTTTAAGAAAGTGAAATGTCAGAATAATAGTAGAGAGAATGATTTATTTCAGCTTTCATTTCTTTCATCACATTCCCAGTGGGTCAGAAGTTTACATAAACTCAATTAGTATTTGGTAGTATTGCCTTTAAATTGTTTAACTTGGGTCACACGTTTCGGGTAGCCTTCCACAAGCTTCCCACAATAAGTTGGGTGAATTTTGGCCCATTCCTCCTGACAGAGCTGGTGTAACTAAGTCAGGTTTGTAGGCCTCCTTGCTCGCACAAGCTTCTTCAATTCTGCCACAAATGTTCTGTAGGGTTGAGGTCAGGGCTTTGTGATGGCCACTCCAATACCTTGACTTTGTTGTCCTTAAGCCATTTTGCCACAACTTTGGAAGTATGCTTGGGGTCATTGTC